>NW_009258261.1:990365-1066484 GCF_000687185.1 Egretta garzetta
ATCCAGGCGTGGACACCGCACCTACGTTTCCTGGCCTCGCAGAGGTCAAAGCTGGGCTTTGCTACAAGCATGCAGCCAGAAAAATCCTCCTTTTGGCCTCTCCAATGCTTTGCTCGTGTGGCTTCTGCACCTTTCATTATTCCCTTTGGTACTTTGGGCGGTGCAAGACA
The DNA here is from genome assembly GCF_000687185.1 of Egretta garzetta. Taxonomy (NCBI): domain Eukaryota; kingdom Metazoa; phylum Chordata; class Aves; order Pelecaniformes; family Ardeidae; genus Egretta; species Egretta garzetta. The sequence goes on from NW_009258261.1 coordinate 990,536, forward strand.
ACACCATCAGATGCAATTGTGTGCCCCATCCCAAAGCAACACAAGCGGTGGTTTCTGCCGGAGCCCAAGCAGCAGTTGGTCTTGGCATGGCCAGGCTGCATCACAGCACGGCTTGCTCCCGTCGGGATTTGCAGGGCTGCTGATGCCAGGTGACCCTGGAGCAAGCCTGTCTTCCCCGGGCAATCGGCTGTACCCAAGAACAGTGTCAACACCCAGCCCTGAAAAACTGCTTGGCTCCCACCGCAGAGGCAGCGGAGCAAGGGTAGACCTGCTGAGCTCTGCAGGTTGTGATACCACACCTTAGCATCTGAGTCACTCACAAAGCACTGTACCAGCAGGCAGTTTCATTTCTCTTCCCCTTTTTGCACAACTGGCATAAGAATTTTTTAAAAAATAGCATGTTTCCCCCTCCATTTCCTAGTTTTCCTGCTGGGAAAGCCTTGTTTCCCATGGCTGTGAACCTTGCCTTGGTGGGCACCGTGTTTATCACTCCCACCAAGGAGCATCGGTGTTGCTGACATGGAGGAAGCAGGGTGACCTTGGGTTATACCAGTGGTTCTTGGACCACCATTGAGCCTCAAAGACAATAGATATATTAATAAATTAAGCTTTTCACAAGTGGTTTCCAGGTCCTGAGGCCAGCTGGCAATATACTACTGCTGTCAAAGTCTCCCGCAGCCCCAGACAAGGTGGCTCCATCCAAACTTCTTCCTCCAAGTGGTCCCGGCTCTTGCCATTCCCTAACCATGCCTGAGCCATTCTTGTGCTCATTGGCCTGGTCCAAAATGATGCTGAGGCTCTGGCATGGGTTATTTTATTGTCGCAGACACAGCCAATATGCTTTAGGGGCTGTTTATCACCAAGCCATTAGAGGCCATTTGGTATGGGGTCCTGGCAAAGACCACCTGCTGTGGGTGGAACAAAGTCACACCTTAAACTCATGCAGGACCCAACGGAACCACCAGAGCCCGGGCTGGTGGGCAGGCAGGGCTGAGCGTTTGCTAGGAAGGTGGGATGCTGGCTCCTGTTAGTGAGTCTGTGCTTTCACAGCTCTGATTCATTCTGGGTTGCAGCAAGCTGCCATAGCCCGAGCCTGCAGACACCAGCCTGGGACGCGTTGTTCTTCATCGTCTGGATAATATTCAGAGCAAGGCTTTTTCCTCACCAATATCACAGTGACTCACTTGAGGGGTGCCCATGTAAAACTGAGGGGCTGCAGGAGGCGAGTTTTCCTAGGTGAAAGGGCAAGATCACATTAAATGGAGTTCAGTGATGCTAAATTCAAATTAAAGTGCAATGGCAGGAAACACTGTGATCTTTTAGGTGAAAGCAACAGGATTTTGTGTTGGCTGCATCAGTCCAGGAATGAAACACAGCTATGAACAGCCAAGTGTTGACCCCAAAATCCAGCAGTGCCCCTAAAAGCAAAAAGAAACCCCAAACCAGTGGTAGGATCCAGAAGTAGACCCCAAGGAAGAGGCAAACACAACAGGTAATCTACAGAAGGAAGAACAAGAGCTGCTGCTGGCCCTGTCCCTCAGGACCCTTCAGTCAAGTGCAGAAAATGAGGCATTTTAAATGTTTGGCATAAAACCTCTGAAGCTCATTGCCCAGTGCCTCTACAATTGGTCGAAGCCATTCAGTTCCTCCACATCATCGGTGGTGTCTGAGCCTCTGTCTGGGTAGTGCTAGAGATACCCAGAGGAGACCTGGTGGGTCCAGTCCCAGCCAGGCCACCGTGGATCTCACCACCCTCAAAATGGGTGGAAGGGTTGAAGGTGGCAGTGCCAGGCTGGCCCTTGGGGGGCTTTTATTCAGATCCTGGCTGCAAATCCCCTTTGAGCAATGATTAAACAAACTGTGTTTTGACAGAGCCCATGGTGGCCTCCTTCTCTTTAACTTCTTCCTTGGACTGCAAGCCTTCAACCAGCCAGAAGACACCATGTTAATCATATTTTTTGAGTGGGAAAGCCAAGGAAAGAGTATTACTCTGTTACCACGCAGCCAGCTCACATGGCTTAAATCATAGCTACAACGGGCCTTCTGGCATATGGGTTCCCAGGCAGAAAGCACAGGATTTTTTCCATCACATGCGGAGAGGGGGAAAAAAGCAAAAAAAAAAAAAGCAAAAATAAAGAGCTTTGGCTGCCTATATTGAATGCAAACAAAAATATATAGACATCTGTGGGTTTGTGTGTTTTCATGGGATTCAAGGACTCAAAAGCTGCTTTGTGTTTTCAACTAACCCGTGGTTAGACAGCATGGACTTGGATGTGGTGTGGACCAGTCTCTAAGTGGTAAATCAGCAAGGGGAGTGGTGGCACGGTGACGTGCATCAGCCAAAGACATGTTCCCACAGTGCCATGGGTCTGCTGTGTGCAGTGGGTGCTGCTCCTCTCGAAGGAGGGTAAGAGAGGGGAAGCTGAATCATCTTGATGAGGGATGGGTGCTATTGGTGTCCACACAGCTTGTCGGTCCTTTTAAAATACAGGTAAGGTACCATCTCAGTACATCCATCATTCACACTTCTGTGCTGGCTGATAACGTTCTGGGCCAAGCCACTTTGTTTTTGTCTGCCTCAGTTTCTTCATGCGTAAAAGGGGGCTGTGGAGGTCGCTTATGAAGTGAACCCATCCTATGGGCGCTGGGAGCACTCTCAGGCTGATGTTTATGTACTGATTTTCTTATTACATCAACCTCCAGACTGATACACCAGCTCTAACATGCAACACGTGGTGTTTCATTTCACTTAATTAGGCACGCTGGTTGTGTTTTGGGTTGGATGAGGGGGAGGTGCTACCACGTCCTCCTGTCTGGGAAAATGCATGGGGTCGATGTCCTTCCAGCCAACAGCTTCAGAGATCGTGCTTTAGAGAAGAACAAAAGAAAAAGAAGGAGAAAAAAAAAGGGCTTCAATTTTGTGAGTGGGTGTTCTAGAAAAGCTGACGTGTGTTTCCATGATCCATGGGAGGATCACTGTGAGGTTGAGCAGCAGCCAAGCACCTTCTCCCATCTGAGCCACCCATGAGATGCTCCTGGGGTGCTGCTGGTAGAGGGCTGACTGCACCTAGAAGGGTACATTTCATGGCAAAATCACTGCAAATGCTAAGCAAACTTTCCCTCTAGACCCACGTGTGAGGAAAAGCAATGAAATACACACCAGAGCCCATGGGGTGCAAACCCATCCTCAGTGGCGGGGCAGTGGGAGGCTTCATGTGCTACTTAAGCTCCTCTTTCGCAGTTGTCTTCAAAGTGAGGTCCTCTGAAAGGACTGCAGTTTTTGTCCCTCATCATTAATTAATGTACATCAGCGGGATAGATACCTGTCCATCCAGGCTGCAACTGCAATGCCACCGCCAGCAGCATTCTCACTCAACACTGTCCTGATTCAACAGCTCCCTCTCTCCCTCCCCTCTGCCATTATGAAGTGTCCCTTGATTTTACATTTCTGCAAATATGCTTGAGAGGGTAGATGTTTGCTTATTAACTTAAAACAAATTACATTTCTAAGAACTGGTGGAAGAATGTAATTTAATCGGCGCACACGATCAGCCCGTTTGATTGCAAATGATTGCGCAGCCACCCATTTACTCTGCCTAAGCGCAGTGCAGGTGCAAGCACACGTCCCCACCGCTGGGCATGGAAAAGGAGGGATCGGCTGCCAGGCTCAGGGGGGTTCCTTTTTTCTACCATGATTTAATATTGACTCCTTAATGGACCAAAGGTTGAGTTTGTAATGAGCTGGAGGAATTAGCATGCTCCTTTTGAAGAAGCACACTCAGGGTTACAGCATCATGTCTTATGTTTGACATACTCCAACCTCCTGTCAGCCAGCACTAAATATTGATTTGCTTAACCCTCCCAAAAAGGAGTTCAGCATGGACTTGTAATCTCAAATATTTTCACGCGACTGAAGTCTGACTAATGACTTAATCACAGCTCGTGGCACTGAGCCACAGTGATTACCCACGCAGGCACGCATGGCAGCACGTCGTGGCACCGGCAGCCACCCAGCACCCTGTCATCACATTAGGTCCCAGCAGCTTCGGTCCCTGATGAAGTTTGTTTGGGTGTAGATTTGAATACCTCCAAATCTTATGGGCTGGATGAGAAAGGTGATGCTAACTTCGGTTTCACAGCCTGGGGAGGTGGCTGGTTTAGAGAGGCTTGAGGATGCCTCTTGGGGACACAAGTTCTCCCCCAGGAATGAGGGGCATCTCCGAGGTTTCGGGGAAGACTTGATGAAGTATCTTGGCAGGTTCAGCTTGGCAGCCCAGGTCTAGAAGATGATCTGGGCATGGCCAGGAGATGCACTGAAGCCAGGAAGGGAGTTTTGGAGCAGCCACATGTTTTTGGGGATATAGGGTGTTTAGTGGCGTGGTCGTGAGCCCAGCCAAACCACTCTGGCTCAGGGTCAATTTATTTAATAACATAGACAGCGGTGTGGCGTGGATGAGCTGTTGCTATTGGGGCCATATGTAGTTTAGAGCAGCACAGAAACCTGGCCAAGAGCCTTTACTGTTTCTTCGTCACAGCAGAGAGATCACAGGACCATACGTGCTCTGATGGGAACATTAGAGGGGACCATGTGTCGTTTTATTTTGCATCTGACTCAGAAAGCCTGTTCGACACGAATGCTGGAACAGTATGTGGCTGTCAGAAAACAGAAAATAGTTGTTAAAATATCAAAGATGATTTCAGAGCTCCCCTTCGCTGGGTGGCAGCTCTAAGTCTCAGTGCCAGGAGGGAAAAAGTGGTCTGAAACGAGATGGATCAGCAGAGGGGATGCTGTACCTACCTACCCTCCCTTCTTCAGCCAATTATCCATGGTGCTGGGTCACCTCAGGCCAGCTTGGCTTCCCAAAAAAGACTGAGTCTTTTATGTTTCAGCTCCCTGCTGTCTCACCACAGGGTGGTACAAGCTTATGGGACGCTGGGACGTGGTGGGATCACAGGGAAAACCAGCCCTCGGGCTTGCTGACGGCAGGTAGCTGAGTTATGGAGTTCAGCTTTTAGCCCCAGCTTCTCCAGACCTCTGGGCATGTCGCAGAAGACTGTAAGCCTCAAGTGGTGGTTGCTCCTTTTCCATAGCAAGAGATGTGTTAAATACAAGGAAATACCAAAAGCAGCCACCAAACCTCAGCTGTTTCCTCTTTTTTTTTTTTAAAGTGGGGAAAGAAAAGCTTTCTCAAAACTGTTCCTCCTACAAAAGGAATGCTTTGTAATGCTGATTTGTTTCTTAAGCTTCCTCTGAACTGTGTTTGAGAAAGAAATGAACCCCGAGGCAGAACTGATGGGGAAGGGAATGGCAAGCGCGGCTGAGCCAGGGAGTTGTGTGAAGGATAAACGCTTGCATGGATTTAAGAAGGGATCTGGCCAACCCATGAAACAGAAGCCCATCAAAAGCCATTCATCACGAAGGTGCTAATTTAGAGTTAAATAAAAGAAGGTCAGCAATGGGACACGAGCCCTGGTCCTGCTGTGGATGCTGCAGATGCTGTCCCAGGACAGGGCCAGGCTTGGCTCCAGCACCACTGGAGCCTGGGCAGCAGGGACAAGGCTGCAGCTGGGATACTGGAAATCCCTCACTGGGGCTTTGGCTTCTGTGGGAGGGCAGCATGGAGGGGAGAAATCAGGAAAGAGCCTCCCAAGGGTCAAAGTGATAAACCCATCAGCTACCACAGAAGAGTGCAGTAGGAGAGAGCAGCCCAGAGCAGCTCTTGGGAGCCAAATGGGTCCTCATTCAACACAGCAAGGGGATCATTTGCTGGGTGAGGACATGAGTGCTATGGGCAAGGCAAACCCCCATGAGCTTGTCCTCTCCCATCAGGCTTTCTTCAGCATCCTCCACAGGCACTTCTGCCAGCTGCACCTAATTCCGATCTGGCTTAGTAAAGCGAGCATGGGACAGCAGCATGAGGTCTCTTGCAATCTAGCCCCAGTATGCCCCAGGCATAATATTCACCTCTCCACGCCTCAGTTTCCCCTAGTAAATTGGATAATAATGAGATCTATTAACATTGTCATGTTACATCACCCGTGTGGCAAATGATTCATTACACGCAAAGCTCCAAGCACGTAAGGCAGCACACAGGGGTCAGGCAGCACCAGCATCATCCCGGCGTGATGCCTGTCCGTGACTGTGGTGGCTTTCCACCTATGTCTCACCTTCTTCCCCATCCCATCTCTCCCAACTTTTGTCCCCCTTCCTGGGGAAGGCAGTGCCTGGTCCCTGGGAGGAGAGACGTGGCTTCTTCCCACATGGGACGCAGCGGGCTTTCAGTGCTGGGGCTCGTGCCAGGAGCTTCTCCACCCACGCCCTCATGCCGCTGTCACCCACCACCCGTTTCCCACATGCCCACACATGTGCTCCTTACTCCCCCATGGTCGGGTCCCGTGGGAAGCATCACCTCCAGCAGCTAAGGGGAGGTGCAGGGTATGCTCCTGCTGGAGAGCAAAGGTATGACTTGCCCCATAGCAAAGGATTAGGGGATGCTGGTATCAATAGTTCAGCAAAGAGGAGATTAAAGGATGCCTCAGTCAGAGGGCTATAAATACCTAGATTGGAAATAAAGCAGAGATAATGGGCTGCCGAGCGTGGAGAACAAAGTTATAGCAAATCCAAAGGCAAACCAGTAAGCGGTCTGCGGAGAGCTCAGTTTTAACACCGAGCTTTCTTTGCAGCAGTCACCAAAAGCAAGGGTAGATTTACCATCAGGGCTGTTTTTATCTCTGGTGTCTACATGCTTCTTCGAAAGAAATACTGCCTTTGAGGTAAAAGTTATTTTTGGGATGCCTCGGGTTACGCGCGAGAGGTCAGAAGGGATGATCACCCTGACCCTTTTGTTCTTATAATCTGGGGGCTGTGAGTTATCTCTCTTTATCATAGAATCATACAATAGTTTGGGTTGGAGGGGGCCCTTAAAAGTCATCTAGTCCAGCCCCCCTGCAATAAGCAGGGACATCTCCAACTCCATCAGGTTGCTCAGAGCCCCATCCAGTCTGACCTTGAATGTTTCCAGGGATGGGGCCTCCACCACCTCTCTGGGCAACCTGCACCGGTGTTTCACCACCCTCATCTTAGAAAAATTTCTTCCTTATATCTAGTCTAAATCTGCCCTCTTTTAGTTTAAAACCATTACCCCTTGTCCTATTGCTACAGGGCCTGCTAAAAAGTCTGTACCCATCTTTCCTAAAGGCCCCCTTTAAGTACTGAAAGGCCACTATAAGGACTCCCCAGAGCCTTCTCTTCTCCAGGCTGAACACCCCCAACTCTCTCTGCCTTTCCTCATAGGAGGAGAGCATCTCCGTTGACTTTGTGTATCATGCTGGGGCAGGACCGTGCCTTCTTCTGAGTGATGCAGTGGTAAAAGCCCCTGTTTCCCTGAAAAATCTGTTTATCTGTTTCTCACTATGTACAAGAAAACAAAAATAAGTTTGAAGGCCACATCCAGGCTGTGATTTCCCTTAAGTTATGGAAAACACAGAACAAATCAATCAATGTGGTCTTTCTTTCCATTGCTAGAAGGGTCTTTCAGCTGAAATAGTATTTCAAGGTATTTATTTCAAGAATATATTTTGTCCAAACAAATACCCTTGGAGAACCACTATAACAGTCATCGTTGGCAGTACTGCCAGAGCAGCCTATGATAGAGAGAGATCTCCCTGCCTTGCTTGAAATATAATTTTATATATCTATTAAGCACTCCCACACACATAGCAAGACGTATCTGGACAGGATCGGGGCATCACGCCACGGGTTATAATATCCAGGCTTATTTATTTCACTCTGGCAAAAAAAGAAGCTGAAAACCCAGAGCCAGGTGTGATCCCAAGAGGCGATGGGCTTTCATGCCGGGGCAGCAGCCACTCCATCCAGTTCATATTCAGTTCTGAGGCCATGTAACAGCCTTTGAGCACTATCCTTAACTCCTCGCGAGTGAGTTTCTTACTCCACCGCACTTCATGTTGTTATTAAAAAATAGGGAGGGTCTGGGTTGCAGAGATGGGGAGGGTTGCTCATGCAGAAACATTCCTGTAACAAATATTTTGGAGGGTTTTGTTGTATCTGTAAGGGATCCATCAGCTGAAACATCCCTCATGCAAATTATCTGAGTGATGCGAGGCTCCCAAGCATTAAATGTGTGCATGGCTGTGACTGCTGGTGCTGGATCCCAGTGGGTGAGGATTGCTGCCCCGCCATCTATCCCAAATATATCAACCCGGTGTTGCACCGCGAGGACCCAAAGGCCAGGACCGAGATCCATAAATGTGTGCAGATGTTTGGAAAACCACCTTTTTCTGGAGGAAGGGAGAGCACTTGCTGCGTCTGGGGGTGTGCTGCAGCCCCGCTCCTTAGCCCTGAGGGTCCCCAGCTCCCCACACGGCCACGTTTGGGTGGATGGGGGCTGCATTTGGGGTTTTGCTTGCTGGAGTTGGGCTCACTGATGGCAAGAACCTCCCTGCCCCTCCCTCCCCGCAAATGGCGGCATCCCACCATAGATGCGATACGTGTATATATGCTTACATGTGTTATATATACACATGCATGTATTTATGTGTAAGCGTATGTATGTGCATACACAAATATGGAATATGTGCATGCGCAGAGACATAGATACATGTAGATGCACATACACATATATGCAGACATATACAGACATACATATTCACACAAAAATATGCATACACATGCACGTGTGCACACACACATGTATATGCACCCCCCCACACACGTGCAGACACACCCATGCAGGTGTGCGCACACACACATATGCACACACAGAGGCAGATATGCACACCCCCCCACACACCCATGCAGGTTTGCACGTACACACACCCGTGGGTCTGCGCACACGTATATGCACATACACACACATGTATGCATACACACATATGCGCACACACCCACAGCCCTCCCAGGTGTGCACACATACACACACATACACATACACACACATACGTATGCACACATGCGCACACACACATATGCATACACACACATGCACACATATGTATGCACACACATACACACACATGCACACACACATGCACACACACATATGCATACACATGCACACATACGTATGCACACACACACACATGCGCACATACACATACACACACATACACACATATGCACACACATGCACACACATACACACACATGCATACACACATGCACACACACATATGCATACACATGCACACATACGTATGCACACACACACACATGCGCACATACACATACACACACATACACACATATGCACACACATGCACACACATACACACACACACACATGCGCACATACACATACACACACATACACACATATGCACACACATGCACACACATACACACACATGCATACACACATGCACACACACATATGCATACACATGCACACATACGTATGCACACACACACACATGCGCACATACACATACACACACATACACACATATGCACACACATGCACACACATACACACATACATGCACACACACATGCACACACACATATGCATACACATGCACACATACGTATGCACACACACACACATGCGCACATACACATACACACACATACACACATATGCACACACATGCACACACACATACACACACATGCACACACACATGCACACACACATATGCATACACATGCACACATACGTATGCACACACACACACATGCGCACATACACATACACACACATACACACATATGCACACACATGCACACACACATACACACACATGCACACACACATGCACACACACATATGCATACACATGCACACATACGTATGCACACACACACACATGCGCACATACACATACACACACATACACACATATGCACACACATGCACACACACATACACACACATGCACACACACATGCACACACACATATGCATACACATGCACACATACGTATGCACACACACACACATGCGCACATACACATACACACACATACACACATATGCACACACATGCACACACACATACACACACATGCACACACACATGCACACACACATATGCATACACATGCATTTCTTTTCTTTTTTCCTCCCCTCCCAGCCGGAGTTGGCCGAGCCCCGCGCTGGGGCTGGGTGTGCTGGGGAAGCTCTTTGTCATGGAGCGGCTGCCGAGCCGCCTGCCCTCGGGAACGACATCACTTTAAAAAAAAGAAAATAATAGAGGAAAAAAAAAAATCTCCTTCAGTATTTGGACTCCCAGGTTTTGTTGAATTCGGGAGGTGGGGGTTTTTTTGGCGGTGGTGGTGTTATTTTTTTATTATTATTACTTTTTTTTTTTTTTTTTTTTGAGAGGAGAGAGTCCCCCTGAAGTCCAGGCTCCATTTATCGCAGCCCCCGGTGCCCGAGCGTTGAATGGGAGCAGCACGCAGGCGGGTGAAAACAAAACAAAGGGGGGTTTTGTTTCGCTGCTCTTAACCTGCAAAATCTTGGGGGTTGGCTGCTTTTTCTTTAAAAAAAAAAAAATAATCCAAATTTGTTGTTTTACTCTGGAAGAATCTAAATAGCCGGTAGATAAGTTAGGTCTTTTTAATTTTAAGCTTCTTGGGGGAATTGTAAGGTTTCTCTCTGGTATCCCCAGCCTTGGCTCTTTTGTGAGCAGTCTGCCATCCAGAGCAACTTTCGTCGGGTTTTTCTTTTCACGCCTTTTTTTTTTTGTTGTTGTTGTTTGGTTTTTTTTTTTCCCCTGTAGTTAAATAATGCGGTTTCAGGAAGAGCTAATGGCAGGGGGACGTTTCTGCCTGTAACAGCCACGGAGAAGATTTTTAAAAGGCAAGGGAGAGGAACAGCGGTTGTGTTTTCAGCTGAATAATTTTTTCGCTTCTTAAAAGGGATAACGATAATTAAAAGCAATTATTATATTTTTATACTGAAAGCTTTTTTTATTTCTTTTGTTTTTGTTTTAACTACCCCCTCAAAAACTGCAGCTATTTCACCTCTGCAAAATGCAGCTTCTAGAATACAGGCAAGTGAAAAGCAGCCTAGCTGGAACGCTCGTGTTTCTGGCCTTACCTTTTAAAGGCCACCCATTTGTTTTTGCTGTGGGGACTCCTCTGCCTTGAAAACATGCTACTGGATGAGTAAAATTCCAAAGCGTTTCAGCTAGACAGAGCTGGCGGTTCTGCATCCGAAGGACGATGGGTTTATTTTTTCCATTTTGAACGCGTGTGGGAGGTGGGGGAAGAGCTGGGGGGGAAAAAAGGCCGTTTCCGGTTTCTGTTCAGCAGCTTTTTGTGTGTGTGTATATATATATATATTCTTTTTTACAAAGAAGCAGCCAGATGACCTGTTGATGATACATCTTCCATCGCTTTTTATGCTGAAATGCGCCAGTAGGTTAGTGAAGATGAAAGCTTCAGCCGAACAGGCTACCCAGATTTTTGTTGGCATGTGTCGTTGTGTGGTCTGTGTGGCTTTGTAATGTTTTAGGTCGACAATTTTGGAGTGAGTAAGGTAGTGCTAAAGTTCAGATGTCTGCACGGGACACTGCCCCCTCTCCTCTCACCCACCCTCCTTCCCCCCCCCGGCCCCCTAAGAAAAAGCCCTCTCTGTAGAAAATTGAGCACTCCTAGTTGGAAAATTAGACCCCTTCAGTGCCGCATAAGATAAGCGTCCTAACTCCTTTTGAAGACATATGAATGGCCAGGCCGGAGGCTTTAGGGACTGCGTTTTAGTTGTATATAGGCACCTACTGGGTACCTCAAGCTTAAGTGTCTCCTATTTCAAATGGATTAAACTTGTAGGAGCTGAGTATAGTCTTGTGAAGTGTGCCTAATGAATGTTTCCACTCTTACTAAACTCTGAAATGTATTTCTCAATGCAGCCTGTCACCATGCTAGTATTCATCTTGGAAATCACAATTTTGAGTAACTACTAATATTTTGGTTAAAGCAGAACTTAGATATTAGTTCAAAGTCTGTCTGCTACAGCTGTTTTGTATTTTGGTATCAATACTGATTTCTATTAAGAAACTAGGCATGGAAAACAGGATCCTTTTAGTTCAGGATTTATGGCTAGAGACTGTGTGCTTGTCGATGCAAAATAGAGCATCATCTGCTTGGAACCAGTGGTATTTAAGACTCTTATTCATTTGGAAGGAACTAATTAGAAGTGTATTTTGATATAAAATGTCTTCTCAGGCAGGAACTCTGGAATACAGGAAAGCAGAAAACCCGAAGCTGTTTGTAGAGGCTAATCCATGCCCTGAGCTAAAAAAGGAAGAATGAGGGTGTTTCATGAGAAACCAAAGTCACCTTTAAGTGCATACTTGTAAGTGAAATTATGCAGTTGATTAGGAATTCCTGCAGGATGCCAGTAATTGGAGGTACTTGTTGCTAGCTGGTCACTGTGTGCCTTGCTGGTTAGATCGTAAAAGTTTTGACTGTAGGTGGCATCAAGAGGGAAAAGTCCAGCTCTTTTGCTTCCCAGGCGTTTGTTCCTTACTCTCCAGATTCACGGGTGCGCTGACAAACTGTCAAAGGAAGTGACAGCAAAGAGATGGTGTAGGAAGTAGGTCGAGCACTGCCAAATACTGCTGAGAGTTTCAGTGGAAAAAAGTAAGCGTGTTTCCATCTGATCTAGTTTCTGTTTCCTTTCAATCTACTGGTTAACAGGATGCACCAGTAAATCTCATACTCCTACTGTAGTCCCCCAGTTCTACTGAAATTAACATTGCGTCCCCAGTCGGGCCTAGTTAGTCTACCTAGGTGGAAAGATTCATGTGAAAGAAGGTAAAATAGCAGTTTAGTTCTCACCCCATGAGGTGCAAATTGTGTCAGTTGGGCAAAGCTGAAGTGGCTCTGGGCCTCCCAGGAGGCCATGGGCAGCTCATGGGATGGATTTCCCTCTCCCTGTACTGCTGTGTAGGTTCTCCTGTGGGAGGCTGGAGGTGGGCTGGAACAATATGGTAGCACCGTGGTGTGTTCTTTGTGGCCTTAATGTTTTACAGTAGGTGTGGTGATTAATAGTCACAAGTGATTGTAAGTGTTTCTTGTTTAAAATATTTGAGTTGATGTACTGAAAAACCTGCCTTCCAGGTTAAAAAGGAAAGTTCTTTGGCATGCTAGAAATCACCCTTAAAACTACAAAAAAAGCAAGCTCTACCCTGTTGCTGCTTTCTCCTAAAAGACAATCACTTGATTTGCAGAAAAATCACAGCCTTGCATTATGAATATGTTCTTTTCCAAGTATCCTGTATGTATTTTGGCTTGAAAAAGAGTTCATGCTTCAAGTAGGAAGAGGTGCTTTGATGCTTTGCACGAGTGAGTGCACAGCTCGTTGGCTACCACCTGTGCCATGGACTTCTTTTGCTGACCCTTGTCATGTGGCTGGGAACACCAAATGTTGCTAGCTGCTCAAAGTGACCTTTCTGGAATAACTCTGTAGTCATGAATGGATGTAAAATAGATGACTGGAAACTACAGGCTCTACAGGAAAAGTCTGTTGTCCTCTGCTGGCACCCTGTGCTGAAGGTATGTGGTCATCAATACCAGTCTTGCTCTGGCAGTGTCCCCTGGCTGGTATACCGGGTGTAAATGCTGTGAAGGTGGTGTTTCAGGATGCAGGCTCAAGTGTGAACTAATCAGCAGCTTGTTTGATTCGGGCTGAACACAGAACCTGTGTGTGGAAGCATTTGGTTAAAGATTGATGGTATCCTCTGGTCTCTGCTATGCAGGAACACAGTTCAGTTCGTGAATAGGTAATAAAAGTTAATCTGCTGACCTTGTTTCTTAATCCATGCTGCTGAATTCAGTCACAGTGACTTGACTGCCACCCATGGTATGTACTTCTATAAATGCTGAATTTTAGGCTCAAATCTTCTGTAGTGGAGAGCAGAGTGGACTGATGAACCTTTCTGGCCGTGGTTTCAGGATTGGGAGTGTCCTATAATTTTACTGTCCTAATTGAAGGTATATGGTGGTTGTCAGAGTAGGAGCAGTCAAAACCTCTTACTTTGGCCCCGTAATTATATCTCTGCTGGGAAGAGGATTTGTTCAATTCGTGTTCACATTGCAATACTTCCCTTTTGCACCAGTAGAGTATGTTGTAGAAGACTTTGGATGTGTGTCATGCTGGCTCAAAATGCTCTTGATCTCCCTTGATGTTGCCTTATACAGCTATGTCAACCAGATGTTTTTCCGTGCCGACCCTGTTTGCAGCAGATTAATTGGATAAATGTGTTTTTAGAAGGGGGTAGAGCACTCCTTTGGGGAGAAGTTTTTTAATAGTACAGAGATATTTGGGCCAGAGAGGTGCTGGTCTGGCTATAATAGATAGGGTGGGCATGTATGTGTTGGTGGGAGCAACTGTACCATCTAATTGACAGAAGTTAATCAAAGTCCCATATGTAGGCAAGATTTTGCTGATGGAGTGCTTTTGTCAGCCTGTTGGTTTACATGTTTGGTATTCAGGGAGATAAGCATGGTGACTTTGGCAGAAGAGCTTTTGTCACTAAATGCTGCATTTCCATCTGTGGGTCTGTAATATTTGCTATAGTGGCTGAGGTTCTGTGTTGTAGACAAGTCTGTAGCATAGCACAGAAATGAACAGCAAGGAAGGTAGGAAAAAGCTAAAGTGAAATAGACTTAAACCAGAAGTGATCTGCAGAATATTATTTTTTATTATTAGGATAGTTAATAGTATGAATAGCCACTAGAGAATGTTGTTTTGTGGATTGATTGAGGTTTTGAGTGAGTGGGATGTATCAAAAAATGTTTTGTACATGGGGTTGGAGCAAGGTGGTTGAGAAAAATTCTTTAGAGGATAGTTTATTGGAGCTAGGACTTAAGGAGAAGAAAAAAACCAAACCTCCAAAACCCCCCCAAAAAGAACCAAACCACAAAACCTTGCCTAGTCAAAATTGTCCTTAAGTAGACCACCATGAGTAGATTTTTGCTTCCATTGCCAATTGATTCATCGGCCTGGATGTGCTTAGCTGCTTGTATTTCAAGTATGCAATGCTTCTACAACTACATAACCCTTTGGGCTTCATTATAAACACTTAAAAATACTCTTTCCTGAGCTGGGTTACCTATTTTGTTTACTTCATGAGCAAGGTGTGGGATAGAGATCAAATTTGAAGGGACTGATTTGTTTTCTGTTAAGACAAGTGTTTAAGATTTGCCATTGGGATCAGTGGAGCTCAAGGCCAGCAAGTGTTTCTGGAGGCATAGTGAGAGCAAACTTAGCGATGCGATTCAAGCGTCTCACCCTGGCCTGCTTGCCTCTTCATTGCTCGTGCTTAATTGTCTGATGGCTCGTCTGAACAGAGTAGTGAGCAACTGCAAAGTAGCAGCTATTGAGTTAGTTTCTGCCTCCCTTCTGACATCTTGTCCTCTAGGATGGTAACGCCTTAACCTGAGTCAACAACATGAATGCCTTATTTGTTCTTTGGGTCAGGGCAGCCAAACTGGCATCTCTGGGTCAGCTCTAGCTTGAAACGTTTCTGTCCAGCTGGTCATCTTGCCCAAGAAGTGATCAGCAATGGCTGGGGCAGCACACGAAGCACCTGGGTGAAATGGTGAGCTTTAGGTATGGGAACTGATGTGCCCCTGTAGCCTAGTGCATAGGGCCCCCTTACCCATTAAGTCCACTGGGATGCTGTAAGACAACATTAAACTAGTAGCAAAATTTGTCTTAGGGTTTCATGTGTTTGTAATTTCCTTTTCTTGTGTTAAGATTGTGCCTCTCTGATGGTTACAGATCTGCCCCAAAGTGCCTGCTCTCCCTGCCCTCAGTTCCTTCTGCGTTTAATGGTCGAGCAGTTTTAAAGATTTGATTTTTAAAATCATACAAACTTGAGTACTTTGTATTTTCTTTGTCCTAAGACAAATTATTCGTCTTAAATGATAAAAGTAGTCCCTGAAGAATTCCTGCTAAGAAATCTCAAGGCTTCTCTTAAGTATTAATATGTATACTGAGATTTTTGTCTGATGCTACCTTGATATCCTTTCCACTTATCTGAAGCAGTTGTAGTTCAGTACAGTATTTTTACAAGAACAAATATTGCCTTAATCGTGGTTTAACACAAGGTTCAACTGGGAAAATAAGTAATGGTTCTTTTGTCATATCATGTAGCTGAACTATTTATTTGGTATGAGGTTAGGGGAAAAAATCCAAATGCATCGCACATGGAGGCTTGCTATAAAGTAATTATGCTTCCTTTTAAAGAACTTGTTGCTCATTTCCTTCTTTAACGCACCTCTTGGGATAAGCTGCTAATTCTAAAAATATGTCAGTTTCACCATTTCCCACTAATATATTTTTTCTTTGTCTGGCTTTGGTTTGCTTTTTCCCTGAGCCACTTTAAATACTCCAAGGAATGTTCAATATGGAAGAAAATAAATGCACGTAGGTATTCGAGTTGCTGTACTTAAGTTACTGTTGTATTTCAAGGCTAACAGAAGATGACTTCGAACTTTGTTCTACAGTGAAAGAGAGTGCAGGGGCTTCAACCTTTAGCTAACGTCTCAGGTAGGATATCTGCTTCCTCTTGGATCTGGCTCCTTTCTGCTGGGCAACAAGTGCTCTGTTTTGAAAAACAGGCAAGAAAACGTAACATGCTACTAATGATGTCAAAATCTAGAAGAAATTGGGAGCATTCCTCGTGATTAGGAAATGACAGCTGCTAACTATTCATGTGTGGGAAACCAGAGTTAGGGACTGTTCAGTCAGTACTGCTATTTCCATCTTCATAATCAAACCTTGATGGTAATTTGGTTTCAGATTTAGGAATGCTGTTCTCAGAACTTCACAAAAAGCTGTATGATGCCCACAAGTGGTCTGAGTGCACTGGCTGTCCAGGCATGGCTTCTTAAACTAGACAGACTCTAGTATAACCTGTCTTCTGTGTTTGAAGACGAGGCTGGTAAACTTAGGCTGGAGAGGAAGAGGACTATTGCTTGCTGTATGCTTGTTAACAATTGGGTATGTTCAAGTGACTTATTCTTTTGTCTTCTTTTTCTGCTTTAAGAGTATGAATTAAAGCCACATGTAAAGACCATCTCTATTTTTACCCAGAAAATGTTTCCACCTTGTTCTCACATTGGATATAGGTTCTCTTTAATTGGCACTGTAATGTTAAAATATTTTTAACATCAGTAGTGATGATTAGAAGTTGAATAGTAAGAGGGGAGAAGATCATAGTCAAACTAAAACAAGTCATCGTGGTAACATGTAACTTCTACTATTTGTGTGTGTTAGGTGGATATTTGTTTAATGTACCTTCAGCAAAGAGCTGTGAGAGAGACAGCTCAAATTCCCTGAAACTTATGGGGGCAATCGGTAAAAACTGCTTCTCCACGTGGAAAAGATTTAAACCTTTTTCTCAGGTTTTCACATAGGTAGTGCAGAGAAGCAGAAGGCCCAAAAGTAGGCTCTTAAGTGTTTCACTTGTTCTTTTTCTTGTGCGATACTGTTCAGGTATGTGATGATAGTGCTGGGCACTTTAGCGAAGGACTGCCTTTCTTGTCCAGTCTACTGTCTCTGCACCTCTTAGAGTTAAACCATTATGCATGT
Organism: Egretta garzetta; assembly: GCF_000687185.1. NCBI lineage: Eukaryota > Metazoa > Chordata > Aves > Pelecaniformes > Ardeidae > Egretta > Egretta garzetta. The sequence continues at coordinate 1,008,103 of NW_009258261.1, forward strand.
TTTTACATATATGTATATATAAAAAACATATATAACTGCACTTCATACCCTGGGATTAGCAGACCAAGTTTAAGACAAATTATATTGTAATGCATATTAGTCTGAAGATGCTGATCACCCCTTTGTATTTAGATGACTTTCATGGCCAAGTCATCTCCTCTTGATTCCTGTGGTAGGTGGATCCATCATACTGGATCTTTGTTCTTTGATATTTTTTTTAAATAAGGTAATTGCTATGCTGCTGATAGCCCACATTAATTGCTTTAGCATTCATTTGGTGCTGTATGTGAAATGTTATTCCAGTAGAGCTTTCCCTTTTGGTGCAGCATGAACTTGGCTGTTGGTTAAGGGTTCTGTAAGCTACTCAAGGTTGTTGCAGAGGGCTGGAGTGTATTGTGATGAGGGTAGCAGCTGGGTGGTTTTTTCTTTTGTTTTTTAAAAGAAGTGATGCATTATTCTGTTGAGGCGGTCAGCCACCTGCTGAAGTTGAGGAACTCAACTTGATCTTGCAAACAGATAAATGCACGGGTAGCTTTTATTTTTATCCATTTAATTTTTTTCTTGCACGTGTGCATATTTTTACAGTCAGTACTGTGGCCAGGCTATTAGCGTTGTCTGACGCTTTCTGAGCAGCAGATCTGAACATAGAGTAGGTCCTTGTACCTCTCACTGCTGGCTGAGAAACTCCAGGGTGCCATAGTAAAATGTAGGGGCTTATAGCCACTTATAAGCCACTTGTGATTTAGATATAGCAACTGCCTTTGGATTTCTATGCCAATATATGCACACTATTTAATTTTTTTTTTAATTTAACTAACTATTTATATTTCACTGTTCTGTGAGATATGCAAGGGAAACTCCTACCTCTAGAGGGAAAGTGTTACAAGCGTTTTTCCTGAAATCTTTCACTTACTGTATAGTTTGAGGAGCTTGTTTAAGTTGGCAGTGTCTAAACAGGAGCAGAGATAAGAGCCTGATCCAAAAGATGAGGGAAGAGTTGTCCCTCTTGGGTTTAAGGTAAAGGCTCAGTGGAAGGGAGAAGTGAAGAGCTTATTTATCATGTCAGTAAGCATGTGTAGAAAGTGTCTGATGTCTTTCAGTCTTGTAGAGTGTAGTCCACAATAGCATGTATTGCAGGCCTGCAACAGTCAGAGTTATCTGGCTCTTTCTTTTTTGTTACGTATTTCAAAACATCAGTCATCAAGAAATAACAGTTTTAACGATCCAGATAGTGCTTGGCTTATGTGTAAAGTGAGATGGCATGAGAAGCTTCTTGCCTCGCTCTGGGCAGATGTCAAGTGTAACATCACCTGTTTTCTCCTGCTCTCCGGTTTCCCAAGGCAGGGCTGGGGCTGCGATCCTTCTGTGCTAGCACCTCATACTGGCCTTAAAGACAAGAGGGGTATGTTATGTTCCCACCTGAATCCCTGGGAGATGTGGGTAAGGATGTGTAAGCCCTCCCACATATAATAAGAGAAAACCTAACAAAGCTGGAATTGCACTCGGCTCTCCTGTCTAGTTAGGAGCTCAGTGTATGCGAGGTGGTGGGGAGAGGAATCTCTGTTCTGGGATGATGGATGGTATCTCCAAAGCCCCAGATGGGTGTTAGGCTTGTCTCCCTTTTTTGTCCTTATTTTAATAAAGGTAAGGAACTCACAGGTGTGTTGATGCTTAATTCGCTAATGTTTGGAGGCTGCTACAGAAATGGGAATTAGTATTCAGTTACTAACCTTGCTCTGCTCTGAGGCCTGTAAACTGATGAAGTACCAAAAAATGTGAAGGTGGATGAAAAAGTAGTGCAGCGTGAGTTCCTCGAGTTCATGCTTCCCATTTCTTTCTTCTGCTTCCACTGTGTCAAATGTTTAGAAGTATGTGTTGTTGTGACCAAGGACCAGGTACAGAACTTGTCTGAGACACAAGCCTGATGCTAAGGAGGAAAGCACAGGGATTTGGAATACAGAGAGGTATAACGTCTGTTTGTAACCTTTGTCACAAGTGGAACGGATTATAAAATGGCAAATACTGCTTCTCTGCCAGTCAGCATGTGCTCAACTCAGTATTGCACAAAGCATGCCAGTTAGATTTAATACAAATGTTCCCTCGGAAAGATCACCTTGATTTAATTTTTTTCAGATGCATAAAGTAGAAATGGTCTGAGGCTCTCTGTTCTTTAAAGACTAAGTGCTATATTTCTAGCTCTTGGCAGACATTGTCCACAAGTACTTCATGTTCCATTGGGCTTATGCCAAATTTAATGTACTGTGTGTACTGAAAGCATCAAAACCAGACTTACTTTAATTTTAGATTTTACGGCTACCATTACTGATTTTTCTTAGAGCTGTTCCATCCAATCTGCTATCGTTTTAATTTCTTTTCCCTGAAGGAATTTGGGGAAGGATCTTGACAGTCTTTATTTGTCACTGTTTACGTGAGTGAGAGCTGTAGATCAGGCATCTCTGCAGTGGCCAAACTCTCCATTTATAGAAGCTAAATCAGCACACTGCATTATTTGTGAACTCCTGTCTTTAATAGTGATTGGTATGTTGTGACTAAGGATAGTGTTATAAACAGAGTCCATCAAATGTTTTTCAAGAAACTTGAATTTTATAAAAACCTGAGATGGGAAAGGACTGTTACAATCAGCTAAACATACTAAAAAATACGAACTTTCATTTTGCAGTGCTTGTATGCTGTCTGAATAGAAGTCTTCCTGTAAGACCTTGGACTCTTCAGAGACAAAAAAGGGAAGAGGTAGGGGAGAGAAACAGTGCAAGTAGGAGTTACGGTAGGTGGACAAAGAGAGGAAGGAAATAACTGAGGGGAAGAATAGGGTATAGTGCAAAACAGCCAACCAACATGGGCTGGAGCATTCATAACGCTACAGTCGTCAGGTCTGCTGATCCCTGCCTGACAGCTGTGTCTGCTGGCCTCATATTTTGGCTGTTCATGTTTTATTTTCAACCCTCAGGGCCAAGTAGCTGTGCATAAGCATGGCTTCTGGCCAGGTGGCTCATAGCCCTCAGAGTGGTGCAGGATTCCCTTTCCTTCCATTTTGTTGGTGTGGAAGAGCATGGCACTTGCTGGAGCCTGGTTTTTCCCCCTCTGCCTCTTTTACTCCTGCTGAGTCTCATTAAATGACAGTCTGCTTTCTGCTTTGCAACCTCACCTTTTGATAGTGTGGCTAGAGTAGTTGCTCAGCTCTTCAAAGGCGTGCATCTGAGTGGAGGACAAGGTGTCTCTTGATACAGAGAGACTTAAAATCCCAAGGAGTTCTACTCTCACTACTAATAGGCATTACTGTAATTGAAGTATGTGAGAATTCCTGGTTAGTCTCCATTGTAGGCTTAACCATGGCACTCAGTGGTTTTTGTTAGGCCTAACTCTTATGCCAAAGGATTGAGTATACTTTTAAGTCTAACTTCAGTTGTCCAGTCCTCAGCCATAGTTTATAGTTCAGACTTTACTCCGTTCTAAGTACAGCAATTAGTCTTCAGAAATACCACATAAGCTTTGATAATCGTCAGATACTACTATCCCACAGTCTTCAGAGACTGTATTTTCTGTCCTACTCCTGTCTTCTCATTGCAACATAGCACACGTGCTGGAGTCTGTGTTGGGGCCTGTTCAATTTTGGCAGTTTATCTTTGCTAAGCAGTGCTGAAGATGATTTCCCAGCATGCAACCATATAACTGATTTGGAAGAATTATTATTCGTAGAAGAGTTTTTGCAGCTGGACCTGAAGATGTTAGTGTTAGAATACCCCAAGTTTTATTGCAGCAACTGGTTATGGAAGTAACTTGCACTAATGTTAGCAGACAAACTCATTTCTGCCTCCCAAAATTGTTTTGGTGATTTTTATCTTGGTGGTGTTCCTCATAGGAGCAATTGCTCAGAACTTAGTAGGCTAATGGTGCTTGTCTTCCTTTTGTCTCTCAAGTTGTCCCAAGTCCTAGATCCTCCAGCACAGCAAAAACTGTAATAGAAAAATTGTCCTATGAAGAAATGTACAGGAAGTGACTGGACCTGATGAAAGGATTGTTGCAAGTCTGCTTTTGTAACTGAGACAGAATTTGAAATTTTTTAGTTTATTCTGTTCCTGTGCTTGTTTTCAAGCTTGGTTTTCAAACATCCTTCATATAAGCTTAGTATTAACTCAATACGCATAATAAGATTAATGCTGAACTAAGCTGTCTTTTGCTGATGAATGTAGCTTTTGTTACCTAAAGGAACAAAGTAAGTTGAATAGAAGAGCGAGTACAAATAAAACAAAAATTACCTCCAAAGTTAAGGAGTGGTTATGTTCCCCTGTTTTTCAAAATTAAACAGAGCTTTTAATTTCTGCTCAGGAATAAAGCCTATTTCCTGTCATCTCACTATCAATTAGTCTGTGCATTTAAGAAAACATAATTTTGCTCTTTTACTGGAAATGAAGACAAAGTCCACTATATGAAAGGTGGTCCTAGCTCTCTGTTCCTGTCCTGTGTTCAGATGCGCACATGGAACCTAGTAAATCCAAACGAGGAACAGGTTGGGGCATGAATCTGCGAACACCATGGTTGTGCAAAAACCTTGTGTCTAAATGTAGGGTAGCAGGCAGGACCGCTGCTTTTGCAGGCAGTGGCATTTTATGCTGCCTGAAAATTGTTTAACCACAGAATGTGCTCCTGCTCTATGTTCTCAGGTCGTGAGAATAGGTGATAAATAATAGTTCTGTGATGCAGTGATTCTGTCTTTGAATGCAAAACTCATGCCTCTGCGCTAGTGGCCAGGTTTGCCAATGAATAGAATAAATTATTTTGGAAGGGAACTCTGGAGATCATCTAGTCCAGCTCCCCCTACTCAAAGTAGTTTGAAGTTAAAGCCAGCTCTTCCATCCCTTTATTCTGCACCGTTTTGGATAGCATACAGCCAGGGTGTCTGCTGATGATACTTGTCTAATGCTTACCTGCAACTGTCAATCCTCTGTAAACATAAAACTTGGACATATCCAGTATAATTCCAGAACATGTTCCTAAATTTCAGTAAATTTTGAGCAATCTGAAACCAACTGACTGGTAACTGAATTCCTTGAATAATTTTGAACAACAGAGTATTTGAGTTGCTCTGCACTAGGAATACTGATGGAACACAAGAGTATGTGCTGTGTTCAAAGACATGTTATTCATGCTTTTCTCAAAAAGCATTTATTCCAGTAGACACTGAGCCAACATTGATAAACCTCCATGAAACCATTCTTTACAGTGGCTGTGAGCAACAGGTAGACTTCCCACCTCTGCCTCTCCCAGCTGACAGTTCTCAATCGATGATGCTAGCCGTTTGGTGCTAATGTGAATGGGGCTTAACCATATGGTCTTACTCTCACTTTCTCTCGCAGTGTTGAAAAATGTTGTCCTGTCTGCACTAGCAGCTAACTGATCTGAACCCATTGTTGACAGCCACCATCATCAACAGGTCATTTTCCTTCTGCGAGTGTGGCTTTTGATTATGTATCGTAAATCCAAGTGGAAGTGCAGTTACAGTCTCGCGGTTCTTGGAGATGGTGAGTTTACATCTACACAGTTGCTCTAAGAGAACAAATCTTTCTATTTGCACCTGAACTTCTTCTCTAGATAAAGCATTTGAAGAGAAAATTCAGTAGCCACTTCTAGAATTCCCTTAAAATAGACATTTTATGTACCTCTTTAAGATTTTGTTTGAGGTTAATTGCTAGAAGCGCAAGTGTAGGACAATACAAACTCTTAGTATTGTCTTGCTGTTCCTGCCCGTAACAGTGTTTGTTCTCTAAACATCGCCTTTTTTTAAAATGGAGATAGAATGCTTTCAGTTGTTCATTGGACAGCATCTCTCTACAGCAACCAATCCCAGCTTTTATAAAACTGCAGATGATTATATTAAGACATGCCTCCTAAGCTGCACCAAATTGTACTTTCTCATGCCCTAATGTTGGGTTTCTACTGAAAGTTGTTTCCAGAGGCTCTGAGCTCATATAATTTTCACTGCCTGCTGAGAGCAATCTCCCTCTCATCCCCCTGGCCTGTGCACACACACAGCCTGTCTCCCCAGATCTGAGTTGTGCAGCCCTGCACCCTTTGCTCCAGACACGCTGACCAGTGTTTTTCTACAAGCTGACTTCTCCCACTAACTCAAAAGAAACAAATTTAATCACAGGAGTTTTCTAAGAGGTTCAGGGAGCTGTGTCTTTAGTCAGTCTAATGACAAAACTTCAGACCTTTCTGATGTGGTAGGCTTAAAATTCTTGTGTTGCTTTCCATAGCTTTGTCTGTGAATGTATCTGTGGCTTGTTCTTTTTCCTTAGTCCTCTGGTTTGAGGACAGCAGCTGCTGCCTCCTCTCGGTATTGCTTGCACCAAAGTAATAATGTGGCAGTCTGAGAACATCAACTTTTCCTTGCTTGGACCAGCTTTCATACCAGGTTAATGCTAGTGAAATTGAGAGTACAACCTCAGGTGTGATGGGTGTGATTAATAGTGAGAAGACTTTTGGCATATCACTTTGAAAATGTTTACAGTCGTCTGTTACATCTCGGGGGATTGGCGCAAATAGGCCTGAGATGCTAATCATAATAATCTTTTTCATGATCAAAGGTATCAGTACTTCAATGGCTGCTATTTTCGTTTCAACTGCCAAAGTCCTAAAACTGGTTGTGAACAGTCAGTATAGGTGGTTAGCAGCGCGAAACATTTTAAGTATAGAAAACCTCACTTACTTACTTCATGTGAGTTTGCAGATGTGAATTGATGCTGCATATTTCTTTTGGTTTCTGATCAACTGTATATTCCACTGTGCTGCTTCATTTTCTGTCAAATTTCTATCACAAGTGAATTTTATTTCCAAATTACTTAACTCTACGAGTGCACTTCAGGGTGAAGCTCAACAGATAGTAGAGTACAGTCTAGAGCTTTAATAGTAGTGTAGCTGTTAGAGCTTTGTTTTATCAACTCGAGAGTCTTGTCTGTTAGGAAGAAGTTTCTATCTAATGAAATATGGTGGGTCAGAGAGGACTCATCATGTTCGAGTACTTGTGTATAAGCCAAAATACTTGCAGCAATTAGTAAGAGTGTCACTACTTAAGAGTTGTGGAACACAGTTGAAGCTGGTGGCTTGAGAAAGCTGGAAGGTACCTGGCATTGGAGTGCTTCGTCTCTTCAGATACAACTTAAATACTATAACTGACATTGAGCATTGTCTCTGACGGCACTGCAATTGTTCTGAATGTCTGGGGCTTATCCAAAATCAGACTGGTGAATTAAATTACACGTCCAGCCCAGATCTGCTCTAGTACAGTCTTGCTTAGGTAGGCTGATAGCGATCTTGCTTACGTTGGTTAATGCAGTTCAATCCTTACTTGCACCTGCATAATAGGGCTCAGGTATCAGGTTTGGCGAGGTGACCTGGCAGATGAACAAAACCAGAATTTGGACTTTAGTTTCTTTTCCTTGCTAAGTATGCTTTTAATTTATTTTTTTTCACAGTATGCCTAGAAACAAAGTCCTGCTGCTCAATACAATTGATCATCTGTTAAACAGATGAGCTACAAACCTCAGTTTTAGTTTTACAAAACACTGTAAAGGCTTAATATAATAATAAAAAGAGAGAGAGAACTCAGTCTGTTGCTACATTACTGTGCCAGGAAATAATCCTTCCTCCCTGACCAGTTCCTTAGCTGTTCAGCCATGGTATGATGTAGTTTTATTTTTTTAACAATGGCTTTATTTAGATTATTCTTCTAACTAATGGTGTTGGCATGCTTTGTAAAGACTCTTAAGGAAGAGGATCTTGTTGCAGTATTCCAATCTGGGCTAAATTTATAGGCTGCAAGTATTTTGACTTTTTTGGTTTTTAAATTTAATTAGAGATTATTCGTTTGTGCCACAGTAAAAACAATCTTTGGAGCATGTTGAGTTTGCAAGCGGTTGCATGAAAGGCTGAAGTTTTGTTAAAGGATGCAGTCTTCTCTGTGCTGGAGCTGTTTTAGATTGCCCTGTGCATTTCTGGTCAGAAAGAGATTCCATGTTGCTTCTGATTAACAAGAAAGCTTTTCTTGGAATCTTTGATTTCAGTTGGCTGCCACTTCACTGGGAGTTTCGACTGTAATGTTTCAATGCCCCTTTGTGTTAGGTCTTCTGCTATCTTTGATTAACTTTCGTATTCTGGACTTTTATTTTTGCAGGTAAAGACAAGTCTTGCTGCTTCAATGTATACAGCTATAGTGGTGGTGTTTTGGGGGTGGGGATTGCAGCCTTTCTTTTTCTTTTTATCCAGTTTTTACATTTTAGGTAAACTTCTTTATCAAAAGTTAAGGCATAAGCACCATGCTATAACTTTGGGAAACACAGGTATTTAAATCTGTTAATAAAAAATCGGTAAGTAACATGTGAGGATGTTGGGATGGAAATCACATTTGTTGTGATTCTATTAACCTTTTCAGTTTGCTGAGTGAGTGAGAGTGACCTGAAAAGACAGGTCTAGATACAAAAAGAAGCCCAGTAATTCCTAAACTTGCACCCCTTAATGTTAGGCCTCAGTCCTGTTCTTAAAGGAAGGAGTAAAACACACAGTTACTCCCGCAGTTGGGCTTTTGCAAATCCCAATCCAGCAAATAAGAACATGCTTAGTTTTAATACCAGAAGCAGTACAAAACAGCTCTCCATCGCAAAACTAGGAATGTGCAGTTATTCCCAGAAGTGGTGCTTTGCTCAGCAGGCACTAAGCTCTAACTCATGGTTCTTGTCGGGTGAGTTTCAGGGCTGAAGCTTTGTGTCAACACTTGTGCTCCTGTATTTTGGTTGTGATTTTTGAGTCCTTCTCAAGATTATTTTTTTAAAATTACTTATTTCTAATATGAGATAGCTATATAATTTTCATCATATTTAAAATCTAACAGAGTTATAATACCTAGGTATGTAATGTTACTGATACAAGTTCTTTCCCACCACGTTATCAAATTATACTTTCAAAATAAAAAGCTTAGGTCACAGATTGGTTTTAAAGTGAAGACTTTTTTTAGAAGATAGGCTTTTTTCTATTTGCCTGTTTTTACTGTTGGGATTTTTTTAATGTGTTCTGCAATTAAAATGAAGTGTTTCCCTTCTATAAAGGAAAAAATGCCTCAGCTTGGAAGTGGTTACTAAAAGAAAAATGCTTCACCTCAGAAATTAATAAAATTATTGGAGGTGATACACTCCTTCTTACGTTGGTTTGGTAATGTTCTATAGTGTTGATAGCATTTCAGAGTTGTTTGGTGCTGCTGACCTTGCATCTTTTTGTTCTAGCAGTCATGTTTACAGACAAGGAAATAAGTATTGTAAAAGAAAGGCTAGAGGAGGGTGAGCTTGTGACAGTGTGCTGTATTTACTTGTAGTTCAGAGTTTATTTGGGGGCATGTAATTTACACACTTTCAGTGAAACGCTAAAACTACAGAATGACTTCAGAGTTCTAAAGAGTTTAGGTACAACAGTGGCTGTGAAGCCAGAGAGAGTTTTTTCTTTCCTTTATGTTTAGCGAATATATATTAATTCTACAGCTGGTGTTGTAGTGAGACTGAGCATGCTTGAAAATTTGTTTTTGAATTTCTAAATAAAATGTCTGCCACTAAGTTGCATCGGGGCAATGCATGCTGCTAAAGGCAGCGACTTGCCTATTTGTTTCAGCTGATCAGCCTGGCACACTCATAGCCTCTGTCCCACTTGCCTGATACTTCATAAACTCATTCGGGTTGTTTACTGTCAAATTTGCTACGCTGACTCTGCCGTATATGTAGTTCTTTAGTTTATTTAGTACGTCTATTGTATAGTTAATCACTTGACTGGGCTTCCTTAAATGTTTTTTTTGCTTTGAATTTACATTGGTCCAGGAGCATGAATGTGGTCAGACTTCTCTGCTGAGTCTGGGTAGTAAATGTTTAACGTGTGCCAACGTGGTTGCCTGTGTGACTGTTCGTGCCCTCTGCAGCTGTATGGTGTTCTTCTGCTCCACGAACGGGTGACATGAGACATCCTTAAGGCAGGAGGGTAACTAATGACAAGAAGCAAACTGAATGCAAACAGGACTTCTACAAACCTTTATGAATGTGTGTGAACGAAGCACCCCTGTGCTCACTATGAGCAGCTGTTAGTAATTTCAAGAAATGTTCATAAACAATGTCAGTCCTGAGAGGGCCAGTCTACCCCTAAAAACTTGCAAAGATTACTTCTGAAGAGGCAGATTTCTTGGAAGGAGTACTAGATCATTACTGCTAACTTGGCTACACTAGAAAAAGAGGGCTTAAGGTTTCTGTGGTACTGGGGTGCACTTGAAGATTCCCACGCAGTAGTTAATTGGTAGCCTGTATGGGTATCTAGAGTGGACACTGTGGGTTGAAGTGCAGGCTTCTGTCAGCCTCCTTCTCAAGATTCAGAAAGGAAGAGCTCTGTGTTACATTAACCAGTCACTTTGGTTAATAAATAAGTGCATGCTGTAAACCACGTGAAACTGATTCCGAAACTCTGTAAGGTGCTACTGTGTTCTGAATTGTCTGGTACTGTTTAAAATTACATAGTCATGGCGCTGTCAAAACTGCCTTTTTGTGGCTATATGCTCTTTTTGGTGTATTTGCCCAATGGTGTTTCCTATTTCCTGAATGCAAAAATTTTTCTTTGAGAGAAAATTAGTAATTCTTTATTGCCTAAAGCCTGCCTCTCAGTGCATACAGGTACAAAGTGCAAAGCCAAGGTAATTGCTAGAATTTGCAAGCATTAAGATACTTTTGCATTTATCTTTGCATGTCAGAGAAATGCCTAGAAACGAGAAATAAGTGTAGATTTTTTTTCATGCATGTGCTAATTCAAATGTAGCCCAGTCTGTAACTGTTCAACTACACTTGCTTTCAAGGCTTCTTCAGGTAACTTTGGAATATGAGCTGGTATCTACAGAGAACCAAAGTCCTAGCCAGGATACAGCTTTAAGCATGTGCTTTTCCAGAAGAAATTATTGAGCTACTTCGCTAGATAACATTATGTGGGAAATAAGTAAACTTGCATTGGATTAAGAAATACACTGAACTTGTGTCCCTAAGCCTCAATTTTAGCAATCTAACCAATTTCTAGGCCAAATCTTGAAGGTTTGTATTCACATGGAATTCTGTTTAGTTTGGATCAAAGAACAAAATTTTTTTTTTTTTTTTTTTGGTCTTCAGGAGCACTTTCCTCACTGGTAGAATTGCTAAGAGTCAAATTGCTGTCTTGCTAATGGACTTTCACTAGGGTTAGTGATGTAACGTAACATCATAGGAAAAGCAAGGGCAGTCCATGAAACTACCAGCCGACCGTTTTAACACTGCCTAGCAATGGGTGTGCACTGACTATTGCTGGAAGAGTGCTCTGCGACAGTGACCATCAGTATCCCTGTACTCTACCAATTTAAAATTACTTTTGTCTGATTTTTCTGTCCTGAGTGACATAGTCTGAGAGGACAAAAAGCAGTACTGATTCTGGAGAGCATGGCTATTTTAAAAAACAAACATAGAATCATAGAACATTTTGGGCTGGAAGGGACCCCTAGAGGTCATCTAGTCCAACCCCACTGCAGTGAGCAGGGACGCTTTAACTGGATCAGGTTGCTCAGAGCCCCATCCAACCTGGCCCTGAACGTTTCCAGGGATGGGGCCTCCATCTCCTCTCTGGGCAACCCGTTCCAGTGTTTCTCTACCCTCAAACATGCCACTGTCTTGGTACAAAAATACCTTTTGGTGTTTTTAAAAGATGTATCTTATGACCTGCACACTTGAAAATATTTTTCCATCAGAGTTGTTCTGGTTGTAACTGAAGACTATGCAAAATTAAAGTTGCCGTATTCAGCTAGAGACCACCTCTTATTGGAAGGTAATGTTTTTCTGTATACATGGCAAATTGAAAACTTGGAACTAGTGACACCTTGAAAAATTCCAACTATAAGTCAAGTGTTAAACATAACAATTTCCTTAGCTCTTAATTAAAACTGGACCTTATGGTCAGACCAAAGTCCCTTAGGTCACTATAGAAGTAGTACAGCTCCATCTCTATGGTTGAGGTATTCTATCATTGGAATTTTTTTTTTTAGTGAGAATATATTTGGCACAGTAATGCCTAATGTTGTATGTGACAAGAGCCAAGAGTATCCACCAGCTCCCTCCTTGACCTGTAAACAAGAAATTGGATTCTTGTCCCAACCAAGGAGTAAAATTTAGGGATGGCATCCCCAGCACTGAATTCTTGCTACTCTTTGGCAATGACCTTTCTGTTGTTAGGTGTTAGTGCCCACATAGAGGTAAAGGAAAAGTGCAACTGCCTGTTTATTTTTATAAGCAGCAAACCTCTTATCCAAATTGGATTAGAAGTGTAGGCAGTAAAGTATTGCTCCTCTCTAGATATGCTAAATCACGCGTTGCCCATGGAAAAAGATATAATCGAATTGCATGGGATTTTTCTCTGAGCAGTAACAACTGGGAACAGGTAGGTGATCTGACATGACGAGGTGGAGGAGATACTTGAATTTCGTCCTGTTTGAATTGTTGGCTGTAGGAGGCAATTAACATGGAAACTTAAGTGTGCAAAAAGTTAGTTTTGTGTTTATATATAAATACAAGTTGTATTAGCATAAAAGCTGGTTCACATTAGTCATTAAGAGACAGCTTTTAATATATCTGGAGATACTTCAATATACCTCTGTTAGAAACCTATTGCATATGCAAAGCAGTCAATTCTTTTTCTCTTGTGTTGTTGCCTAAAGTAACCTTTGTTTTGTACCGAAGTTCATACAGCACTATTTAAAATATTCCTAAAAAGTCATGGTTGAATGTCAGAAGTACAGGAAACTGAGGTACTGAACCAGCCATTTATGTTTAGGGCTGTAGTATATCCTATCAGGCCACTATAAAAACCTGACACTTGGCTTGCAGAGAGTCGGCAGACCTCTGACAGCTATCCAGAGGTATGTAGGTCATATGCTTTCATATGTAAATGCTGGAGGTGATATGTTTAGAAAGGGCCAGGTTTTGTTCCTTATACAAAGACTGTCCAAAGTTTGAAGTTAGGAGGAGGAGGAGGACTATAGTAAGGTGGTACACTTACAGCAGTGACTTACAGAGTATTCAGGTACAAACTGCAGACTTGGGACATTCACATGCAGAGGTGGGGAGAGCAGTGTGGAGGTTGTCCAGCACCTTTTTCACTGGAATTGCAGATGAACTACAGTCAAAGTGGTGAGTGTCAAGAGTAATAAGTGTGGTGAGGAATTTAGGATAAAGTGGGTGGAAATTCTATTGGATAAACTTGGCTTTTGCACTTCACGACCTCTGAGTGAAAAGATACTTGCTTTATTTTAAGATATCCATTTGTGTGATGTGGGATTTCAATAGAAACTGTACTGAATAGTTTTTTAAACTTTGTCCCTCTTAAGATATCTTTTCCTAGAATGTGAGTGTGGGGAGCCAGCCAGTCATAGCTAAATTTCTATAATTGAATACTTTTTCTGTCCTTTTTTTTGCTAATCTGTGTGAAATGTTTTTCATCACTGAAAGTGAGGCAAAGATGTATTAATATGTCTAGCAACTGTCTGTCTTAACTTTCTCTGAAGAACTCTATGGTCCAAATGATCTAGCTTTGTGGGAATGAAAGCTTTCAGGTAATGCAGGTTCAGCTAGTTCTGCTAGAAGGTACCTTAAAAGTTTTGCAAGCTAGAAAACTACATCTTGGAAATGAATTCAAATTGGGCCTCCCTTTATTTAGGGGAAACCATAACACCTGAAGCTCAGTGAATCTGAGTTCTGCTGTTCAAAGAGCACAGAACTACAGCTAAAAGGTTCTTTGAGGAGGTGGTTGTGCATGGCCTTGGTTAATTGAACTTGCAGATACGGTGTTTGGCTTGCAGAGTTTTCAAGATCCAGAAATATTACTGAAGAACTTCAAGAAAATATATTTCACAATAGCTGTTTCCAGGTACCTGGGAAACTCAAGTTTACTGTCTTGGAGAGAAGCCTGGTGCAACTACAGCTGCATGTTTCTGACTTAGCAGATGGCTTATGCGAGTTTGACCTTTTAGGAAATGAATGTGTTTTCTTCGGAATGATGCCTTACCTATCATCCTTTCAGTCTTGGATTTTTAGGAATCAGCGTGTCTGATGCTTCAGGCCGTTCTTGAGAAGGCAGGTGAAGGACCGTCTTAAGAGCAGCTTGGTTTTCAAATGTCTTACTGGGGCAACAATACAGAGTTCTGTAGTGTTAGTGCTGAACTGCTTATTGGAACGTGTTTCTCCTGTGAAGCTGTTGTAAAACACAGGGTATGCTGTGGGTCTCAGCTTTTCAAGTATTTAATCAGCCTAAACAATCTTTGGTGTGGCTACCGCAAGCTTTCTGCAGTAATTTTTGCCAATTGTTTTATTTTAAGCAAGTGTTGAATCAAACAGCCATAGGAAGGTTGTGAACAAGCACGAAGCTCCAGACTGGTCTGCAAGACTGCTTGTCATCTGCAGTTCTCCAGCATTTGGTATGCCTTTCCTATTTCCTGAGGGAATGCACGTCTTCAGAAGCCGTTTCATATTTAAAGCTCCCAGTCTCTTGCCATAATAGCTCAATATCTGGGAAGCCAACTCCTGCTTTGCGCAGGAAGTTGGACTAAATAACCTCCTGAATTATCCTGTGATTCTGTGAAATCCCTTACGAGGAATGGAGTTGACTCAGCCTCCTGGAAACGCATAAGCACGTAGAAGTCAGTAGTCTAGCTATCCTGGTAGCTATCCTGGTAGCTATCCTTGCCTGAAATTCCTTCACCTCATAGTGAGGTTAACTATGAAATATGTTCTCAGTGCAAGGATCAGGAATCTTGCATGCACTTTTCTTAATGGGGTCTCTCCCCTATAGGAAGTTGAAAGTACTGAGTTGGTACAGTGCTAAAAGCCATGTGTGCCTACTAAAGCAGACATCGCACTGAAGACACAGGGACAACTTTCTTTCAGTCTGCAGGATGGGGTTTGCATTGATGGTAATATACTGACCTTGAGTAGAAGGGCTTCCCAGGTGTACCTGAAGAGCAGGCACAGAAAGCTGTAAGGGTGGAATAAGACTTCATAAGAAATGCTCATTAGGTTTGATGGCAAAGGATGACTTGTGTCGCGGGAAGTGCTTCTCTGCAGCATGATGATTTGTTGCCTCTCTGTAACTAGGCTACTGCAGCTTCAGCAACGAATTGCTCCATAGTTGCCTAAGGATCGCCATGGTTGTTGGATGACAGGCATTTTGGAGTTGGCAAATCCCTTTGAAGGAGAATTTGCTGTGCCTTAAGAACTTGAGATTCTACTTAAATCTCTTTTACTCAGCTGTCCTACAAATCTAATTAGCCTCTCCCACCCCTTCCAGAAGTGGTCAGTGTGGAAGAGTTCATAACGTACCATCCACCCTTTATGTTGCAGCAACTTGAGAAGCAGCAAAGCGTTCTCTGAAAGCTGTAGCGGTAACAATGGACCTTTGTTCGGCCCTTACAAGAATTTTCTTACTTCTTGCCACAAGGCACCACACAGTCGTGCAGGGGATTAGGTCATTTCCTTCCCTCCTCCTCTTCCTGCAGATTATTTGATTAACATTTCTATTGTATACTCTAATTAGCATGTTCTTGGCTTCAGGCTGCTTTCCCCCCCATAATCTCTTTAAAACACTGTAGTATGACTTTATTAACTGTGTAACATGGGAACTCCTTGCACAGAGATTACATGTGACATAACACAATGAAAGATTAATGGGGCTGGCAAGTCAGTAATCTTCCCTCCTTTCTTCTTCCTCCATGCACCTGAGGTTAAGCTTCTGGGAACCCCCTAACAGCGTTCGCACTTTCCAGTGCATGAAATACTTGTCTTGTTTGGGTATCACCAACTTTGATCAGAGTTCAGCCACTGACTTTGAGGGAAACAGAGTTAAGGTGGTGTATAGTGTGTGTTCAGCCTTCAGTATTGAGTATACAAATACACTTCCCCTTGGGACCGCTACCAATCCTATCCTTCCACATTTTTGCTCTTTTCTCTGTTTCCTTTGGTCCCCTTTCCTCTGTACCCCGTGTGCAGCAATTTCAAGCACTTATCCTGTGTGGGGTTTTTATTTCACTCTACTGCCTGTTTTGTTAATTCAAATTATCAACAGAGACATGCTTAAAATGTCTGTCTTGAAATTTAGCAGTAATATACTGATCAGGTTAAGTCTAGTACAAAGAGTTAGCCACATGGGCTTCTTGGCTCTCTGCATGCTAGGGGAACATAGCATTGCCTTTTGCCTGTATCTGCAAGGCTGTCTTATTTAAGTGATGTAGCTAGAAATGCATTTCTCTTCAAAGCTCATTTTGAATGTCATGTGAAATCACGTAATTATATCAAACTGTACAGCATCTGCTCATGAGTCAGATAGAAGAACACGACGATACAGCCCTTTATTTCTTTTAACAACTTCAGGGAAAGAACCTCCCCTGCAGTCAAGCATCACTTCGTGAAATCAGCAGTGATATCTTGGGCTACAGATTTCATTGTTTCAGTCCGGCATGGTCGGCAGCATCTCTCCTCCAGGGAAGGTTGGATAGTTCACCTAGGTTGGATAGCTCGCCTAGCGACAGCACGCTTGAGGCATTTGCTTCCAGTCCTCAAGGCAGAGCATGGTTCTTTTGTGGAGTGGAAATCATTAAACCCTCCTCTCAGTAAAAGTGAGGGGCAGTGTTGACACAAGAACAGATGAGTAGAGCATGGCTGTGACTAAACACAGGCAGGGAAACAAAGTGTTTTGAACTCTGTAGGGTGAGGTTCAGAGGCAGCCAGGTAGCAGTGTGGCTAGGGGCAAAATAACCCCCAAAACACCTTGCTTTGAGATGGGGTGTGTTTAGCTATGAAAAGGGGATTATGTGGTGCATTCATCTGACAGCAGGGGACTGTGCTCCAGAATACTGTGGGTCACTAATAGGAAGGCAGGTGGGATGCAGAGAGAAGAACTGCTATCTGTGGCAGGCTGGATTGGGCAGCAGAAGGCATATCTACCTGCAGTTGCTCTATCTTACTTCTGTGTCTGCAGCATAAAGTAGTTCACAGGTTTATTAACCTGGACTCCGAGAGTGGCATCTGCAAAATGAGAAAATAAAGGAGCTCTAGAAGCAAATTAGTCCTAAGTTCTGCTTTTCAGACTGAAGGCTCTTGAAGCAGTGCAACTCAAGTGTTACGGCTTGTGTGAGAAACGTAATGCAACCTGGAAGTGGTCATACGAATGTAACCTATCACTACAGTTAAATACCTGAACACAGAGCACCTTTTGTACTCTTGTTGCCATATCTGTGTCTTAAGTGATACTAATGCAGTCCTGATGGTGTTGATTTAAAAAAACCAAAAAACCAACAAAACCCCCCCACAAACAAACCCAAAACAAAGCCAAACCTTTAGCCCTGGTTAAAAAAGTATTAAAGCTGCTGACCTTGTATAGGCCGGGACAATGTATAAAATACTTGAAGGTGATGAGGGAGGTGGGATTAGGTGACTTTTCCGCCACAGTAAATGGTCCCATTTTCAGGTTCTGCTAGTTACCAGTGGAAAAGCTGGATTCAGGTGCCAGTAGAGTGAGGCTGCTGATTTTTGGCAGGGAGGAAGGCTCAACTTTAATCTCAAGATGTGGCTTGACGAGTCTCTGGCTTTGCTGATGAGATTGATTCAGCAGGTTCCTATCCCCTCACTTGCATTGGTATCGTGGGTTTACAGAATAAACCCACAAACAGATTAGCAAAATTATTTGTGTTAAAATAGTTGGGGCTTTGTGTGTTGTGTTTTGCTTTTTCCCTAAGCCCTTTATCAGTTTAGTAATCTGACAGCTGTGATAATGACCATACCACCTCAGGTCAGTATTCAGTAGCATGTCCTTTCTGGTGGCCAGAAGAAGAGCGGGAACAAGTGAGCACCTGTACCTTGATGTTTCTCCAAGTGCTTCTCAGTGTTCAGCAGTTGTGGCCCAGTCACTTCTGTGGAGCAAAGTGGTATCTTTGTGCTTAGTAATCCAGGATAGAAGGGGAAAAAAAAAGTGGGTTTGAGCCTATATAGAGTTTTATTATCCAGAGTATCTTACAGCAAGGTGTTCTGCAGTTGAGCTTTTCAGGTAGGTGAGAAGATGCTGTAACAGGACAGCCTTACGGTATTACTTGGGGGAAGGTTGGCTGTGGAGTACAGGTCAAGGAGAGAGAAAACAGGTATGCGTTCACCTTGTTCTCAGCAGTGAAGCTGACTTACAGGGAGGTGCAACTTATGCTGTGTTATGGCATTGTGAACAAAAAGCTCGTCCGACAGTGCTTAGCTTTGAGTGCTGCCGAGTCATGCGCCCGCCCTTCCCACCTTCGGTTCTACTGGTACGACTACACGGTCATGCCTTGAGCTGGACTGGGAAACTGATCCAGCTGAAAAACAGCTGAGTGGGTAAAACAACTTCTAAAAGCACGGACAGATTGGGGAAACCGGTCCATAAAGTTGTGCTTGCAAAATTGAGGTGGCAAGCTGAGGAAGGAGCAGCAGAAACCAGAGCAACAGTCACCTATAGAGCTTGGAGATGTCAAATGTCAGCCTGAGTACACATCGCTTGAGCCAGGGTAGCATGCACACCTTCTTGGTCACTACAACTCTGATGTAACACTTGATGTAAAGCTGCTGCATCCTATCATGCTTGCAGGAGCCTCGGAGCATTTGCATGATGAATTCTAAGAGGCGGTAACTTGGAAGCTGTGGTAACCTGATCACCATTTTATGGCTCAGACACTTGAAATGATCCCACCCACTGGCTTGATGCAGTGATTTCGATGTTAGTAGAATAAGAAATGAGCTCAGAACCTGGTCTGGCACGTGCAGATTTGCCTTTCCAAACGTGCATCCTACAGGAATGAGCTGTTACAGCATCGTTGGCTGTGGGAGTCCAGTATACACAGGTGGCGTCTGCAGGTGTGTTGTCTCCAATTCTACGCCATTAGTGAAAACAGGGATAGCAATGCCTGAAGAGTTTCTGATGGTTTAATTCTCACTGTATTAAGAAATCACTTTGCGTGGGAGGTGAGGAAAGCTAGCTGGGCTAATAAGTGATGATTTTTCTTTTATTTTTTTTTTTAAAGAAAGAATGAAGGTATAGCATGCATGGGTACAGTTATGTAAGAGAAGTGGAGAAGGAAATAGATCAGCTTTTCTCCAAGAACCTCATCCACAGAGCTGCCAGGGAATTGGGCTGCAGGATTGTTCTCAACACACCCTCCGCTTCCTTTTTTCCTTTTTGGGGCCAGAGATGGATGAGTTTATGGAGTGGCGAGCAGGATGCAGGCTCTGACTCCAGCCAATGGTGTGTGGTGCGGTGGTGTTTACCTAGCTTACGCACAGCAGAGCCAGCCCCTCTTCAGTCAGAAGGCACTACCCAGGGCTTAAGTAAAAAGCACACAGAGCAGAGGCGCTCAGTCTGGCGGTTGCAGGGGGTTGGAAGGAGTTGGTGGATTTCGGCGGGTTTTAAACGAGATTGAAGGGGTGGGTTTTTTCTTCTCTACTATGCAGAAATACTGAAAGGACAAAGCGATACTGGTAAGTGCTCTGCATGCCATTGCTTTTCCCTTCTAGGGCTGTATTGTTTCACTCTGTCTTCTAAAAGCCTCCTCAGCTGCAGTGATTTTCAGCGAAAAGTTGAACGATAGTTCAGTGATGTGGTTGAAAGGAAATCTGAGAACAGGCAGCGTGTGTCTGTGGGCTGCCCTTCCACCTAAAATAGGAAGAGACATTCAAAGTGCGTAGTATAATAAATGCTTCTTGTTCTTACAAAGAGTCAGTCGCTTCTCATTTTTAGGGTGCAGAGCAAGATGCTTTGAAGCTGTCAGTGTTATAAAAATCACACCAAGGTGAATTTCTCATAGAGCTGTTAAGTATTTCTGTTGTCTAAACAAAAAAAAGGCTTTAAATGTAACTGTAACTCTATTTTTGCAAGATGATACAGTATGCTATGTGAAAAGGCTTTAGTGTAATACAAACACCTATTTAGCTGATACGTAAACTGCCTCATCAGGAAGTCAGTGGCTCATAAAAAAGCAAAATGGTAACGTTCAGATCTGTAGAACAAGAAGTCATTGTGGTTTTCTGCAAGCACAGGGTCCTTGGCTCCGTATTCTAGTTCAGGTGCACCAGACAGTAGATCTCCCTGGGCTCAGCCATCAAAGCATAAAAAGCTCCATCTTATTTGCGTAACAGCCCTTTTAAAAATAAAATGCCTCTGTTTTGGTATAAACTCTTAATCTGGATATGGAAGTTATGCTTCTGTCACCGACTTGCAATTAAAGTTGGGACTGCTTGTTTTTAAGGTAATACTATGTAATTTGCCTGAAGGCAGTAAAGAGGCTAATTTTACAGGATCCTGACTGCAAAGTTCTCTGTATTGGAACTGTACTTTTGCTACGTTGTACCAGCGTTCTACAAAGTTTTTTGTTTTCTTCCTTCTACTTTGGCAAGGCACTCGAATAGGTAGGATACAAATAGGTAGTGTATGGCTAACAAACACATAAAGTTGTCCTATCCTCTACTGTATCGCTTTATGGCTTCATACATTACAGTTTATATAAATAATCTTCATTTCATAGTATGAAATCAGAACTACCCCTTTTTAACAAAGCATACAGAGTTTGTAGTAACAGCCAAAGTGCAAGTACAGCCAAAACCTCACATAGAAAGCTGCAAATTAATCTTCTGAAGTAGCTCGCGTGAATAACTTTCAGAGGTAGCTCAGCTGATTGAGCAAGTACAACCTGTAGCGTTTGGCCCTCGTGCTGCAGGGGCAGGCAGCGGGGGAGCTTTGCCTCGTGCAAGGTGGTGTGCTTCGTCACTGGTCTATCCGAACGCTGACGTGGAGGACATGGGTGGTAAGGGGGTGTAGACTGCATGTACATGTAGCAGTTTAACTGGTGAAGAACTCTTTCTCAGCTAATTAAGGTTATAGATAAAATTGCAGTGACAGCTTTAAAATAGACACGTTTTCAGCTTCCCACACGCAGTCTGAATTACATCATTTATAACCTGTAGGAGGCTATCGTGGTTTCCTCAGGGAGGATCAGCTGTTACTTTTTGTAACTGAAAAAAACACTGGATTTTTTTTTTTCAGGGGAATATATTCAGAATTGATTTTTGTCAATCTGTTGGAGTGGATCGTTAGCAGTTACGTAAATCTTCCAGGTTTAATACACCCAGCCACATTCTCATCCCATTGACAGCAGTTCAGAATAACAGAACTGACTGAAATCAGGCTCCTGTGCTTAATGGTTTTTTTTCCCATCTTCTGAACAGGAATGCTATTTTTGAGTACTGTCATAAAGTACAGTTTTTCGTATAAGCGCCCATAATAGAAGTCTTGTTCTAAAACGCTTGCCTTGTTCATTGAACAAGGATGCTTGTCCTCACAGCGCTGTTCCTGAGTTTCCTAAAATTGCTAAAAACCACTCAGACATGCCTTTAAGACTGAAACAGAACTTGACGCAGGACGCTGGATGCCAACCTGACTAAAACTGCTGGTTTTTTAGGCTGGAAAAGGTTAGCTGTAGTCGTGGTGCAAAGCAGTAGGTTTGCTCTTGTGTATCAAATTAATGCCCCATTGAAAGTGTCTACAGGCAATGTGCCCTTTTTTCTGTGCTGTGACTCTTGCATGACTTGTTTCCAGGATGACCAGCCTTCTAATGGCAGATGTCCATGGTAAAAAGATGCTTTCATTCTGTTTATGAGAATGAAAAACCCCTCTATTGAGATTTTACAGACGTTAGCAAGGCACAGCAGCAGATAGTTGTTTGCATTGTTTTATGCGTGGTATCCTGTGCAGGAGAGACTGCTTGCTCCTTTCAGAGCTTGGCCTTGTTGTCTTATTTTTAATGCTTTCATATCGTAAGACACTCTTGTGTGTATAGTGGATGACTAAGCTTATTCAGAGGTTATAAAAGAAAAGGCAAACAGTATAGACTAAGGAAAGAATAAGCCATACAAAACCAAAACGCTGGACTAATTTTCCACAGTCCAAATGCTCATCCTTTTTTTTCAGTGCTGGAAAAAATCCATTTTCTAGAAAGGAGAAAATTAATTATCCTTCCTCAGAAAGGTAAAGCAGGGTTGCTGATCTGAAGTGACAGTGCAATTTGACTACATAACAGCTGCATCGCTATACCTTTCCTGTGCATCTGTAGTAAAGGATGCAAGCTGTACACAGAATCCAGCTAATCTCGAAAAAAAAAAAAGTTTGTTTTTAACTGGAAACTGGGGAAATGTGAAAACTATGGTTGATAAACACATGCTTTTCTGCATGGTCTTTTACCCAGGTGATTGCTTCAGTAATAACCATTTTAATAAAAGCTTCCAAAAAGATTGGTAGGAAAAACAGTTAAAGGAGAATAACTTTCTAGTGGTGGTTTAACCATTATGTAGAAGAAAGTGAATTTATCAGTTCTTGTCTCAGGTTTCAGAAGCATGGTATGACGAAAGGAACTGATTCCTTGGTGCTTGCACCAGTGTAGACCAGCAGACATTGAGTTGTTTGTGAAATCTGACAACCTGGACTTGATGGGGACTCGTAATCAAACAAGAAGGCAGTCTGGGAATTAATTTGGGTTTGTTTGGTTTTTTTACTTCTCTCATTACTTATTGCCTCTTCCTTCTTCCATGATTGCAAATATCTTCATCTTGAGAGACTGGTATTATGCACAGATCCTTTGTGTCTCACAGTGACTTTGATATTCTGGTCCTTTAAATCTGGAAGTCAAGATTTTGCCTTTGAAGGGTTGAGACATTATCATAGAAGAGAATATGCAGGACTGAATTACTGTGCATGTGTTCAGAGGAGCAGCCATAAGATTGCCTAGTGGAAATTGGAGTGCTGAAGAGCTTAAATACATAAATGGATGTTGGCAAACTTGGGTGCTACTTGTGTTTTGCCAGGTAACTGCGCAGTTCTTTGTTTGAAGAGCAGTATGGGGTTTTAAATCCAAATAAAGCTATAGACAGTAACATGTCAATCTCAGGAGGATGAGGATAAAATTGTTTTGTTGGTAATGGAGCTGCTCATAATTTATGTCTAACTGATCAAAAGTCCACCTAAGGTGCCTATTTCAGTTGATTGATACAACTGTGTTGGGCTTCCTAAAATTAATTGTATTCCTAGACTAATTTAGGTTGGGAAGTTGTCTGGTCCAGTCCCCCTACTCAAAATGGGACTGGGCTGCCTCGGGTCAGGTTGTTCAGGGCCACGTGCAGCTGAAGTTTGAGTATCTCCAAGGATGGAGATCCCATAGCCTCCCTGGATTGTTTTTCTCCCTAATAGCTTTTCTGTGTTGCAGCTTGTTTGTCGTCCTTTGTCCTGTTACTGTCAGAAGGGCTGGATTATATTTTGTCCACCCCTGATTTAACACAGAATTCCTGAGGGAAGAGCCAGATATGAGAATTGCAATGGTAGTAAATGGAGAACTACAAAAAGCAAATTGTATAAAAATAAAAACATTAGTAGACAAGCTGTCTTGTGCTATATCTCTAAAAGCAAAAAAAAAAAATCCAAACCTTAGAATATGTAGTTACAGAACATAAGGATAATATTATAAAAATGGGGAGAAAAAAATCCAAATTTTGCATCTGAATCAGCATATTTTTATTTTAATATACTCATTGACCGAGGACTTCTTTTTATACTGCGAAAAGTGGGGTTTTTTTATGCAGTATTTTAGAAAAGGGCTAGTCTGGCACTAGCTACAGTTGCTAGCAGCCTATAATGCTGGCTCTGTGTTTAGAAAATGATGGTAATTTATTACAAAGAGACTTTTATTCTAGTATTTTTAGCTCACAGCCGAGTGTTTAATGAATCTCTGCTTGGGCTCATTGAATTTATGTTCTCCCCTCCCCCTGCTCCATTTTAACCATTAAGATACTGCTATTCTTGCCGCAATTACAAAAGCTGTACTTGGTCTACTAAATAGCAAACTTATTCGTGGGGTGCTGTTCCTCAGTGCAAACCAGATCTGAAGACTTTCTGTAGAAGCCACCAAAGACTAGTCGGGTAGGAGTCTCATGGTTGGAAAAGTCAGTTTAATGATTGAGGATGGCTGGTAAGCTAAAGCTGATAGTTCAAAACCAACCAAAATTCATTATATTTCTGGGTCTCCCACTGAAAATGGCACGTTCGGTGAAAGTGGGCAGACTCTTAAATGCTACTCTGAAGCGTGGTTTGCTTCTCCGGGAAGAATAGTCTGCTGCCAGATTCAGAGACCAGTGTTTGAATGTGACAGGAGAAAGTACGATGATACGGCTTTTCCTTCTTCTTGAATGTAATCAGAAATCTGTGGCTTGCTTTCTGCTATAGCAGTCTTAGCCTTCTGTGACTCAAGTGAATATTGAACAAGAAGTCTTGTAAGAAACTGGATTTCCATTTCCAAAACAAATTTAAAATACTTTTTCAGTTTAGATATCATCTCTTTCCAGTCCCTCAAAACAGTTGCACATGACAGTATTGTGCAAGTTACCTTCCATGAGCTTTCTCCCAGCTCCAGAGGAACCAGTTTTAAGGATAAAAATGTATTAATTGTTTGTAAGGCTTTCCTGTTGCAGTTTCCTATTTTTGAGACTAAAAGGCACGAACAGAAACATGATGGGTACTAGTGCTAACTGCAAATAATTGTGCTCACCAGTCAAGTAATGCCTTTCCAAAACTATTTTTTCTGTTTGCAAGTTGCTTTACTCACAAAATCTATTATATTATAGAATACAATACAGGACTGCGCCCAGGTAGCGGTTCTCAGGCTTTGGTCTCTTCTCTGTAGCAGAAGCAGAGATCTTGAGGTGAAAATTTGCTTCTACCAGTTCTATGATTTTGGAAGAATATAGGGCGGGGTGGGATCTTGTAACTAGCACCTTATTCCTCATTGGTGTTGAAGGGTCTTGGAGGAGTTTTGGAACAGTCGGTTGTTGAGAGCCGATTTCAGTGAAGCCTGCTCCACTGGTGGCCAGAGGTGCTGCGGCAAAATTAGTGCTCGTGGCAAAAAGCTAACTTGCTTGTTTTGCTCAAGCAGTCAGTTGCTTAGTTGTATAATGGCTCTACAGGGCCAGGTTGTCTTTCTAATGTATTTAATTAGCCATTCCTAACACTTTTAAGAAGTCTCTTGTAGTATTCTAGGAATAAAAACTGGACAGGTTATTCTACAAGAGAAGGCTTATTATATAAGTTAGTGGATCCTTCCTCTCAGCTCAAGAGCATTCCCTCCTGTAAGTTCTTAAATGCTTTATCCAGCTTTAAATGATCCATAAGCCTGCTCTGTTTCAGCAGTGGAGATGTTATCCCATGGCCTGTTACACTCCTCTCCAGTGGGACAACATTGGACTTTTATTTGCAGACATCAAATGCCACTTGGATTAGTCTTCGGGACTAGTCTTCTCATTGGAAGAATATAATTAATATTTGTTATTTCTGGGAACGAAATGAACCTTCTTTTTGGGTACAGTGCATCAGGCAGATCATACTGGGTGAGAAGTAGCATGTATGTTGTGCTGATTTTTTTTTTAGGGGCTCTGAATTTTGTATGTGCTTGAGTTGAAGTTACTGGGTGTTAGCTGTGAAAGTGATGTGTGCACCTCATAAGGTTCTGAGGCACATTTTAAAAAATTAAGTTCCTACATTTTCAAAGGCATGGTTTGAATGTTTGAACGAGCTGGTTTACTAATGGTAGCTCTAGACTGCAAACTCTTGAACCTTCCTTAAGTCAAATAAGTCAGTTTCCATCATATGTGCTGGTCCCAAAATAAAATTTGACTGGATTTCTTTAAATGTGAAACAAACAATGTATTAAGTGGGAGCTGAGCGTTAGATGGTGGACACTTCTTGTATTAAGATGTTCTAGTTAACTTCTTGTACTGCTGAAGTCCACCACTTGGAACTATTGGCCCCCTTTATGGCTTCTGCTCAGGTATCTCCTAAGAGGAGGTTACTGGCCATGTAACTCTTCAGGTTTTAATCTTTAGATTTTCCTTTAACTTTTCATGTGTAATTACTTTTAATGAGACTCAGAAGCTGTCTCCTGTGACTGGGAGATGTATTCCCTTAGCTTTCCCTGAAATCGTTCACTTGGGTGAAGAGAAATGCCAAACCTTTTCTTGTACTAATAGCAAGAGTTGAAGTTATTTTTAATGCTTGCCTTCCCACCTTCTTTAAGTGAATGGATTAGCTCTTTTTCAAACACCATAGTGTTGGGTGGATACTAGTCAAATCTTTTTTTTTTTTTCTTTTTTCCTGTCATGGTATTTACTAGTCCTATGTTATTTCCTAATGAGCAGTGCTATAGATTTCATAGTAGTATTTCTTCTGAGTTGTTAAATGCCTGTTCAAAGGACAACCATTACATATTCTAGCAATGAAATGTGAAGCATTGCATGTGAAATGCAATGGCCAAGATTAAATGAGTTGTATGTGGAAAAGACTGAAGTGCAGGGAAGAGACTGCTGAGGAGATCAATATTCAGGCAGAAAATAGGTTAATCATTTGGGGAGGAGATTAAAACATTAGGAGCTGTTTTTAGAAGAGGATATATAAGCAACCATAATACAAGAAGATTTTAAAATAAAGCAAAACAAGAAATGCTGAAGTTGATAGTATTACTTCATAGTAAGTATATTGATATCCTTTATATACTGATAAATACTTAATATTTATACTAGAGAACCAAATGCTGTTAAGCGCTGAGAACTAGATAGTTTAGTATTAATGTCAGTAAACCACACCTGCAGTGTCTTCAGAGGCACATGGTTTCAGAGGATTGCTGGTGTGGTGCTCCAAGAAGTGTTTGTAATGCCAGGAGGCGAGGAAGACCCCAGCTGGCCATAGCAAATATGAAAATTGTGAACACAGTTAATGTTGTGGGGCTCCATTTAGTCAGAGGATTGCTGGTGTGGTGCTCCAAGAAGCGTTTGTAATGCCAGGAGGCGAGGAAGACCGCAGCTGGCCATAGCAAATATGAAAACTGTGAACACAGTTAATGTTGTGGGGCTCCATTTATCAAATGGGACACTCTCCGCTGCTATGTGTTATGGCTACTGGCATGATAGGAATTTAAGGACATGTTTTCATATGATAAGTTTGCTTTAAATTCTTAATTCTGGAATTTTAAAGGCAAAACTGTGCACCCCACCTACAGCAGTAAGGACCCTCACCATCCCAGTTAACTGGCTGCTACACGTGGGTCAGCAATCTAGAAATGATTCTGAGCAAACTGTACCGCTTTGCTGTCTCCTGTGCTGCTGTTGCTGTTCCTGTGTGACAGATGGGGACCCCTGGATCAGCATAAGGCACTTTCTGCACCAGCTAAATGATGGACCATGAGCTTGAACCAGGATAGCTGCCTAGTGAAAATGTATACTGCTTCCTGTGCAACAAAAATGTATTCATGTAATTGTCGTGTGGACTGGACGCAGACAATTCACAGTATAGTGTTGTGCAGATCAGGTTTATTACAATGTGCTCACACATCTAGCAGTAGGTCAGGATCCTGCTGTGGTGTTACACCTGTGCTAACCACAAAGGCAGTCTTCAGTTAATCTGTTATTCCAAGAACTATGAAATCCTCAGTACCCAGATTTGAGAGCAAAGGATAAAGGCTTCAGTTTAGCCTCCTGGTTGTATTCTGCAGGCATCACAGCATAGGTTTGGAGCACAGCAAGATGTCATTGCATGTGTTGTGTAAAGCTCTCCCAAATACATGGCATGGCATGTAAGAAGGCAATGGAAGAGAGTAGTGAATTTTCAGATAGTGCTGTGAGCTGATTGCAGGGTGGAGATCAATGTATCCATGCTGAATAAGAAATTGGTAGATTGAGAAGAGCTGTTGAAGGCCAAGCTTCTCTGTGAAGGAGCAAAGAAGGTCGAGGGAGAGTAGAGATCAGATCAATAAAGGGATCTTTGCATCAGCTTCTGAATGAATGTGAGCAGAGTGTCAAGCATGGCCACTTCCTTTTCTCTGTTATTAGGACAGAAGGTGGGGCAGATAAAATCTGTGTGATGTCTTTTCTGCTAATATCTACAGTCTAGTTGAGGTAGAAGAAAATGGAGATACAGCATTGTAGTCATGATAAAAGTTGATGACTGGATATAAGAAATGTTACATGGGCCAAAATGTGTATTTGAACAGAAGGCAGAATGTTAACCATCAGAAGTAAAAAAACTTTTTAGCTTTTTGAGCTGGTATGAAAGCTTACTTGGAAGAACCACGGGAATGTTCTTGCTTCTGTTAAAGAAAGCCTCAAACAGGCTAGCATCAGCTTTATTCTTTATTGAGAAAGCCTACCCAAAAGAGCTCTATAGAAAGGTTAGGGATGGGTCGGGTAGATCAGAGGTTTCTGGAAATGTTACTAATGAGAAGATGTAAAAAATACTAGTGTGAACTGTTCTTCAGAGCAGAAGTATGATGAAAAGTCGCACTTAAAGAGACTGTTCTCATTAAGAATTATGTGGAATTCCCTCAGGAAATCTCCTTCAAACATCTGTTTGTATCACTTCTGTCTCTTGTTAAACATGAGACATCACATTACACACCCCAGACTTGTATGGTAGACTTGCTATCAAATTGCCTTACAACTTCCTTCCATCTGCAAATCCAGAAATTTCATGGAAAGCTCTGAATTGGATACTTCCCATGAAAGCTTCTACCTCTCTAGCTAATGGACTGGTCTTGCTTGGTTTTTTTCTTTACATTTAATCTCTATCTGTCTCTACTTCTTGCTAGTTGAACCAAACATATTAAATGAAACTATATACCATTTATACTAAAAAATAGCATGAAGGAAAACAACTGTGGATGTTTTATCAAGGCCATACTGGAATCTTTGAAGTGCACTTGTGGTTTTTTTGTGATCTGGTAGTTCTTCCAGGCAATTCAACCTTAATTGATGTGGTTTCATATGTATGTTTTTAAAATTATTTCAGGCAAAACCAAAATATGGAAAACACAAAATATTGTACTTACTGCATCAGATAAGTGTGCAGGTTTGTGTAACTGATGGGTTTGAGTCTTTTACATTAACTTAATCTTTGTTTTTACAGGAAATAATGAAAAAAGTGTGCCACAACTCTTGATCAGAGACCTGAAATTCGAGAAGTCATTAGCTAAGCTCATGTTTTCTCCTGATCAAGAAAATCATCCATCAAAAGCACCAGTAAAGTATGGTGAATTGATTGTATTAGGGTAAGTACTTGTGTCTTGCTTGGAAGTGAGAATGAAGGTAGAATTTAAGGGTGCACTTAAAGCAGATAAAATGCAGGTTGCTGTGAGAGATAGTCCCACAACCTCTCACTCAAACTCCTTCTTTCGCAGCATGTATAGTCAGCATGCAACTACATGGTGAGTTGATCAGCTTTTCTTTGGCAGCTGATCTCATGTAAGGGAGGGAGTGGAAGGAAGGTTACTTTTTTCAGTGGTGACCAGGCACTACACATAATTTTATATATTGGTAAATTGCACTGCAGCACACATGCTTTTTTTTGTGACAGCGTTGAGTGTGGAGGTAGGGCTTGAAACAGTTGAGTCGTTGTAGGTTTATTTTCAGCTCTTCTGTTCTTCCCAGGTAAGTGTTTCATGACAAAGGCAGCCAATTTGTGAAGGTTTTTCCAGATGGTTCCATGTTGTACCTAGACAGATGACTAATGTGACAATGTGGAAGGAGAAGTTCCCTAGGACTTTAAGTAAAATGAAAGCAGTTCTGTAAGAAAGTGGTAGCTGACTCTGTAATATCCAAGTGCAAACAGAAGATTTTAATAAAGCAAATTTGCTGGCTGGCCTGTTTATGTTGACATGTTCAAAATTAGGGTCTGAGGGTTTTCTGGTGGATTAAACCAGAGTTTCAGAGAACAGTATGTCTATTTCTTACAAGGGTACCAAAATTCTCTAAAATATTAGCTCTCCAGCAGGCTTGGTGAATTCTTTCATTTATAGTGTGAACACACCATTAGAGAGAGAAGCTACAGATAGGCGTATAACCTTACTTGTTTCCATGTTTGGGAATAGAGTCTCTCTTGCTTGTCAGTAGTAGCTTTGAGATTAATCTGGGTAGCTTTCCTTGCCCTACAAGCTTTGTGTGCATATGCTGTAATTCCGTGGGCATGTTTCAATATTGTGTTTATCCATTCTCAGATTTAGATGTGCTTAATTGGAAATCTGTAATTTTTTCAATACTGTACTAATCAAGAAGTCTTTGTGCTTAGTATGAAAGTTCTTGTGGGTCTGTATCTTGTGAGAAGCTAAGTGATACAGGAGGATGGACTTTGTTCTTTTTCTGTCTTTTTTCATAGGTACAATGGGTCTCTCCCAAATGGAGATAGAGGAAGAAGAAAAAGTAGGTTTGCTTTATTTAAAAGGCCCAAACCAAATGGGGTGAAACCTAGCACTGTGCATATTGCCTGTACCCCTCAAGCAGCAAAGGTAAGCTTGACTTGTCTAGTTAAGTCTTATTTCTCCTGGTGCTGTCTGAAGAGTTCAGTGAAGTCAGTGCTGTTACGTTGAGATGAAATGGTGTAAAAAGCATGAAGTTCTGGCTGCAAAAAGAATGGTTCATGTTTATCCAAGTTTTTTTGATACCTGTCAGGGTTAGCAGGAAACCATTCAGCAAAACAAATCTGGTGCCCAGTCCTTGCTGTGTCCAGAAAGAAAAATGTTTATTTCTGAAACATGAATATTCAAGGGCACAGGCTAGTCATGTAAAGCACTTTCTATTTTGTTTTCCTTCCAAACTCACTACAGACATCTGTTCTAGCCTTCCTGTTTTCACACTCAATTGTGCTTTAGGGCTAACTTTGCTTCAGATGAAGCTGACTTTGAAATGGTCTTTTGCTAAAGCTCTGTGTGCACTTGCTATCCTGCCCGATGGGCAGGAGTTCCCCAGGGACGAGGACAGGTGGGTTTTGCAGGGCATGTTTTATACTGCTCATAATCAAGTTCAGACTTCTCATTAAGAAGCAGTAAAGGAGGGGCTTCAGTCCTGAGGCTGAATTGTATTTCATATCAAAACTAATGTATTACAGGTAAGGTATTACCATGAAGTACTTCCATATTGTGTCAATTCAAGTGTATGTGCAATTATGTTCAGTAACAAATGGAGCATTTCTGCTAAAACCAATGGAATCTGAGAATGCTTAGTGGTTGTTCAGAGATCTCCAATGTTAAGATCAGGCCCTTAAATACAGTCATGTTAAGGATTTCGCTCCCTAAATACCTTGACACTTAAGAATATTGCATAAAGTATTCTGAAATAAAAAGCATTTTGCTAACCAGAGTTCTTGTAATAGAATTATGTCTGTAGGTCTGTGAAAAGAACATTTATTTTTGCCTAATTCTTTAGGGTCTTCAAGTAAGTGCTATTTAGAAGCACTTTTAGAAGAGTGCTTGATCAGTTCCTAGTAGGTAGTTGCAGAATTAAAATCTAGACTAACAAACTGAAACCTAGATTACTTTGCTGCAACTTGTGCAGAGTTTCTCCATTTTACCCTGTTTACCACCAGTACTTGTTATGGTTTTTGTCTGTGTATCTTATTAATCATCACTGATTTTTAGTATGAACTCATATCCTGGTTTTAGAATGAAGTCCCTAAGGTTTTTGTCCTCAGTTTGCTGTTGGAGAAGTTCAGCCTGAGAAGGCCATGGAGGTGTTACATTCAGCTTTAGCCTTTGCGCTCAGTTGTTTTGTTCTTTTGTGTTAAGGCCAGCATTGCTTTAACATGAAGAATGACTAATAATACACTTGGTTACATGTATTTTGTTGCAGCGTGTAGTGAAGAGACCAGTTTGGTCTGTTGCTGAATCAATCCTGCAGCTTCTTTTAATGGCCAGGATTGGGTTTTGTGAAGTTTAACTACAGGTGTGTCACTAACAAGCCTCTGCCTTAATGCATTAATTGAGCAGAACAAGAGCCTGGTTATATATATTGTCTGCTTTGCTGCTGTATTCAGTAGAGTTGTTGTTCACTGGTTCAATAATATTTGGCATTTTTTCCATAGGCAATAAGTAATAAGGACCAACACAGCATATCTTACACTTTGTCTCGGGCCCAGACAGTAGTAGTTGAATATACACATGACAGCAACACAGATATGTTCCAGGTATGTGAAGTAAATATCATAAACGTATTCTCGCTTTTGGTAGTTCCTAACAAGACATCTTCTCAACAGGCTTTTTCCCTCAGACCCAAAAGTTTGCATGTGTCACTTGTTGCACTTCACTATTCAGAGACATTTAATTCTGTTCGCTCCCAAGGCCATCACATGAACAAGGCTGTGTATCTGTGCATCTCTTTTAGGCTTGGTCAGAGGTGAAAGTTGGGGTTTTTTGTGACTAATGCACAGGATTACGGTTTTGCCTTTGATTGCAAGTCTGCAAGTCATGTAATCTGTCTCCTAGTCCTTCTTTGCAAAGTGAAGAATAAAGTGCATGGTTCTCTTTTTAAGCACTTGGAACTTTGCTTCTAGCATTTACAAAATGCTCCCAGTTGGAGACAGGGTAGAAGAAATACAGTGAGAAACTACAGAAAAGCTTTTGACACAACTAATATGAAAAACACCCCTAACGGCTTTAAACAAACCTAGAAATAAGTCTAAAGCGCTGGGGAATGTGTAGAGAGGAGGCCCAGTTCTGATGTGCTGGCAGTTCTGAGCAACTTTGCTGCAGTTCCTGTATGTATGAGAAGGAACCACAAACACATTTGCAGCTGTGGTGTGCACTCATATCACATAATTGTTTCCTGTTTTTCTCAGAAGGAAGGGGTTTGTTTTGGGGGTTTTTTTTGTGTGCTTTGTTCCTTCTGATTCCTGGACTGATCTTGCGTTGATTTTTTTTTTTTGTTGTTGTTGCTAAATTATGGCAAGGAGTTTTGCTGTCACAGCATTTAGCTGTGACGCCACTGCAGGACCTAAGGAGGTGGGAGGTGTTGCTAAGTGGTGGAGGAAGCTGCTGTGCAACTGCAAATACCTACAACAGAGCAAAAGGGCTGTAACGAACTAACTGCAGCATAAGCTATTGTTTGCGTAAGTGTTTTCTCTTCAGGCATGCTGTGGCATGCGTGCTGCTCTAAAATTGCCAGTGGCAATCCCTGTGTACTGACGGGTTATCCTGCCTAAGAAGCAATAGAAAAATACATTCTGACAAAGCAGTTTCAGTCTCATGAAAGTTTTCCATCCAGCCTTCACCAAAATGCACCTCAGGCTTTTGGGTCTCCTGCCCAGCAGTTAATCAGTTGTAATATAACTGTCTATAAGAGACTGTTGGGAGCTCTGGAAGCAAGCGAAAGGTAGTGGTGTGTAAGTGGGCTTTAAACCTGGCTATGTAGATGCTTGGGAGAGGGATATAACTTTTCTTTGTGCTTTATAAGGAAAAGGTCAAGATGAGTTACTGGAAAAGCAGTGAAACCCAAGCAATTCTATCAAACCTGGTAGCGCTGTGTGGGACTGCAAAACATATTCTCCATGTAACCAGAAAAGAAGGTGCAGCTACTAGAAAAATCTGTTTGTATTCAGATGTTGTATTCCTGTTGTGTTCTGTGCATATTAATGTAACCCCTCCCTGCCATAAACATCTTGTACCTGGTCTTTCCTGACAGATTTGCTGCTTTTCAGTGCCCCAGTGCAGCTGGAGAGTCAGCTCACAATCTAATTTTCCTACTTCTACACCTCCACCTAAGTCTGGCATTTTTCAGAATATTCTGGGCGTGCAAAGTGACTGAATACCACTTTTCTTCCATTTAAATGCAGTTTCCTAGTTGTTTTGGCACTGCTGCAGCTGGTCCAGCTGACCTGAGTGTAACCTCTCTGATGAGGTCTTCAATGGGAAATTGTCTCAGAATTGACTTAATTACATCACTTTATTTCCCCTTCTTTCAGTTGGCTGTACTCAGCCTTCAGAATAACTTTGGTCACATGGAGGTGGAATAACTCATCAATTCAGATTAGGTTTTAGAAACCTAAATTTAGATTGGTGGAGGGGAATGCTTCAAACTGGAATGTCATGATTTTTTTTTTTCTTGATCACTTCTGAATGCTTTGAGTTTGAATATTCCTAGACCCAAAGGCAAACTTCTAAACAGCTGGGTCTTTTTAAATCCCTTTCCAGATTGGTCGGTCAACAGAGAGTCCTATAGACTTTGTCGTGACAGATACAGTTCCTGGAAGTCAGAGTAATTCAGATACACAGTCTGTGCAGAGCACTATATCAAGGTTTGCCTGCAGAATCATATGTGAACGTAACCCTCCTTTTACAGCAAGAATATATGCTGCAGGATTTGACTCTTCAAAAAACATCTTTCTTGGGGTAAGGGAACTCTTCCTTTTTTTTTTCCCTTCCAAGTTCAATGTAGGCTTATTTTTTAAACTAATGCATAGCTCCACTTCAGCCAAATTAAAAGGTTTCATTGACGTAATTTCTCTTAGGAGAAAGCTGCAAAGTGGAAGACATCAGATGGGCAAATGGATGGACTAACCACAAATGGAGTTCTTGTTATGCATCCCCGTAATGGATTTACAGAAGACTCCAAGCCAGGGGTGTGGAGAGAGATATCTGTGTGTGGGAATGTGTTCAGCCTCCGTGAAACCAGATCAGCTCAGCAGAGGGGAAAAATGGTAAAAGTAGTGACCAATGTTTTATGCAGCTTGTTTAAAATGGGTAGAAGTGTAAGTGGTAAAGCTTGGGCGTAAACAGAGGCCAGAATCTGCCTCATGTGTAGACATCACCTGTGTAATTAGTTACACTGACTTTTTTGTGTCTGTGTTCATACATGAAGGTGTCTTGCTCAACCTGAATAACTGACATTTACCTGCAAACTAGTACTTAATTGCAGATCTAGACTGCTTTCCTAAATTGAGTTGCCAGTCAACTATGCTCTTCTGCAAACTGTCATAGTCATGCACGCATTTTAAAGAGTATTCTCCCTCTTTGAATTTCTGCTTTTAAGGTTTTCCCACTTTCCCTTTTATATAATAATAAAAAATAATTATAGTTTTATTGACATATGCCTATATACCTGGACTTCCATTTCCACCTTGGCACTCTGAGTTTTACTCTTCCCCTTGTTTCCAAAGCATTGGTGATGTTTCTGGGAGATGATTGGTTTTAGTATGACTTGGGATTTCTTAGCAAAAAGAAATGCTACATGAAGACTTAAGTGATTCATTTAGCTAGGGATGCTGACAGGTGACTTTTTCTGTAGGAGAGGAAAGCCATGTGTAAAGGTGTGTGTGAAGAAAGTCTAAAATGTAATGGAAGACTAACAAAACTTGTCACGAAGTTGGGGGGGCTTGGGGGAGTTTTGGCGGTTTGTTTTTTCTTTTAAAAAGAGGGAGAAGCTGATAGTGGGTTCTCTATGGGTATCTTGTATAGGATATCAGGAGCTGCTTGAAACTTCTTGTCTAGATCTTCCAGGCAGATTTGTATTATGGAAGTGCCTTATGTTGCTCTTCAGGTAACCTTAGGTGACACCTCTCTTCCTCTTTGTCCATCACAAGGTTGAGAATGAAACAAACCAACTCCAGGACGGCTCTCTAATCGACCTGTGTGGAGCGACGCTGCTGTGGCGCACTGCCGAAGGGCTTTCACGCACTCCTACTGTCAAGCACCTGGAGGCGCTAAGGCAGGAAATAAACGCGGCAAGGCCCCAGTGTCCTGTGGGGTTTAACACTTTGGCGTTTCCCAGCATGAAGAGAAAAGATGTTGTAGATGAAAAGCAGCCGTGGGTGTATCTGAACTGTGGCCACGTCCACGGCTATCACAATTGGGGAAACAAAGAGGAGAGAGACGGCAAGGATCGCGAGTGTCCCATGTGCCGCTCTGTTGGCCCCTATGTGCCTCTGTGGCTTGGATGTGAAGCAGGATTTTATGTGGATGCAGGACCTCCAACTCACGCGTTCAGCCCCTGTGGACACGTGTGCTCAGAAAAGACAACTGCATATTGGTCCCAAATTCCTCTTCCTCACGGTACTCACACTTTTCACGCAGCCTGTCCGTTCTGTGCGCATCAGCTGGCTGGTGAGCAAGGTTACATCAGACTCATTTTCCAAGGACCTCTTGACTAACACATGTGTTACCAAGGACTGCAGTAAACTGATAAGCTAAGCTATTCTGATTTTTAAACCAACTGTCTTTCGTATTCTCTGGGCTTTGCTGGTTTGCATTAAGATGAAGAATTTTTGGGTTTTTGTTACAACAGCTAAATCCCTCTCTATTGAGAAAAGTCTGGAAAATGGAAGAAATGGGGGGAGAAGGGTGGAGAGAACTCTTGTGGTTTTTTTCTTTTTTAGTTAATACCTACTTCTGAAGAGGTGAAGGAAGCGGTGTAGAGTGAACTTCGATGCCTTCTGTTTAATGGTTTTGAATCACATGCCCACAGTGTTTGAAAGTTGTTTCATTCTTTTTGTATATGGAGGGTAAATAGTTCAAAGAACATTAGTTTACAGCTTGGATGCAAACGTTGTAAAATATAACGTGTATATTAACTCTTTTCTATTTATCTTTATTATTGAAAATACATAGGACGTTTAGAGAGTAGCATGGTCATAGTGTGTTCATCCAGCGATTGGATGCGTAGAGTAGTTCTGGATGGAGAAGGATGTGAGATGGAAATGGTAGAAAAATCTTTTTTAATCTAAAATACTGAGTTCTTAGAATAGTTAAAATGCTTTTTAAACAAAGCTAATGCAAATTATGATGGCATAAAGGTGTGCTTTAACCATGTTGAAAGGTAGCTAAGAAAGACTTTTTAAAATGTCTTTTTGGTAGGACTGTACTTAAGATCTGGTTACGAGGAGAATATTTACCAGACTCTTTGAATATGCAACTTAGTCTAGATTAAGGATTTTTTTTCTCCCTTCATGCTAACACATCTCTTTATTTAGCATTAGTGACATTCGTGAGGGTTTTTCCAATGTTAAACATTAACAAACCTGAAAGTTGAGGCTCACTTTGTTCCTTGCTGTTTGGGGCGGGGAGTGAGGGGAGAGGCGGATGTGCCCGTGCACATGCATGGGGAGCAGGGAGCAATTTGCAAATTGGCCAAGGTCGCACCTTGTGACAGGCTTGCCAGCTGGATGTTCTGCCTTTCTTCTGGCCCGTTGCAAACTTGGCACGCTTGGGCGTGTGAGAGCCACAGGCTTCGTGGGCTTGGCTTTACCATGCTGCGAGGAGCTGGGTGCAAATACTCATCTAGGCCACACATGGAACAGAGTTGAAGCCTGGTACCCAGGGGACGCGTGCCTGCATCCTAGCATCCTTGTGCAACTTGTCACAATTGGCAATCTCTTAGGGAGAGCTTGAGCTGGGATGGGACTGGGCTTGCAGTCCTCGGTGCGGGATGCTTGCGTGTGGTCTGCTCGCACTGTGGTGGGCTCCAGTTAGCAACCTCTCTCTGTTCTCCCCTCCCTACCCTTCCTTTCCCTCTGTATCCACCAGAAAAGGCCAGTGCACTACATCCAGCTTTGCTGCTAACCCACTGTGCTTCATGGCAAATACACAACCTGACCTTTTTAGGATTGAGTTGAGCTTTTTTGGCCAGCTTCATACTTTTTTTTTTTTTCGAAATACGTACTGTATAATTGACCGTAGCAAATTTCTGTACTTTATAGCATAGCTTTAATTTTTCCTTTTGAAGCTGTTCTAAAATTTTCTTGGTTTAAAGAGACCTATGTTGCTTAGATGTCA
The DNA here is from genome assembly GCF_000687185.1 of Egretta garzetta. Lineage (NCBI taxonomy): Eukaryota > Metazoa > Chordata > Aves > Pelecaniformes > Ardeidae > Egretta > Egretta garzetta. The sequence goes on from NW_009258261.1 coordinate 1,045,829, forward strand.
TGAATTATTTACTTTGACTGTCAATTTATTTCTCCATTTTTTAAAAAGAAATTATATATATTGTTTGGTTCACTCAGGAAATGCATGTGTCAGGAAACCTGTATTATAAGTTCAGTTAGCTGTCATGTACAAGTAACTGCTGTTACTCCCTTTCCGTAGAAATATAACTGATTTTGACATTTTCCAGATTATATGCATTAAGTAATGAAACTTATGCAGCAAGAAATCCCTGTATTGTAGTTGTTCTAATCATTTTATTCAAACTATAGTATACTGTAGTTTAATTTTTATTTGCAAATTAATTTATTCAGACTACGTGAGTAAACACTTTTCAAAAATAGAAATTCTGGGATGGTCTGTTGCTTTGTTTCCAAGAGATGTGAAAGGTGGCTGGAGATGGCCCTTCAGCTGTCACGCAAGGTGTCTGTTCTGCACATGTGAATTAAGATCCCAAAGAAGAAGCAACTTGTTGAGAGTTTGCATGTTATCCCGGTCATGGATTTGAATGGCTCCTTTCAGATGTGACCTTTCAATGTGTTTTATATTTAAGCTGACATTAACAAAGGCAAGATTCTCGTACAAAAGACACAGTTAAATGATCTCTTCCCTGAGCAAGTTACAAATAACAAAATGTAAGCAAAAACTTTAACCAAGTGGCTGGGCTCTTGTAAAATGTCAAGAGCTCTTGATCTCATCTTCCACAAAATCGGATTGACACTTCTTCTCTGGTCCTGATCTTGTTGATTACAGGGATATGAAAACTCAGAAAAGAACATGATGAAAGCTACAAAGCTGTATGAGTAATATAAAGATGAAATTATAAAAACAGATTGAGAATTGGATAGTAGCAGACATGTGGAAAGCGGTGTACTTGCCCGGTGTTGGAGGCACAGCTGGAGGCTGGTGTGGAGCCAGCAGTTGGATGTGCACACATCTGACTGGAGGGGAAGAAGAGAGGTTCATGCCCAACACACAGCCATTGCTAAGCTCTCCCCCATTAAGATGATACTTTATGCTTTCGTTATGCTTCTCTACTGCTGCCCCCCACCCCCTCCCCAAAACCAACAGAAAAACCACCACAGAAGAAGGTGTAGCCTTAGCAGAACAGCTGTTTCTCTGGGCAGCGTTATGCTAAGATAACCCTTCAGAGTCTGCCCCATGTTTTCTGCCTATTGTGTACTTTTCTTGACCTAAGATGTGCTTGTTAATCCCATTTTTAAATGGGCAGAACATGGGCGTTCAAATGCCTGAGACACGGAAATCCCACTGTCAAAAGCAGGATGGCGGTGGTTGAGTAGTTTGAGGAACAGTTCCCATACAACGTGCAGGCTAACTAAAAGCAGTGGCTTTGACTGCAGTTCCCTCTTTGAGTTCCCCCCCCCCCCCGCCCCAGGCTTCTGTTCTTTAATAAACAATACAAACAGAAGGTCTTGTGCCCTGTAAACTGTAAAATGAATGTCAGATTAAAAGTGAAATGATCCCTTTGACTCAACCAGCTGTCTGAAGCACTCTGACCTGTAAGGCCTTTGCTTCTGAACAAATCTGGGAGCTGGGAGAAGTGCAAGAGGATGCACTGTGCTGGCTTTGAGACGATTATAGCTCCACTTGTGTGCAGCCTAAGTCAGCCCCCTGTACCTGCAAAAACCAGCCCCGAAGGAGATCTGTGGCCTTAACCTGCTTTCAGAGTTTGTTTGAATGGAAAGAGGCATCCATGGTGCAGCCAGCAGGTGGGACAGGACTGTTCCCTGGGAGATCACTGCAGGTATGTGGAACTGATGTGGGAATGCGTGTGGAAAATGAGGTAAGTGTAGGCCCTTTTCTAGCCTTAAAGTTTTGTGAGGATCTGCAGAAACGCAACTGGAAATCAGCAGGTAGCTTTCTGCCGTCGGTTTGTGCATGGCTGCTTTGTTCTGCGCAGTCCCTATGTGTGATCTGTAATGCAGGTGATTTAATGGGCTCATTTGCTTTTCAGCTGTAGGAAATTGCATGGATTTAACACTGGTAAAAGGCAGCAGCTTGGCACAGCAGCTGGCTAATGAAGCCCTATATTTTTTTCTAAAGCAGAAGTGGGGCAGCTCTTGGTGTGCTGACTCAGCGTGTTGAATGGGGAGGTTGCGGGGGGCTTTCCCTGCGCAGGCACTGGGTTGCCTGGCCACTGATGGAGCTCTGTTCCCTCTGCTGACTCAGCCATCAGGTTCAAGTGATACCATCAGCTCCAAGATGTGTGGTGCAGGTTGGGGATGGGGTTTTCTAATCCTGTCTATGCTAGGGTTGTTACACCTGCAAGAATGAGGCTGGTATCCTGAAAGGTTTAATGACACTATGAAGTCACCCCAGCAGTCCTCCTGTATTTGAAGGTGCTCTGCAAATCCCATAATGACCCTGCTGTGGCATGCTTGATCTCCTTCTGAGGAGACACTTTCCAGGCCTGACTCTAAAAATAAATTTCCAGTTTTGCAATATAAATCTATCTTGATGAGTACAGCTACCTACTGGCACGCTGTCTTTCAGCCTGGATTAGGCCTGGTTGCTGTTGAATTAGACCAGATTTCCTGGTCCTAGTCTTGGCTTGTGCAATCCGTCCTTCCTTTTCTGTAAAAACACTGGCAAACCTCGTCTATTTTTAATTGTAGCACTCGGCTTTAACATAAGGGCTGTGATCATCCTGGAAATGCAGCTTCTAAGGCTCTTTTGTGGCTATAGGAGATCACTTGTACATGCGCTGTTGTGCATCCTGTGAAATCTGGGAGAGCATCTCTGTGGGAGCGGTGACAGTTCCTGTGACTTGTGTCAGGCTCTTTGGGCAAGCATGGCCTCTGCACGGGCAGCAGCAAGCCTGCCCCTTTCCAGGCGCTACTTCCAGGGCCACAGCAAGAGCTCAGGACCCTGTTTTCTTGCAGAGAGCAGTGCTGTGTTGAGCTGTGCTGCTGGGACGCGGTATCCCATGGTAACGTACCCAGTGACACAGGCTGAACTGGGAGAATGCCGACCTGTGCTATTGCACAAGAAACAGCCGTCGGCTTCAACTCTGCTGGGTGTTACTGTTTGTCAGTCTGGTCCTGTCTCCCTCCTGAAAGCAAAAGGGTGGCGGATTTAAAGGGCAGAAAAAAAGTGCTTTTATTCCCTCAAACCTGAGCTGCCCTTACAAGAGCAGCCATCCCCAACACAGCCTCAGGGGGCCTGCAAAGCCTGCAGTGGGACCAGTGGATGTGCCTGAAGCTGTGCATCAGTGCAGCGTTAGGGAACAGCATTAGCCATAAGCCCCAGTGCCTGAATCCATGTTCATGCCTTACTCCCCCTGTGAGCTGCTGCCCATCCTCCTCCTCCCTTCCCTGGCAGATAGGGTCCCTTCCATGGCTGCAGCAAGCAGGCAAATTTGCTGAAGCCGGTCCCATTCGCCCTGCCTGGCACTAGGCTGTGCGGGATCAGGTTAGGCATCGGCTGGGGCTGCAACCCCTGATGAGCTCGGGGAAGATGAGTAACTGGAGGCGAAGTACCAGCTCTGGCAGTCAGGAGCACCCTGCCTCCAGCCTTTCCCCAAGATCTGCCTGCATCTTGCCTACTGCTGCACCGATCAACAAGGACATGGCAAAACAGGTGGATGGTGCCAGGTCCTGGTGTGGACCCTCAGTCTGGTGTCAGAACTGCAGAGCAGCCGAGCTGACAGTTGTCTTCCAGGTCTTCCTGTGTGAAAAGCATTTGGATCCAGAGTCATTGCTCTTTTGTACAGCAAGGTCCACCCAAGCCCACTGTTTGGTTTCCAGTGCTGGATGTAAGTGTGTGCCTGGGAGGAGTAAGAACAGCACAAGCAGATGTGACGCTGCCCAAGCCTCCTACAAGTTGCGGCTCGGAAACTACCGCTAAAAGGTGGCAGCCTTGGATTTTTCATCCTTTAATATAACTTCATTTGAGCTCAGATAGGCTTCCAGCACCTGAAATTCTTGTGGCGAGGAGACCCAAGGCTCAGCCATGCACTATGAAGTGCTGCTTGTTTCTTTTGAGCCTGCTTTGCTTTCTACCCAATTTCTTGTGTTGCAGGATCTTGTTTCTTTTGAGCCTGCCTGATGACTTTGCTTTCTACCCAATTTCTTGTGTTGCAGGAGGCAGTGGATAACCATTTCCCATTCACCTTTTAATCTGCCACTCTCGATTTTGCCACTAGTGTGCCCGGCCATCTGTCCTTGTCTTACTGCCCCTCTTGCGAGGCTGGCAGGAGGGAATGAGCACCAGCACCAACACTGCCCTATTTTCTGCCCTGTGATGTTTGCCTGGCTCTGCTCAAGGATGCATTTGTGGCAGCAGGGAAAGCACCAGTGAACTCTTGGTTCTGCCACCCCTGCTGAGGGCCTAGTGCTACCACGCAGGGGGCTGAGACATCCCGCATCCTCCGCACGGGCACAAGTGACCTTACGGATCAACTACAGAAGCACTTTCCTGCTGGCAGAGGCAGCTCCTTTGTAATTTGGCAACGCCTGCGATATTGTGATGTTTTTATTTTGAATGCTTTTGCTGATTTAGTGTGACTGAACAGCTCTGAGGCGGGAGTAAATTATTAATCTGCTCTGACTTCCTTCCTCTACCCTGTCTCTGTACATAATAACAGCTCTGTACGGAGATCGCTGCTGGAGATCTGCTGCCTTTCAGAAATACGATGAGTGCGGAGTCCTTTGGAGCTATAATTCGTGCCAGGATTGTCTGTTTTTCCTCTTCCTAGTGGAAAGGTCTCATTAAAAGGCTTCCCCTGCACAGCACATGAAGGACTCCAAAGGATTCCCCGTGAGCACGCCGCACGGAGCGTAAGCGGCACGAAGAGGGTAGGTAGGAAACGATCGTTCATGTGTTCAGACAGTAGATGAAAGTGCAGCACACAGTTAATCACTCAGAGCAGGGAAAGCTTCCTTTTGTGTACTCTTTACTAATAACTCACAAGATCATCCTGTCTGCTTACTTACAGCTCATCGTCTTTGTCCTTGAATTTGTTTCTGCTTCAACCCCTCCCCCCAAAAATTAAATCAGACTCCCCTTTCTCAGCAGTTGTTTTATCTGACACTTTATCAGTCATGTTTGCTGTGGTTATGATTTTTTTTGTTTCTATTGAAAATTGTGACTTTTAATGCATCGAACTATGCTGGCTGGACTCAGGCCCTGCAAAATGCGTTTTGGGGTTTTTTTGGGCACCTATTCTTCAGCCTAGCTAGGGTTTCCCTTCAGTCTCTTCTGGAAAATGCTGGAAATTTGGGCTGATCAAGGGTAAGGGGAGAGTGATGGCTTTCCTGGGCTCCTGGGACACAGCCATATGAAGGATCAGTCTTGTGGTAAGCCCAGTGTTTCATCTCTGGGCTGAGGTGATTCACTTCTTTCCCTGGGTCGTGCTCAGATCCCCAGCACCTCCCACATCCCAGCCCTCTGACACCTGTAAAATAACTTCTTAATATGACCACCCTACAAATGGGACCTACCTGTGCTATTCCCTTTGGTTGGCTGCTAAGCCTTTAGTGCTTCCATATCCTCTTCTCCCCAAAATAATATTTTTAGCTGTCCTGGAAGATTTGAAACAAAGCAAATGCATGCAGCGATATTCTAAACTTGCCTGGATGCAAAGCTAAAAACTGCAGCTTGCTGTCATGCGCTGTAGGAAAGGAATTGAGTCAACTCATCCTTTCCAAAAAGCCCATGCTGCTTTTTTTTTTTTTTTTCTGTCGTGTGGGAGGAGGAGAGAATTAGTTATTCAGTGTAACAAGGACAATTAAAAGCAAACGCAGCTTCCAGCGATGCCATCATCTGTTCTCCTAGCCCTGAGCAACACGGAGACAACCTGGCTTTTTAATTGGCCTCTTTTCTGTCTCTGGTCTGCGCTTCCAGTTGGCATGGTGGCTGACATTTTCAGAAGTCTCTGTAGGACTGAGAAGCAGGCATGCCCATCTTCATTTTGCCTGGACACCTAAAATGTGACTTTAAAGGCATGAAGGGCTCCAAACTGCGGGGGGCTGAGATGTTATGGTCTCACCTGCCCAGCTTGCCTTTCTGTAGAGTGTTGCCTTGTAATGGGGACATGTCCATGGGTCCCACCATGGGATGAACCTGTGGTGTCACCCTCCACCATTGCTGGAGGATAAGCGTTGTCAGGGATGCGGGCACCTCTCCCATCTGCTGCCCCTTCCCCCTAGGCTGCTCACGCAGCCCCAGGCTCTGCAGAGCAAAGCTGCCAGGTCCTCGGTTCATCTAATTGCTTCACTTCTGAAGGGGAGCTAAATCATCAGGTGGACTTTTAAATGCCACCTAACAGCACGGAGCATGGATATTTAATGCTTTTTTCACTTGCATGAAAAGTGGGTTCGGAGCAGCTTTCCTGAGAGGCGGGGTAAGCAATGCTGAAGACCTCAGCTCCACCATCGCTCTGGGTGTTTTCAGTGTTACTCAGCGTTTCTGCCAGCGTCACTCTTTATCACTTGGAAATCTCACTCTGCCTGTTCTTGAGCAGGAGAAGCAGAAGGTGTGTGCAAGCGCCTTTGGGCGTCGATGAATCAGTGCTCATGTCGCACTCCTTGGCAGCTCCTGGCAACTGCCTGCCAGGGAAAGCCGTTGCTGGAGCCAGGGCAAGTGCCTTTGCAAAAGTGGGGCTTGACTAGGGACTGTGCCAGCCCTCAGGAAAAAAACCACCCCATTCCCCCCGTCCTTACAACAATACTGCCAAATGCACAGTATTTATACGGTGGAGTGTTTTTCATACCGTGGAGGCCTGGGAATAGTGTTCCTTATGACAGCATAAATATATTTATAGACCATGTGTGTCTGCATTTTGCTATATTTTCATCTTTATAGGCTAATGGTTAATAAAGCCACACTGTATTTATGTTTCTGCAGTGAAAAATGTGTTGAATAGTCTCAGGTAAGAGGCTTAGGTTCTGCTGGCCCCAAACAATCTTTTAGGCTGTAGTTCAGGGGCTAATTCACATTACAGAAGTATAAAGGTCCGACATCAGAGGTTGGCTTCCCCTGGACACAGCAGAGGAAGGGAAGAGCAGCTGTGGGAGTCCCCAGGGTAGGGGGTTTAGCCCACCTTTGCTCTTGGTACTCAAAAAAATAGCAATGTATCCAGCGTATTCTGTGTAGAAGCAGTTTCTAAATTACTTCCCTCTGGCCAGCTTGCCACCTGGTCGATCCTTACGTCCTGTATGCGTGCTGTCCGTGATCTCCTTATGTTTGGTCCCAGTTCCCTGTGGGGCAATGCGAAGCCCGGCTCTGGGGTGCTTCCTGGGCGATTCTGCCCTGTCTGTGGCAGAGCCTCCACTGGGGAGCTGTCAGCTGATGCATCTAACATGGGCTCTTCTGATAGTGGGGAGTGCTAATCTTTGAATCACAATGTGGCTCCGTACTGAGTCAAATGTCTTACAAAACTCCATTATGACTGCCTTTTATCTGCCAAGTGTGTTATCTCAAAGGAGGAAAGGAGGTTTGCCAGATGTGTGTTTTTCTTCCAAAAAACCCCCATGTTGATTGGCATTATGTTATTGTCCTTCACGTGCGAGCTCTCATTAGCTTTCTCTTTATTTTGCTCAGTATGGATGTCAGATGAGCTGGTCTAAAATTACAGTTCTTGCTCTCTTTTGAGTACCAGCTCTTAGTCTCTGGAATTTCCCTAATGTTTCAAGGGGAAAAAAAGAAAAGAAACCAATAAGGGTTCCTAGACTGCATCAAATAACTTTTTCATGAGTTTTAGAGGCAAGCTCCTTTGCATCAGCTGATTTTAAAATGTATTGTTCATAATGTAACTACAGATCCATGGAAGGTCTGCTCCTGCATAAGTCCACTCCGTGGCAGGGCCAGCTCTACCCAAATCCTGCTTGCGAGCATTTGACTCGCTTACCTTTCAAAATCTGCAGATGAATGGAGACTCTACCACCTCTCCAGGCAGCCTGTTCCTCAGTTCAGCTGCCCTCCTGGTGAGAAATTGCTCCTCATCTTGAACTTAAAGCCCCCCAGAAGGAAAGCTTTAGCACTTTACTGCTTGTTACTGCCTCCACAACCCAGAGGATGTGGAGGCAAAGCAATAGGGGTTTTTTTTTCTCCCTCCTTCTAGCAGCCTTTTACATATGTGAAGGCTGTGACCAGGTCTCTTCTCAGCCTTTTCTTCTCTATGCCACAGCAGTCCTTTTGATCTTTCTTTGCAGGTCGTGCTTGCCAGACTGACAGGGTTCTTGCTTCTGCTTCCTCAGTTCTACCTTCGGCTTCACCACGTCCTCCCTGAGGCCCCCCACTTGCTGCATGAAGTGAGAAGGTCCCTGCCCATGTCCTGCGTGCTGCACGTCCCTCCAAAGACTCTTACCCACCTCCTCCAGTGGGGAAAAAATATCCTGATGGTTCTCTGTTTGGATACATTTCTGCCCATCGAGAAGCACTTCAGTTTTGAGTGCCTAAGCCCTGATCGCTGAGCAATTTGGATCTTCTACAGAGCCCTTCTTTCAGGTTTTAACTGCATGGTGAGAGGGATTATCCACACCAAAACAACCCTATGCAAGCAAATATTCATGCTGCTGAGAGTGTCGCTGCTGTACCCTGGGGAGGGTGCACCCTGGGTTGGGAGTAGAGCAACTTCCACCCCGAAACCCACGATGGAGCGGCTCCCTCCCTACCACGGGCTTCTGTGCTTCTCCTGGAGCACCCCCAATTCACTGCTCTTCGGGGGACAGATCCAGCGTTAGGATCAGTCCTGCGCAGACCAGGAGTCTTGCAGAGCCAAGCTGCTCCCATCTTCCCTGTGAAACCAACTCGTTTTAATGAAGCTAGAACTCGGCAACTCCCACACCAATAAAGTAAACTGAAGAGCAAGTTGAGACCAAAGACTTACCTACTGTTTGGGGTGGGGTTTTTTTGTTTTCTTACAGAAGAAAAAAAACAACTCAGAGCAAAAACTTTTGTATTCCAAGTGCTTCTGCAGAGTTTGGAAATAAAGATATTATGACTTTCTGCAAAAGGTTCACCTGTTGTCGATTGACAGCTTGCCCTGTGTTGATACTGAATGAACTCATCCAACAAATGGACCTAGAAGGAAAAAAAAAAAAGGAGGAAAGGTGCCTAACAAGACTTAAACCTCTGATATTCAATTTATTAAAATTTAATGATGCGCTATTAATAATGAATGCAGCCAGGAGGATGGGAGAACTGCAGTATAATGGCATTGAGATTTCTAGTTAGCCAGATTTCTCTACAGAGCTGGGAGAGACGAGGGCAGCTTTCAAAGGGATGAAAAGGCTCCTCTGAGGGACAGATAGAAGCAGTGGTCTGCAACAGTCTCTGTGGGCTGGGCAGATTGGTGGAAGAGTATTTTAAGTGTTTCTTTCATTAAAAGCTGAACTGGGGGTGGGTGGCGTGCATGCCGTGCATGGAAAAAATGATCGTGAATGCCAAGACCTTGAGTATAACTAGGGAATTGGGGTCATTTCCTTGCCGAGGGTGGTTTCCTGTGTGAAATTAACTCTTTCTCCCTGTGTCTCCCATACCTTGTGGTATGTGCACAGAAATACAGCTTCCTGCCTCTTCAGCCAGATGTCAGGAGCCAACAATCCCATGGCAGTGGCTGTCAGGGACACACCAAGGGATGTGATGAACATTACACCTTGAGTGTAAACAACTCGCCTGTTCACCTCATAGTAGCGTCGTCTAGACCATTTCCTTTGGTGGCTGCATGAGCCAGCGTTATTCAAGTGAAGATAGAGCACATCTGTGACTTCCCTTTCCTCGCTGCCAGGCCAGCTGCCTTATCAAAGAGAGGAATGGAGTTGGTTAGACACGGCCTGTTTGTGTGAGCCCGTAGAGGTTGCTTTAGGATCACGTGGGTCTTTAGGATTAATTAATGCCAGATTTGGATGTCCCCCTAGATATTGATAATAGGTTCTTCGGTCCTGTGGGAACTCTCCTGTCCCCAGAGTTTACAAAGTTGTTCATCGACAACCATTTGATTAGTTTCTTGAAGGCTCCAGAGTAAATTTTACATGGCCTTGCTGTCTCTGAATTTCTCTCATCTCTCTTAACTATGGTTTAAGCTGTTTTCCTCATCTGGCCTGTATTTCCTGTCTCTGGTTGTTAGTATGAAACATGTTAATAAGCATCTGGATGCCATTAACATATTTTGTGAGAACAGAAGCAGGGTGAAAAGTAGAAATTGAAGGCAGAGTCTACGTAGAAGTAAATCTTTTGTGTTTGCATCACAGAAGACATCTTTGCACCTCTCTTGTGCTTGTGAAACAGACCACTGGGGCTGATTAATACCAGCCAGGTAGGTGTAAAAGCACAGTACAGACAAGGGAGTTGCCCAGTGGTAATACGAAATGCTTCCACAGGGACTAGATGGTATTAGAAAGAGCTTGGTGTGCCTGTGGTGATCTCGGAAAACCCTGTCCCGATAAACGTTCCTGTTCTGGCTCTCAGAGCAGGGAATAAAAAAGAGCAGGACAGAGGAGTGCTGATCGCTTTTCTCCTTGCTTTTCAGGGCTGGGTGAATCCACAGAGCGTATCCCAGGCTCTTTGGAACAGTCACCAGCAGATGAAGTAATCTGAGGCCTCGCCCACACCACAGTTTATTCAGCTGGCTGCTGTAGGTTAACAGAGGTGCTTTTCAATACAGCTCGAACATCCGATTAAATCAAGCACTGAAAAAGTCACTTTGATTTTGACATACTAGCCACAAAATATGATGTATTTTCTGTTATGTGGTGCTGTCAAGGTGAAGAAATGAATTAGTGTGGATTTTTAAGTACTTTGATCTCGAACTCTTAAGTTGGAAGGGAAACATCGTCCTAGATGAACAAAGAGGTGGTGCAACAGCTGATCAGACCTCTGGTGAGGAGCCAAGCCCTGCAAATGCAAGGAGGTGATTTTGGTCTTGTTTCTATCTCCAACTTCTTCGATCCAATTGCTCAGTTCCTACAGAGGCTTCTGCTGGAGGGAAGCAAACACCAGGAGCCAAGGCAAGACACATATTTTCTGAAATCTAGGTATGGTTCATTTCTGGAAATTTGGGGAAAGGCTGCCATCTGCTGTAACACAAAGCAGTTGCTGGAGATAAATCTGACCTAAATCAAATCATAATATTCACATTGAAGCTGTGATGAGCTTAGGGTAGAAACAAGGTAAGACAAGTGACGATGAACCGGTACGCTTATAGGCATGTTGATGCTTTCCACGCAGATCACTGCCCTAATAACAGCTATCGCCTATGGCTACAAAATCATGCCCTTAGAGGAAAAGAACCGTCCTTGTGGTCCCTACCTTCTTTAATCCCTGGTATTTCCAGTCAAGGTAGCCACGCATGTGGGGGACCCTGCTTGAGGGGACAGTGTGCTGCTTCCTCAGCTTAATCTGGTGCCCACGGTACTTCTACAGCCTCTCAGCTGTAGAATTTTAAACCGCACCAAGATGAATGTTTTTCCTCTCAGTGGTATGTGTGTGATACCTGAGATAGCAACGAGTTAGCCTGGCCGCTTCCGCATTACTTGGTTGGGATCCCTGTGGCTGTACCCTCTACTGGTGGACCTTGCAACCTAGAGCAGAGCAAAGTCTAAAAAAAAATCTATAATTCAGGGCCTTTATCTCTGATCTTTAAAATAAAATCTGTACTGAACCCTGTGGTAAAACTAGAATCAAATTCAGATCTCTGAAAGTCCCTAAGATCCCAGCCCTGCTTGCTTGGTACCTTCTTTAGACATCGCTGACTTGGTCTGCTTTTTTTGTACTTTTTTCTTTTTTTTTTTTTTTCACTCCACATCATCACTTGCTTTGAAACCTCACATTTTGACTCACAAATAATCTCAGAAACAAGAGTTTTAGTTTGCCTGAATAAAGACAGAGAGGCCAGAAAGAATTTTTCCAAATAAATGAGTTTGCATGGAAAAAGGTTGGGAATAAAGGACAGGAGCTCCTGACACCCTGCTCATTCTGTAAAAAGAAATTTACTGCATGGCTGTGGGATGGCAACTCTGGTGGCTGTGTGTTCCTGACATCCTTTAAGAATCAAATGCTCCCTCTCACACATGCCCAGATGAAGAGGATGCACTTAGGAAATGTAATCTTTAAAACACTTGGGTTGTGTATTGTCTGCTTGCTTGCCAGCATGTGTCCATCCCTCTGCCAGACAGTGCCTCATACACTAAAATCCAGTAAAGTCATCCTAGGATACCAGGATGGCTGGAAACAGTGAGATCTGGGAAGGAGAATAATTGATTTTCAGCTGTGTTTTGTTACAGTGGTCAGGACACCTAACATCAAATATTGCTGAAGAGATGGTCAGATCAAGACAGTAGGTACTCAAGCCTAAATGGTGGAAGTGGGCAGAGAATGATGCTAATAAAAGGAGAGGTAAATGTTTGTCAGCGGTACAAAGGTGTGGGTCAGACTGGTGAAAACACACAGGGTGAGATGGAGACAGAAAAGACAAGAAAGAGAGGAACTTCTTCAGATGTATCTCAAAGAGCAGCAGGATTAGAGAAAGAGTCTACAGGCTGCAAAAGGAGAAGACTTACGTAGACCTAGCAAAGCTGGAGGGCTTGATAAGGCATCTTAATCCCTGTGGATAATTTAAGTAAATGCTATAGGTGAATTCCATGTGCATCAGGCATGCCTGGTCTTTACACAGAGATTTGTTGTGAATCTCCTGTTGCGTTCTTCAGTAACTTCTTGTGTTGTGGTTTAACTTAAAAGCAAAGCCCTGTTTGAATCTATGGTTCATGATATTGGAGTTGCTGCTCGGACCAGGCTGTTTCCCATTACACTTCCCTGAAAGCATCCCAGTAGAATCCCTCCTTTTGTAATGTCAGGGTGGCAGTGGCCGAATTCAAAGGGAGTGCTACGCATAACAAAGCTAGCCTGGAAAGCTGACATAAAAAAGGCCAGAGCCTCTGATGACTCAGGTATTAATGTACTCCACTTCATCAGAATAAGCTGCTATCTGATAAAATGTGCTCACTCCAGATACAGAAGCAAGAGCTTTTAATTTTACGCTGCCTTTTTACTGGAGACTGACAGTACCAAGAAGAAACTGGGTTAAACACAGATATATCTGCAGCACGTCTAACCTGCTGAGGAATGACTTAAAGCCAGGAGGAGCTCTGCTACCATTGCAGACATGGAGGAATAAATGCCCTATCATTTCGGAGCAATTGGTGAGATTTGGCAGCCCTGTTTTATGGGCTGTCCTTATGTTGTGACAGTGTCTCAATGGAGTCTATTAAGAAATGGTCCTAGACAGAGGCACTGACCTCCACTACTCTGATCCAGCCACTTTTCCTTTCTGCAGGCCCCTTCTTCTCACACTTTGTGAGCTCTGCCATGCAGTGGTGGCCCAGATCATCCTCACTGCTGAAGGAAAATGTGAGTGTTGTCCTCCAGGGTCAGGCCAGGCACCCATCCTGCCCCATATCTTGCCTCTAGCAAGGATGCAGCATGTCAGGTGGTGGCCTGTGAGCACAGAGGTGAGCCAGTCATCTCCCTTTGCTGCATGGGTCTGATCCTGAGCTCTAATAGTATTTGGCTGGCATGATAAAAATAATCTTTAAAATTGTCATATGTGTTAATTTTGAAAGCTACTAATATTGCCCTGCAAAACTCCCATCCCATTCTGCATCTTTCTAAGTTCCTGTCTTGAAAGGTTTCTTGTGGCATTTAGCATCACGCTCCACTTACACAAGGCATGGAAATGTTTTTCCTGCTATTGGCATGAAAAATTCAGTCTTAATATCCCTTCACATCACTGAAGACAAGAAGAGCAGAAACTCTCCATCTGCTTTCTCTGCAGTGTTCATTATTTTACATATTTCTTTTATACCCCTTGCTTCCTCCAAGGAGAGCTTTTCCTTGATGTTTGGTTGTTCCTATCATTGTTTAATGCTGCTCTTTTAGAGACAAGATTACCCACTATGCTCAGGGTTCCCAGGGGACTTGCCCCTCTAATTACATTTAATCATTATTTTCCCTCTTATTCCTTATGGATCCCAATACCTTGTTCAGTTTTTTACTTGCAGTACAAGCTGAGCAAAGGTTTTCTGTGAAAGTTGCTGAAAGCCAGTGGTACCAGGACCCTACAGGCAAGGACCTCCTAAAACACTATAGCTTCCCAAGAAAGGAGCCCAGATATTAGTGGAGATAACCGAGCTTTTACAATGGTTGGCCACCAGTTCTGCCACCGAGCAGTAATACGCATTTCCTTACTTTTTATTGTCTCTTGCACTCTCTTGTATCTGGGAAAACATCAAGCTACTTTCTTCTTTTTACTGTTTATTTTCTACATCACAAACCCCACTGTTTCCCCTGTTTCTTTTCCAGGAAGACTCCGCAAAAGATTCCTGAACCAGAGGGAGTGTAGGAAAAAACTCTGATGTATTTCTGTTGTTTTTCAAGAATACTAATTTAACTCACGTATCTGAAAAAAGTAGCGGTAGAAAAAATGTTCCTGGCTAAAACTACTGAGGATTGGAGTTGTTTACCTAGGAGACTCCTTGTAGGACTATGTCCCATATGCGTAGGAATAAGGATGTTTGTCATTTTATATCGCTGGGGCACTGTAACATATGGGCAGCGCTGAGTCACATTCTCCTGCAAAGCCAACGTGGCCATAGGAAGCAGAGATAACTGAAATCTCAGTCAGAAGAATTACCGTAAAAGCGTACTTTACGGACATATGTTGTACTCTGAAGAGATAGATAGACAACACATCGAGTGAACTATGGTTGAGTGACTCACAGTTTCCTCACCAAACTCTGCTGGTAAAGAAATGGCCGTTCTTATCTGCAGAGAACCATCAGCACGTTCAGGCTGCGAATAGGAGAGTTCACAAGGCCAGCCAGGCTGCGTGCCCTGGGGAAGTTTGTTGTGATTTAAACCAGTCTTTCTTCTCAAAGTCGCTAGAAATCACCCACAGTGTATCCTATGGTCAGGGCGGGGGAGGAAATATCTTGGGCTGGACTGGCGTTGTTACTGTCACCGCGGTGTTTAGCCAAAAGATGACAGTCAGAAAAGCAAGCCGCAGGAGGTAACTGTGTGTCTGTCACCCTTTCCTTCTGGTCCACAAATACTATGCAGCATTAGTTTATTCTTCCTCAGGGGAACAGAGGGCTTTGCTGTTAATACAAAATGCAGCAGAACAGTAACATTTAACTAGGAGATAACATCAAAGAAGCATAAGGTAGAAAATAAAACAATTAAGGTAGAAAATCAAACAGTTTGTTACTTTCCCTGTGTGAGCAGATAACAAGACTCTTCATTGCAACTGAAAAATATTAAAGGTCAGGGGAGGGCACATGGCTAAAAGGTCACTTTGATGGTATGGCTTTCCCCTGTGTCTCTGGCACAATTAATCATTGTGGATTTGAATGTACCTCTCTGGTGAAAGAGAAACACAGACCTGAGGTTTTCAGCCAGATCAGTACTTCCTGGGCAAATGTCAACTGAGAGATAAGCCCAGCTCAACATAAAGGTCATTTCATGCTAAGCAAGTGATGCAAATTTTCTTTTTAAAGCCGCTCTGAGTGATCAACTGAGATTAACCTGGCAGGATGTCTCCCCGACTCGGGTGAAGATGCTTCAAGATGGGAGACCTGAACCTCACCAGCTGAGCCCTGAGATCAGTCCTGCACTGCTGGGCTTGGCGCTGGCTCAGTTTGTGGACCAGGACCAGACACATTGCAGTGGTGAGTGTATCAGCCCATGATTCATCCAAGGGAGCACAGAAAATGTAAATCCATGCTGCAGCACTCACCTTCAGCCTTAGGCTGACCCACAGGGCTGGAGAGGGGAAACTTGGTTTACTGTTGAGGCTGTGGGAAGGGCTTTCCCTTCAAAAACAGCAGCTGTAGTTAATAACCACCCACAGCTGCTCCTCTGCTGGGGATTCCCTTTCTTCTGCCTTTCCCCTCCCTTCCCACCCCCTCCCATCTGTCTCTTTGCCAGTGGAAAGTGGTTATGCAGATACTCCCAGGTCCCTTTCTAGAAAGTCAGACTACTGAAAGCAACCCATGAACGTGATTTGGGCAAAGCCAAACTTTCCATCTCCCTTGTGAGTGCTTGCAGGAGCCACGGGGACACCCCCAGCCAGCTGGCAGCAATGACGAGGCAGTGAGGCAGGAATACCATTCTCAACCCACATGGCTGAGGACATCTGCCTGAGCCAACAGTAACACAAAGCAGAGCTGCAACGGAGGACTGACACGGCCTCCGTCCCTCCCACAGCCTCTCTGACTTCATTGACTTCATCCACGTGAGTAAATTCTGCAAACTCAGTCTTTCTGCAGCCTGGATCTATATACAGTGACCAGTTTTACGTCGCGTTCATGATCTCTCACTCTGCTGCAACTGTGTTGTGGTTTAGGGATTAGAAGACAGATTCCAACTAATGTGATACGCAAGCAAAAAAAAAAAAAACACCAAACCAACCCACTACGTTTTTCCCACTAGGAGTGTGTCGAATGTGTGCCTGCCTGAACATGGCTGAGGCTGTTAGGAACAAGAGGTTTCTGCCAGGTAGTGGAAAAGATGCTATGAAAATATTGTGAGTGATGTTTGCAGGTTGCTGGAGGGAAATTCCCATTGGCTTCCTAATGAGCATTTAGTATTTAACATGGGGTTTTTTTTACTGCTTTTGCTGTTCCAGCTTCCAGTAAAGCCTGCTTGAGCTGTGCTGAGCTGATACCAATTCCAGCACCTCCAGAAAGCCAAGGATGGTATTTTGAAGCATGAGAAGGCACATCTTTAGTTTCTAAAGCATGTCTAGGAAAGGTATAATGGATGTAAAGAGAGCACAGCAGTGGTGGTGATGACCACTGACCCTGAAGCTAACAGTTATGAAGTCATAGTAATGTTAACTAGTATTTCTTTCTGGTAGTGCTACATTTTCTGCTCTTTAAACTCATTGTATAAACCAGTTACCTCTTGCAGGGTAAGACAAGAGATCAGATTTCATTGCAATTTTGCATGCAAAGCAGCAAACGGTGCTATTTCAGCCTACGTCAGCGTCTCCCAGGCCGCCACGCACCCGTGGGTGGCAATCGACGGGCCAGCACTTCAGTCCACATAGGAGCACGTTAAGCTGTGCTTTCAATAAGCTTTGCAATGAAAACTTGGGTGCTGCATGAGTTGTGAGCCACAAAGACATTGTAAAAACTGCCAGGAATATTGTGATGCAAAAAGCTTGGGGTCCACAGCAGCAGTTTTCACTCTCCAGTCATTGTGGTTTTAGGGTGTTAACATGAATCAACAATAGCAACAACAACAAACACACCCAAACCTCCATCTGGGCATGAAATGACCACTTCCAAACAGGGCTGGAATGTTTTGCTTATTGGAAAACAGCCATGCTCATAGTGTAAATACAAGGGAGGTGAAGATGCTCCCCGTGCCCTTAATAAATTGTGGTGTTGCACAACTACGGCTGCAAGACGTGCAGGCTGAGGCTGTGATTATCTCAGGGAAGGGTCCTGGATGGATCTCCACTGTGTTCACATGCTCCCATGTGGGCTGTGGATAAGTTTGTTTGGCTTTGTGGCATCAGGCCATGCAGGGCTTTGCAGACAGGGAAGTGAGAGGGAAGTAATTGCAAGGTAGGCATCTTAAGTTCCTTATTTGTAGTCCATGGCATCACTCAGTATTTCACAACCTGAAACCTGAGGACCCATGTGTGCATCCAGATGTGTGGTGGCCTGAGAAAGTGAAATTAAGCAGTGAAAGCAAGAAAACTGCAGCCATAAATTTCTACTGGCCTCTGAGGGTAAACGCTAATGAAATCCTCCCACCCTCTCAGGTGTTTCTGCAGTGTCCTAGGGTCTGCAGCGCTAACAAGCTGACTTCACAGAATCACAGAATGGCAAGGGTTGGAAGGGACCTCAGGAGATCATCTAGTCCAACCCCCCTGCTAAAGCAGGTTCACCTAGAGCAGGTTGCACAGGACATCATCCAGGTGGGTTTTGAGTATCTCCAAAGAAGGAGACTCCACAACCCCCCTGGGCAGCCTGTTCCAGTGCTCTGTCACCCTCAAGGTAAAGAAGTTCTTCCTCATATTCAACTGAAACCTCTTATGCTTCATTTTGTACCCATTGCCTCTTGTCCTGTCGCTGGGCACCACTGAGAGGAGTCTGGCTCCATCCCCATGACATCCACCCTTAAGATATTTGTAAGTGTTTATGAGATCCCCTCTCAGTCTTCTCTTCTTCAGGCTAAACAAGCCCAGCTCTCAGCCTTTCCTCATAGGAGAGATGCTCCAGTCCTCTCATCATCTTTGTAGCCCTAAACTTGACTCGAGCCCCACAACCCCACAGGAAGATAGCTGTATGCTGGGTGGGACAGCAGGTCCCACAAATAGTTGTGACCCGGAAGGTTCCATGTCTGGGTCCAAAAGCCGTGACTCAGCCTAGCGCTCAAGTCGGTGTTAAGGCAAGGTGGGAGAGCAGTCCCACTGGAAATGGCAGCCCAGGTGTGAGACACCAGCAGCAACACACAGGTGGGACTACCTGTGTCAGTCTTGCTGCTGGAGGCAAAGCAGTAGCAAAACACAGCCTTGAGTGACACAGAGGCATGCAGTTCACACTGTGAGCACAACATCTGTGCACCTGAAACCACAGCCTCTACTGTGGGATGTACGCTGGCTTGCTTGCTGGTGGGTCTGCGCTTTACATGTACCAAATCTGGTTATCCTTTGGGATAAACCTTTCACAGCCTGTGCTAGTGCATATCTTTAGCCTGATGCAGCCTTTTGGCATGTTGCAAACAGTCTGGCGTCAAGAATGAAATGCGATACTGCAACCACAATACTCAGCCTGCCCATGGCAGTGTCTGGAACAAAGCAAATAATGTCCTTAATGCAGGGTGGCGTGTAGAACAAAGTGTTTCGACAACTCTCTTGTATTTTCTTCCTGCTGTTTATTTATCTTATGGGTGTATGTATTTACTACTTCTGCATCTACAACTCATTCCTTCTCTTGCAAAAAGCCTGGCCTGCTGCACCAATGGCTGGCACGGGGTCATTACAGGTGTCAGCAGCTTTCTGTTGCCATCAGTACATTAGTGACAAGAGGAAAGCTGAAGACAGGAACCTGCTACCTGATGAAGGAGCGTCCTGAGCCAAAGGGTGAATGCAGGTCAGGTCAGACATGTTTCTCAAGGAAGCCATTGAAGAGTTCCTCTGAATCCCAGGCACCTGATCCTGGTGATGACCATTTGGCATTTATTGGTCCAGAGTCTTCAAAACAAATTGTGCCCAACAAACATCTGTCAGTATCGACTACCAAGGAGAAAAAAAAACATCTTCAGCCCAACTGGAATGACACCAGTCTGTCTGAAATTAATTAGTGAGCTGCAAGCCAGGGTGTGAACCCATGGATTTCCACATACATGCATTTATGCAGCCCATAGCCACGTTCTCACATGCCTCTGCTCATTAACACAAATGGAGTTACTGCGATTAATTAATCAGAGCCTCCCTGTGTTTTGATACCTTTTGTTGACTGCCACAGGACTACGGCAGAGAACTTGTGTGGTTAAGGCACGATCAAGCATGGAGCTGTTATTGCTTAATTGGGACCTAATGTGTCGCTGTATTTCAGCATCTTTTGTGGCCTGATGAAGAACTAGAAACGAAAACATAAGTCTGAGTAAGAAGTTACCAGCCAGGGGATTGCTGGGTATGACACCTGATTAAAGTCTCTGAGTGTGACCATGGCCACCTGGCACAATTTCCCCACCACTGTGCAGCCATGCGAAACCCATGCAAGAGCAGCTGCTGTCGGAGCCTGGCTGCTGCAGCTCCCCTCCCCTGCTCACTGCTGGCATGGAGGGAGGCCATGAGGCCTGCATGGCACCAAGGATCCTGGGACACATTTGTTGGGGCGCCTTGCACTCTGGGATGGTGGCACCTTGACTGTGGGGCACTCGTGGGGACTCTCACACCCTGGGATGGCAGTGCTGTAGCTGTGGGGCACTTGTGGGGCCTCTCAATTGATGGTGCCTCAGCTATTGGGCACTCACCGTGCCTCTTAAATGGTGGCACCTTACCCATGAGTCACTTATGGGGCCTCTCAGACACACAGATGGCAGTGCTGTGGCCGTGGCATGCTTGTGGGACCTCTCAAAGGGCGGTGCCTCAGCCACGAGGAAGTTGTGGGGACTCCCAAATGGTGGTGCTTCAGCTGTGGGGTACATGTGGTGTCTCCCAAATGGCAGTGGCTTGAGCTGTGGGGCACTCACGGGGCCTCTCACATGCCAGGCTGGTGGTGCTGTAGCTGTCAGGCACTTGTGAGGACCCTCAGGTGGGCAGCACCTCGTCTGTGGGGCCTGTCAAGTGGCAGCACCTTGGCTGCGGGGCACTGATAGGGCCTCTTGCACCCCAGGATGGTGGTGCTGTAGCCGCGGGGCACTCGTTAAGGACTCTGAAGTGGTGGCATCTCGCTCATGAGGCACTCGTGGGGCCTCTTAAATGGCAGCACCTGGGCTGTGAGTCACTCGTGGGGCCTCTCACGCCCCAGGATGGCAGTGCTGTAGCTGTGGGGCACTTGTGGGGCCTCTCAAATGGCGGTGCCTCGGCCGTGGGGTACTGCGGAACCTCCCGCGCCCCGGGACGGCGGCGAGCACTGCAGGTCCCCTCTTCCCGGGAGAGGCGGCGACACCTCGGCCCCGCAGC
>NW_009258261.1:1067499-1146832 GCF_000687185.1 Egretta garzetta
GGCCGGGAAATTGAAATTTGCCAGGTGCCCTTTGTCTTTGCGGCCCGGGCCCTCCGCGGGGCGGGGGCTGGGGGGCGGCCTGGGCCTGTGGAGGAGAGGAGGGCGTGAGGGAAGGGGCGCGAACTTCGAGGCGCGGGGGTGCCGCCCGCTTCCTGCCTTTTTCTGCAAATTTACGTTTTGTATTTCCATGGTAACCCCCAGTGGGAAACGGGCGGTGTCTGAAATCGGTGCCTGTGCCTGGCAGGGGGGCGTTGAGCGTGTGTGGAAGTGTCAGCGTTACGCCAGGCTTTGTCGCGGCCCTCTCTCATGTGGGCTCTCTCCTGCAGGTCACCGACGTGCCGTCCCCAAGCTCCGAGACCGGGCAGTTTTCTGTATGATGCGACGGGGAGAGATATGACGACGGCCTCCCTGAGATACTCCCGGCGTGTTCTCACTAAGGTACGGCTGGCTCCTTGCGTGGCAATGCCGTGCTCATCAGGCATGGCTTTTACAAGCAGGCGGCGCTGGCGCAGGGAAGTAATGTTTGGAGCTAGTATTTGGGGTTTTTCTCTGTAGTGCTGGCACACGACACCCATGCTAATGGCAACCAGGATGGACTGGGATGTGGAGAGCTAAAGGGTTTGTTGGTTCCAAAAGCCATTTAGGATTGCGATGGGTCCTTGGGTTTATAAAAGATCCTAAAATTGTGCGTGTTTCTTACCTTTTGCTGTAATTTTTCAAACACAGGATGTCCTGTCGGGAGAAATAACCCATGTGTGTGTGTGAAATACTGATCTCTTGCACTTTTCAACAAAACGTTTCTCTCTCTTTGACCGTCCAGTTTTGGCCATAGTATTTTATTAAGTCTCCTTACCTTCTCCGTTTTTCTTATATTTTCTAAGTACATAGGATTTCTGTTACAGACTGTCGAGTGATCCCAGATATGTAAAGTACCTGTTTTCAAGTACATAACAATATTTACTTGATTTTAGGTTTGCCTTTATGCTTTTGAGAGTTCTAAAGCACAGATGGTGTATTGACTTTACCATCTTACCTGTACCCTATCTGATGGAGTCCTGAGCAAAAAGAAGTTCTATGGACTTCTGTGCAGCTGTGGCCCTGTGCAACCACAGCTGCTTTGCAGCCCTGTGAAAAAATTCTCTTACTAAAAAACCTGACTGCAGTATGTTAATTGTTGTAGTTGCTGCAGTAATTGCTACTTTAGCCTGAGAGCCAGTGTGACTCTTTTCCAAACTCTAGTATAGACAAAAGCTATAGTTCCCTTGAAATCCACTGGGCACAGGATGGTGCTTCTGTTGAGTAGGAAAACAATGCCTAAAATGAACTAATTGACAGGAGATCTACAGCTGTCTAAGCAAAAGCTGCTGTGCATCATATGGGCAGCCTCACTAGTGAGGTCTGAAGGCACACTTAGAACCAGTTCTACCTCTCCCATCCCATTTGCCAGTAATAGGATCTGTCCTGGGTGTCCCTCTACCTTCAGTACTGTCTTCCTCTGTAGTAGGAGTCTGGTGCATGTGTAGAGGGGTTTTGGCTTCCTGTTGACGGCACAAACTTCATGGGAGGAGAAGGGGATGTACGTTTCCAAGGTTGAATAGGAATATTGTTTGTCAGAAGTGTTAGGAGCTACAGAGAGTGGAGAAAGCAGACTGCAGACTTGCTCTTTGACCGTTTGAGTGGGAAGAAGTTGGGAAATGGAATTATGTAGGTATCGTTTCTTCTTTCGGGGCAGCAACTCTGTGTAGAAGCCACTTCTGCTTCCCTTCTTCAGACTTCTGTGGAAATAAGGAGCTGCAAGTTTCTCAAGAAGAAGAGTGAAGGACTGCAAACGTCTTGTCATCCTTCCAGTTGGGAGGCTCAGTTTTCTTTTGGTGTCTGATTTTTTTTTTTTCTTTCTTATTTTTTTTTAAACTTTATTTTGTTTATTCCTCATTTTGTTTTTTGAATACAGCATAAGGAGATAAACAGTGATCATGAATGGATGTTCTATGTATATATTTCTGGGGCTTCATATGATTAAGCCCAAAAAAGTATTTACCAGCACATCTAAGATTTGTTTTCCCCATATTTTTAACTTTTTGCACCTCACCTAGGTTTTAAAAAAGACATCTGAGTATTCCTTTGAAAAGGTAAAGAATCCTTAATGTATTTCCCTTGTATTCAGAAATGGCAGATCCATTTACAGATCAGATATTCTAAAATACTCATCTTTAGATAGAGAAAAGCTAGGATATTTCAACTACTAATCTGGTTCTTAAAACAAAAAAGGAGTCACTTTGGATGTGGGGGTGTGTGTGTTTAAGATAGGTTATTAGAGTTGGAGTGGCATGTCTGGTGCTCTGCAATATGGCAGAGGGTTCCCATCAGTTTTTACACACTTACTATAAAGCAGCAGTGTAAGGCCTTCCTTTTATTTTTTGGCATTCTAAATGTAGCACAACCATACTGTTTTTTACGTTTACAGAAATATTTATTCTTCTTGTAAATGGAAGCTATTTGAGGGATGAAAAGGAAGTGATGTGAACAGAGGTGATCCGTTTCATTTGATCTTCTGTTGGGCAGGTATTAACACCACAGGAACTGCCAACAAATGTGGGTGGCACTCTCTGGTGCTCACCAAGATGAAGTTTGGATGGTCTTGTTTGCTGAGTACTTGCCCTACAGAGCGACTTACTGCCTCCCACTAGCGGACTGGCATCCTATGTCAAGACCACTTGATAAAACTTGCTGTGAGGTATGCTGTGCCTGCTTTTGGATAATCCCTGGTCTCAGCTTTTGGCATAATGTCAAAACTACTAAATACTTTTATTTGGCTTTTTCATAGCTACTTACAGCTGTTCAGGGCTTTGGTAAGACTTTGGTAAGACATGATTCTCATGAAGAATCACATTTTTAGAAAATTAGTTTTAGATAAACAAATTGAGCCTAACCCCACTGAAGATAGCAAGTGGAGAGCCTGCACAGGGAAACTTAGTGTTGGTGCAAATTGCCGTCAGCTTCTGTCAAACTCCTTTTGTAAAGTCAGGTCCTTAGTGTTACGTTTTTTGCGCTGGCTGGTGCAGTTCTTCTGCCTTTCCTCAAAATGTCACTGCTCTGCAGTCTCTGCCTTTGACAGACTTCTAGCTGGAATGCCTGCCGGGGCTCCTTGATCTTTGTTCAGCTGCATGTACCTCTGTAGAGCTATAGGAGATGCTCATATTTCACCATTTTCCAAGGGGATTATGGACACTGTAATGCTAGTACCTGAAAAAAAGAGAGTACAAAGAGATTTCGCTCTCATCTTGTGTGATAGTGTGGGCAACTAACCACAAGGCCTTTTCTTTTCTGACATATATTTTTACTGCTTTGTTAATTGTTTCTGAATGATTCTACCACCCCTGGCATGG
Source organism: Egretta garzetta (assembly GCF_000687185.1). NCBI lineage: Eukaryota > Metazoa > Chordata > Aves > Pelecaniformes > Ardeidae > Egretta > Egretta garzetta. The sequence goes on from NW_009258261.1 coordinate 1,070,886, forward strand.
AAGAACTTGATGCATAATGATCTAAATAGCTGTAAGAAGGTCTGTTCCTCCAGCACAGAAGCTGCCTTCCGATTTCAAATTGGTGTTCATCGTTGGGAAGTTAGGTTTCTGGATGAGAGGAAGTGCATTTGGTACATTGGGTATATCACAGGTGTTTCATTTAATTGTTCAGTACTTGAATAAAAGTGAAATACTACTTTTAAGATGGTTTGTGTATAGGGACATAAATTGCTTTCTAGTTTCTGACAAAATGTTTACCCTTGTTTTATTATTCTAAATAACTTGTGTGTATCTGCATTCAAATAACAATGTGGTGTTCAGTGATGGGGCTTTTGGGGCTAACTTTTTTCAGAGGATCTTATTCTTGTATTTAAAAAAGTGAAGCTCAACTAAAGCTTTTTTTTTAAATTTTTTTTTTTTTTTTTTTTGAGGTTTTCTAACACATTTGGTGAGGCCTTTTGTAGTCTATTCCTGATTAAAAACTGGATGCATCAAAAAAGGTGGGTGAAACTGTTGGAATACTGCTGAGAGCCCTAGGGAAGAAATAATTTTGAAGAGAAGAAATTGGGTAAGATTAATTTGCTTGTTCTACTGTGCAGGTGACTTCAGCTGGGGAGGGCAAAAAAAACCCAGTACAAAATAGAATAATATGAAAGTCAGATGCTGTTTTACCCTGGCCTTGTAGTTGACCCACAGTGCTTTGCAGTGGGGATGCAGCTGTCCTGGTTTTTTTTGTAGTCAGATTACTTTTTTCCTTGCCTGTTTCCCCATGTGAGAAGAGCATTTTGAGATGGCATTATAAAAGACAAAATAAGGGGAGGGTGGTGGCATTACTCTTTTAAGCTATTCAAGTGCTCTTGCTTTTCCACAGTCCCCATTATGCAGTTTGCTGAGAAAGTAGCACAGTCTGGCTCAGCTCAGCACCGCCCAAGGAATTACAGAATATGCTGGATCGTAACAGCACATGTGGCTAAGCAGGGCTGATGACAAACGCAGATAACTCATGTATAGCTTCCTTGTCAGGTTGCTTTCATTCCAGCAAGGCTGATCTGGATGGTTGTCACTCATGCTAACTTTGCAGAGAAGGTGTACCCTTAGTGTGGGAACATGAGATTTGGGATACTATTGAAAGATGTGTAGAATGCACTGAAATACATGTGTGTTCATGAATACAAATACACGTCTATTTATTAGGCTTTCAGAAAGGCCAGGCTGACACAGACGTGTCTCCAAGCTGTGTAAGGAGGTTTGGTGTTGCAGTGTGGACAAAATATAAATGGCTTGCCATGGGGACAAGTCAAAGCTGTCCTCCAGCTCTAGCCTCATCATGCCTCTGACAGTCACCTGCTTCCTACTCTTAAAACCCCAGGATGAAAATAGGGGTTCAGAAAGAGCTTGAGTTAACAGAACAGCCTACATAGCCTTAGCCTCATTCTCTGAAACTGCTTAAACATTTCTGCTGACCCTTCTTGGCTCCCCTGCTGAAAGAGGTATATGTCTCTTGGGGCACAGGGGGGTAAGCATGGAAATTTCAGCCTCTGGAATTATCTGGTTGAAAGAAATGGACAGCTTGTGTTAGTCCAGGCTGGTTCATGTTGTCTTATAAAGGGGGTGTGTACTTCGCTCATACCATGGCTTCCTTGTTACCCGGTTAAATCCTGCTGATTTAGCAAAGAGCTGTACAATAATAGAGTGGGAAACCTGAACTTCTGAGGACTGAGTAAATATATTAGACCAATAACAGGTACGTTGTTGGCTGTGTGAAGTCCTGGAAGGAATCCTTTGTTCATTTTTCTCTTTTAGTTATGTTTCAGGTATCCTTTTCCTTAGTAAGTATCTCCGGTATTCACCACTTCTTCTAGAAATGGTGAAATATTTTGCACCACTTACGGGGGGCTTCTGATGTTTTTCTATTCCGAAGAGTCTTGAGTAACAAGAACAGTACTTTTAAATGTTTTGATTTCACTCTGCTGCTGCCAAAGCCATGAAAAGCATCAGGTACTTTAGTGTGCCATTCGTATTCATGGAGAAACTTCTCCTCGCCTTGTCTTTGGGATGCAGAGTGTACATCTTGAAAAGTACCTAGCAGTGTCTGAGTGTGGCTCATTGTGGACAGTGTGGAATACTTAAAGGAGAACTTGCTCAGTGTTGTGTGGTCAGGTGGAAGCTCTGGGCTCTTTCCCCTGGGTGCTAGTGTCTCTTCTCAGATGTCACTATTTTTGAAGCCAAAATCGAGGTTGGAGAGCAGATTCTATTAATTGTATGAAGGGCTGGAGCTAGTAAGCTCCGTCTTCTTGGGTGCCTCTTGTAGTACCAGCTAACTTATCAAAACTACCAATTTCAGTTGAAGGTATTACTAGTAGGTTGTAGATTTATTTTCATTTGGGAGGGAGAGCACAGAGAAAAGAAACATGAGTTTCTTTAGTGTCTAAATTGAGACTTAACTTCAGGCACCTTGCAAGGGATTGTGCTGGCTTCATAAATTCTAATTTGTATTGTTAATGCAAATTACAGCGTTACAAACCAAAGTGTGTGCACCTGAAAATTCCCAATAAAAATGATTAACACATGTAAAGCTGTTACTTTAAGTAGGAAACAGAAAACTGGTTGATAATGCTAATGGAAAACTGCCGCAAAATGAGGAGATATGAAGTTAATATCCATGAATAGGCAAGGTTTAGCTTTGCACCTTCTTTAATATCGTGTTTATACAAAGATACTCGGTAGCGAAGACTTACCATCTGAAAAATAAAGTGTGCACATAATGCTCAGAATATGGAAAGGCAGTTTCTGAAGAACTTCGTGCAAGTGTTAATACTTAAAAAAAAAAAACAAGCACACACTCAGGAGTTAAAACCGTCCTGTGCTTCTGAGTAATAGGCTTTGTTGTTTGTTGTGCTGCTCTTCTAACTGCTGAAACCTCAGGTGTGAAACTCAAAGAGTCAGAGAGTAGTCATCACAGGAATAACTTCTTAAAATTAATGTGACTAATACCTTACTAGCTGCACAGATCTACTTTGCTGACTGTACCGTATCCAAGCATGTGGTTATTATATTTGTCATCACAGTAATTTTATTCCCATGCTGTATGTTGTACAACTGTGTCATATCATAGTTGCTAAGCATGTTATTGAAGAACTTTTTTTAGAGGAAGCTGTAAGATTGTTGAATATGAAATACTAATTTCATGTGTTCAGACTGTAACAGTAGCATCAATTCAAATCATCAAAGCTATTTTCATTGTTGTGATGGCTGATTTTTTTAAAAAAAATTAATGTTTAACTTCAGTGATATTCAGTTATTACAGTGACAGTATAATTTAATGTCGTTTTTTAAACTAAGGAAATTAATACAGTATGTACAAAAAACTTAATATGCTGAAGGCATGTTGCAAATACAGCTGTCATCCTGTATTTCCATTATTACTTTTGTATCTAACCGCTAAAACTTTTTTATTGTGTTAGTTTAATCCACATTGCTAGACAAAATGTGAGTAAATTATGATGATTACTGGAGAGAACAGAGTTAATCTAACGCACTTTTAATTGTATATAATTTAAATATTGATGTCATTAAGTTACACGGTTGCATATTCTTATTGCTGCACATTTGCTCTTCTAAGTAGGAGGCTCAGGGGACTCACCATTTCATAATTCATTCAGCACAGCTTGTGTGGATAACTACATTTACCTGCATTTCACTTACTTTTAAGTTGAATGAGTTAAAATAGTCTACAACAGTTTTGTTTTATGTTAACATTGAGCTTTTTTTTTTTTGTAGTTTGATTAAATCAGCAAATTTATATGTTGTTGCATATTTAAAAATGCTGATTCAGAAGGCTGGTTATTGATTCATTTCCCTATAAAATGTTTAATAGTGGAACACAAGGAATGGCTGTTCTGTTGGTGAACAAATGAGACTGTGTTGTCTGCAAGGTTAGCATACACAGAAGTGCTCAGGTGTAGGGCAGGATTTTGGTCTTCATATAGATGTCACATATTCCTTTGTAATTTTAGTTTAATTCAGGTGATTCTGTCCAGTTTTCTTCTCTCTCTGAAGCTATACTTACTTGGCAAATTAAGGACTACAGTTTGAGGAATGCCTGGTTTTGGGCAGTGCGGGTGGGTTTATTCCTGTGCAAATGTGGCTGTTCATTGAGGTTAATTATCTATAAGGTCCTGACTTATTAGGCTACTAGAATAGCCGTTAACTATGAATAATTTAGTACAGCATCATATTGCATGCTGCTTAAGGCAGCCTCTGCCTGTGAATTGCTTATATCTTATTGAAATCTGCTCACCAGTATGAAGATTACTGCTTGCATTGATATTTTATTGTACTGTTTTCATTCAATTTTAAGATTTGTCTGTGTACAATGGCAATGTGAATATTTTATGGTGATAAGTAATAAAAATACCTGTGCAAGAGTAGGTATAGTTTGTTTTTGAAAAGGTGAGGTATTGAACCAGTCTTCAGTGTTAAATTGTCTTCTAAATTTATTTTAAATCTTACACTAGCATAATGCAGTTAGCATTTTCTCCCGTGAGATTTATGTAGTTGAGGCAATTCACATCTTGGAATTTACTTTTAGGCAATACCTCATGATGAGGAAAGGAAAAGGGCTTAATGAAAGACTTGCTAGCAGGAGTACAAGACTTTAGTGCTTTCTACAAATTGTCTTAGTTGCTCGTACATCTGGCTAGAGCAGACTGTGTGCCATATTACAGAGGCTTTTTCAGGAGAAAAACTGCAAGTACAGAACTTTGAAGCAGTTCCAAGTGCAGATAAATTTACTGTATGCCTGTGCTGGTTTTGGCTGGGGTAGAGTTAATCATCTTCATAGTAGTGAGTGTGGGGCTATGTTTTGGATTTGTGCTGACAACAGTGTTGATAACACAGGGATATTTTAGTTACTGCTGAGCAGGGCTTGCACAGAGTCAGGGCCTTTTCTGCTCCTCACCCCACCAGCGAGGAGGCTGGGGAAGCACAAGAAGTTGAGAGGGGGCACAGCCAGGACAGCTGACCCCAACTGACCAAAGGGGTATCCCATACCATATGATGTCATTCTCAGCATATAAAGCTGGGGGAGGAAGAAAAAAGGGGGGGGGGAATCTTTGGAGTGATGGCTTTTGTCTTCCCAAGTAACCGTTACGCATGATGGAGCCCTGCTGTCCTGAAGATGGCTGAACACACCTGCCTGCCGATGGGAAGTGGTGGATGAATTCCTTGTTTCACTTTGCTTGCATGTGTGGGTTTTGCTTTACCTATTAAACTGTCGTTATCTCAACCCGTGAATTTTCTCATTTTTCCTCTTCCAAACTTCCGATTCTCTCCCCCATCCCACTGGTGGGGGGGGAGTAATTAAGTGGCTGCATGGGGCTTAGTTGCTGGCTGGGGTTAAACCATGACAATGCCGTTAGGAGACTTGACCATTATAACTTAGCACTGGATACGGTTTTTACAAATGCAAAAACAACAGAGTTCTGTCATTATCATAAACTAGATTTTTCACAAAACCACCTCAAAACATTAGGGAAGAGCTTCATAAAGAGAGAACTTGCTTTGGAAACATCAAGGGAAGAATATAAGAATATGAGCATGTAACAGAAGTAGTAGAAAAAAGTTTTCTTTGAGCCATTTTGGGGAGTGAGTCTGATGCTTTATGATATTTAAGCAAGGTCTGTCAGATGTCTGGGAAGGTTTTTCCCCTTTCTGACTACTTCCAGTTCTTCATTAGTGCTCTCATTCTCTATCTCAATTAGTAAGTTTTTCTACTATAAGAAAGAAGGGAATCCTCTCCCAAGAAAAAATGGGAGACAGTTTTTCAGTCCTTCTGCAGCATTTTTAGAAAGGGTTCTGGTGGTCTATTTTCACCCCTCTTAAAAGTCACTTCTAAAAATGACAGTGGAAGCATGTTATGCTCCTTGTCTTGCTGTGTTGTCAGAAAAGGAGAGAGGCAAGTGAATGTCAGGAATGGTACCCAATGGACAGACTTCTGGCCAGAACACGTGTTTGTTTCATTATGGGCCTGTTCATTGGGGTGCTCTATTATAGCTGTACATATCTTAACTCATCTTTAGAGTTGTTTTGTAGGGCACTTCCAACCTCATTTAGAAAGTAGAACTTTTTTTTTTCTTTTCTAAATGAGATTTGCTGTAGTATATGTAATGCTGTTAGAAGTTGACACAGTGACGTACAGTCATCCCTTGGTGCCTGCCTCAGCGATTGAAGATAAAATAGGCCTTTTATCTTTTTGTGCTCCTTCACAGGGTAGTAAGTAATTTAGGTGTCTCTTAAGGGTTGGTAGTTAAACACTAAGATCTTGCTAGATGTGTTTATTTCTCCTTAAAGGCGAGGATTCAGATCGGCCCCTTTGAACGGGCACTCTTTGAGCTGTACATTATGGGGATGTTTTAATGAACTCTCAAACCTCTAACAGTTCTGCGGTTTACTCCTGACTCAACCAATACTTTGATAAAAACGCAGCTCTGTTTATGGGTGGAAATAACACATCATGTTGTTCAGCCCTGGTGTAAAATTTTTAAGGCTGATTATTTTCAAATTGGGAACTTAAAATTCAACTTAAAATCAGTGGAACTTACCTTACTCCAGAGCTTTTTGATCTGTGTTTTAATTCTTTTCTCTCAGTAAATGCTTTTTTATGTTGAAATGAACTATGGTTTACTTTACTAGACAGCCATGAAAAGTTGAATTGCCACTTTTCCTGATTCAAGTGATAAAAGATGTCTATGTTCTATACATAGTATGTGCTCGGGCTTTTCTGATATACATGGTGTGCTTGTATTCTTCAGATTGATTTGTCTGAAATATGATAATGATTTCAATTGCTATAAATAATTAATGATATATCGTATTTGTGGGTAGCTGTTGCTGGGCTTGGCTGAATCATGAACACAGGTTGCAGACCTCCTCCTTTGGAGAAAACGGTGCATCTCCTGTTGCTGGGGTTGTAACAATAAGGCAGTGCAACAGAGTGAGGGCACAGAATATTCCACCTATACCCGTTACCTTTTTCACTGCAGCATGTAATGTGCTGTGGTTAAACTTCACTGAGTGTGGCATGCCTTTGTAGATGCAAAAGGTGATATGCTCCCTGCAGTCACCGAGGGTAGTAGGTAGGTAGGAGGGAAGAGGAGGTGGAAGGCTATACATTTGTCTACCTGAGCTTCCTGATATCCCAGAATCACAGAATGGCAAGGGTTGGAAGGGACCTCAGGAGATCATCTAGTCCAACCCCTCTGCTAAAGCAGGTTCACCTAGAGCAGGTTGCACAGGACATCATCCAGGTGGGTTTTGAATATCTCCAGAGAAGGAGACTCCACAACCCCCCTGGGCAGCCTGTTCCAGTGCTCTGTCACCCTCAAAGTAAAGAAGTTCTTCCTCATATTCAACTGAAACCTCTTATGCTTCAGTTTGTGCCCATTGCCCCTTGTCCTGGCGCTGGGCACCACTGAGAAGAGTCTGTGAGGAAGTTCCCCTGTGAATGTGTGTACTGTGACTGCAATGGTTATGGCAATAGAAAGGCAGAAGTGCCTGAAAGACGTTTTCTGGGTGTGGGGTTTTTTTTTTTTGACATATGATTTTATTGGTGCTGTGTGCAAGAACAAGCTATCCTCCAAACCTAGAGGTGTGGGAGGAAACAGACTATGAAGTTACGTTCTGCCTTTTATTTTTGTGTTTAAGATAAACGTCCCCCTGTTGCTGTTGAAATGTGTCAGTTTAAGTGTTGCACTTAAAAAAATACTATATACCTGATGGAGTGTCATTGTTTTGATACAATCAGTAAACAGAAGTTTATTAAAGCCTTGATATTTATTGTTTCTTATTTAGCTTTTACCAAGTGGTGATTTTATGCAATGGCATCGAGCCACAGTTCTTCACCAGTGCCTCAGTCAAACAGCAGTGATACTTTCTTTAAAAAGGATATGGATGCCACAAAATGTTTTCGACCTGTGCAGTCACTGCCTGATGTGTGTCCCAAGGAACCTACAGGTAATACTGGTGTCAAGGAGAGTGAAAATGCAGTTAAACTTGCTAATCCATTTACAATTGTTCAGTCAAATTTTCTCATATAGTGGGTGTTGTGTACTAAGCCACAGTCTTATTTCAAAGTATGCTGTAATTCTGCTTTATACCACTCAGTGTCCCTTTGGAGCAATGGGAGAGCCTACCTATTTGCAGCTTGTTTTTAGATATCCACATTATAAATGAGATCTTACTTGTGTGATTCCACATTATAGCTGTGATCCATACTACGTGCAAGAAGAGGGTATGGTAGATTCTGTCAGAGCCTGTAACAGACCTGTCCAGCATGCTTGGAGTCTAGCTGCATTACTTCTGTGAAACACTCCAGCCCTTTTGCAGTGGGAAGCAAGAGACCAGCACCTGTCTCTAGTACTGTCATAAGTCTCTAGTGCTGTCATAAAACCAGGTTTTGGTCACAGTTACAGCTGCTGTGGTATACTAAAGCTTAGTTTATAAAAAGGAATAGGTGGGGTGGGATCTTAAGAATTATGAAATATAAGGTTAATGAATTTCAACTGTCATTCTGATTGAGTCAGGTCATTAACAGTATGTTTGTGGTTGGAATTTTTTCTCTTCAGTAGAAGCTAATGATGAGCTAACTACGTTTAATGAGTGTGAATACACCACTGTGTTCAAAACTTGTGTTGGTTAACCTGATAGAAGAAATGCAAGATGCAAATGCAAGTGTTGCAGAAGGAGAATATCATGCATCTTTTGCATAGATGATTCTGATCTGCTATGTAATTGTGGAAACATGGTTTGCTTAAGAACCATATTTTAGCAAAAATACAACATTCAGTTTCTCACCTTAAACTGTCTTGTCTTTTGTGCTGCAGGCGATCCCAGTCATTTATGTGACAGCCCATCTCTAGTTGTGGACCAGCACAGATGGACTATTTATCATTCCAAAGTCAATCTCCCAGCAGCACTAAATGATCCTAGGTTAGCAAAAAGGGAATCTGATTTCTTTACAAAAACGTGGGGAGTGGACTTTGTGGACACTGAAGTCACGCCTTCATTCTACCTCCCACAGATCACCAAGGAACATTTTGCATTATACCAAAAGGAAATCACTCCGGTAAGAACCCAGAATTAGATGCATGTAGTACTAGGGGCCAGAAAGAGATTTGAGATCCTTCTAATTAGAGATTGTCCCTGTTAGTAGTCATCATACAGTTATCTGATAATTAGTTTGCTCTTCAGTGCTTGTTGACTCTTCATTAGACATTTCTTGTTTTATAATCTCAATATTAGTAGTGTGGAAAATGCTGTCTAAATTTTCTGTAGGCAATTTCATTTTTTTTTTTCCATTTTTGTTCTGAATAGTGTGCTCTGTACCAGAGCTTACAGTTCCTGTTTATTCTTTCTGATTATTAATTCTTTTTCTGTAAGGATTGTTTAACGATTGGGCTGTGTAGTGCAACACAGCATTTTCAGACCTTTGCACCAAATATGCTGCAGGGCTTGGAGATATTTTTCAAGAGTTTCTAATGTAAACATTTATATGTGAAGTTCTTAAACTATAAATAGGCCTATTGATGATTTCTTTTGTAACAGGGAAATTTAAGCTACATCTAAGGACACCAGGACCAGTAGGAGACTTCTACAAACTCTTAAAATACAGGTGTCAGTAAGTATGTAGTATTCTTTCTTTTTTTAACTGAAAGAACATGTAGAAGTCTCCCACTGTTTTCTGCTTCCTTGGTTTGTAACTTTCTTATTTTTTGCTGTTACAGAATTAGCTGCAGGAAGTGTTACTTATGTAAATCATAGTTCAAGTATGTGGATTGGAATTGTCTGTAACCGAACTATTGACATTAGTTCACACGTTTAACATTTAAAATGTTTAAGAGCTCATCCATTAGCATGTAATGCAGTGACTGTGAAATGAAAGAAGGTTTTAGGAAGAGGGAACTGACCCGTGATGTAGTGTCTAGCAGAGATCTGGCTAAAATCAGTGTTTTTAGCAGTGTAGTTTCTCACCAGTATGGTTTCTGGTGTTTACAGCTCTGTGTAAAATTTGAAGCTCAGCATGACAAAACAAGATACATGGTTTCAGCAAGGTGCTTTTATTAGTAAGATGTGGAAGCAATTTCTATTTTGATCTGATTCAATTTAGCAATGAAAAAGCATTTACTGTGTGTTAGTGTGATTTCTGGATTAGACAGCAAATAAATGTTTGGACATGTAATTACAATTGCTTTATGGTTATATCTTGTTATGTTGAGAGGTTATTGCACCTCTTCGTTAACTCTTGTGTTCATTTTCTCTTTAAATGTAAAGATACTGAAAAAACAACATGTATAGACCAAAAATTTCAACCTGTGTTACCTTTCACCTGGACAAACATCATCTGAGCTTTTAAGAGGAAAAAAATATTATTGTGGACTTGTCAGAATTATTTGGCACAATGTAGTATGTTTCACTGAAGATGTTCTGAATGTTCTGTTTCAAAATAAAAATAATATTTTTAAAGCCTCAAAGTAATTCTTTAATATATTTTCTCTTTTACAGAGAGAGAAGGTTCATGAAAGATGCAAGAATACTTGTACTCCTAAAGATACCTTCGACAGGACTCTATTACACACCCACGGTACAGTCAAAGCCTTCCTTTAGTCATTAAAAAGTAATTTCTTTAATGACTGCTGTAACATACTGATCATCTCCTTTACTTGCTTGGGGGCTTCATATGCAAAAATAGCTGCTGGTGAGCAACAACTGAAAACCCAGGCATGGTTGACTAGAAGTGTTCATCACCACTGTTGATATTTTATAGGTCAAAATGCTTGTGATACCTGCTCTTAAACTTTTCCTTGGCACATTTGCATTCATGGCAGGTCATTATGTCCCTGGCAGTATTTTCTTTAACTTCCTTTTACCTAAGATCCCTTGAAACTGTTGCATCAAATTTCTAGCAGCTGTTGACTTTGCAGTGAAGAATGGCAGCACTGGGCCATTCCTGTCACTCTGCCATGAGGATCATGGAATGGCTAAGGTGGGAAGTGACATCTCAAGTAAAAGTGTTCCCTTATGTTCAGATGGAATTTTTTGTGTATCAGTTTCTGCCCATTGCCTCTGGTCCTGTCACTGGGCACCACTGAGAAGAGCCTGCTCTATCTTCTTTACACCCTCTCATCAGGTATTTAAGAACATTGATAAGATCCCCCCATAACTTTTCCAGGCTAAACAGTCTCAACTCTCCCAGCTTCTCCTCCTGTGAAAAATGCCCTGGTCTCTTAATCATCTTTGTGGTCCTTCACTGGACTCACTCCAATGAGGTCTGTCTTGTACTGGGCACACCAATCCAAATGTCTCATCAGTGCTGAGTGGAGAGCAAGGATCACCTTCCCTCAGCCTGCTGAGAGTTCTCTACCTAATGCAACCCAGGATGCTTTCCCACAAGAGTGTACTGCTGGCTCGTGGTCAGTTTGTTGTCTGCCAGGACCCCAGATCCCTCTCTGCAGAGATGCCTTCCAGCCACTAGACCGCTAGTGTGTACTGGTGCTTGGGGTTATTCCTCTCCAGGTGCAGGACTTTGCCTTTTCCTGTGTTGATCTTCATGAAGTTGCACTCTGGCCAGTTCTCTGGTTAGTATTGCTCTGATTACTGTTAGCAAAGACTATCTGGTAAACTTTTTTTGGTGTCTGCAGCTGTACTAAGGCTTAATTTTCAGATTTTATGAAAGTAATTAAGCTGATATGAAACTGGACAAAGGAGGGCAAGATGAAAAATGAAAAAGACTAGCAAAAGGAAAAGAAACCCTGAGCAAACTCTTAATATTTATTTTAACTTATTTTCTCAAAAATGTTAGCATGAAAGGGTTGATTTGCCAATCACTGATCAGGCTTGTCTATATCAATGTCTACAGGTAGTGCAGCAAGAAGCATTTAGTAGTTTACTCCTTTTGATCAAGTTCTTCCAATGGGCTTTCTTCTTCCTTTTCCATGCAAAAAGAAGCCCTTCTGTAGGGTTTCTCTGTACTTGGTGTTATTTTGGAATAGCTGTTCTTGAATAAGTCTGTCTGTGACACATAGTGCAAAATAAAAGTTCCTTCTTCAGGCTTCGCTTAATCCATTTTGAAAGAGGCTTTTGTTTTTAAAAAGAGAAAATTACTGTGTCACCGAAGTAACTGGGAACTTCTTGAGTAGGTGGACAGTTCCTGTAGAAGCATCATTTTGTAACCTAAAATTCTGTATTTTCTAGTTTCTTTCATTAGCGTTGCCTGTCTTCCTCTAACTCCAGCCCACAAGACTTGGCCTTTCACTTCCGTTAAGAGTTGGTCTGTCCAAAAACTGAGGACAGCAAGATGATTCCTAGATTGCCTTTTTTATTTCAATACAAATAAAACAGACAAAGTAAGAACCAAAGAGGTGAGAAAAAGTGGGAGATAATGCTGATGTAGAAGTCATCATGTTTGTCAGGGATGGGCAGACCGTCCAGCTGAGGTATGGGCTTATTGCTTTTACGTTCCTCACCTTTTTTGGCTTCCAATGTGCCCCCTCTTCATGATGCACACTAAATTAATGAGTAGGGGAGGAAAAGGGAATTTTGTCTGAAGCTCAAAAATGTAAATTTGCCTTTTCTTCAAGTTCTGCTGCAGTACAATGATGCACCTCTTTTCCCACCTCAACTGTTGTACCCGCTGCAATTGTCAGGTCAGCTTACTTCAAGGGAAGGGCTACTTCTCTGCTACTTGCTCAGTGTGCTCGGGACTCTGTCTTGAGTCCTCATCCATTCTTCTTGTCAGCCTTTGTGCAGCCATCCTGCAAGTACTGTGCTGAGGTGATTATATGGGCAGATTCAGTCTGGAGCATTAAAATTGGGGTGATGTTAGAGGCACGTTTTACTGGCCCTTGCCAGTTGATTGAACAGTGCGTTAAGGAATGTGAAGTGCTAAGTAGATTGCTTTGTATGACCAACATTTTTGCTGTCAAAGCAGCTGAGTGCAAGCACCTTTGAATACCCTGAGCATGAGACCTAAACTACAAAGGACAACAGATTGTTTCAAAGAATCAGAATATTTCAGGTTGGAAGGGACTTCAGAAAGTCTTTACTGCAACTGTCATCTCAAAGCCATTTCAGCTGTGAGGTCAGGCCAAGCTGTTTAGGGCTTTATCCAGACAGGCCTTGAAAGCCTCCAAGGATGGAGAGTGTCTAGCCTCTCTGGGCAGCCTGCTCCAATGCTTGATTGTCATCATGGTGAAAAAGCTTTTCCTCGTGTTCAGTGAGAACCTTTTGTTTTAATTTATAACCGCTGTTCCCTGTCCGCCCCTGTGAAGAACCTGGCACCGTTGTCATGAAAACTTCCTCACAGTGTTTCATAGTGTTCAAGGTAATTGTTTTCCAGTTTGCTCATGAATGACTACTTGTGTTTTGTTTAATTTTAGATAAATCCAGGACAGATCTGGAACAAGTACCTAAGGTACGGTCCCTGTGCACTCTAAGCTTTTATACGGATTTCTCACATGTAGTTGTGAATACATGAATGTACTCTCTTCTTTGTAGAAATTTTGTCCAAGCTGATTACTTGAGCTGATTCTCAAGATCTGCAGTGCTCAGAATTTACAACTACGAACAATCTGCTTTTTCTTTTTTGTTGTTTCCTGTGGTCTTTATTTTTCTTTTATTTAAAGTAGAATAGAAATGCCATTAATTCTTCGTATTCGGTAGTTAAAACCTCAGAGCTGGACAAAATTAGCCACTCTGTGTTCTAGGAGGAAAAGGAGACTGAAGAGTTTGATAGAAGCTGCGATATTTCATAATGTACCGCTTAGCATTAGGTTTAACTCCTTGAATCCTTGAACAAAGCCCTCTTGCATAAATGCTTGCAGCCTATATGATGTGGGGTTTTGTGACAGGTTGACAGAAGATGCAGCTCCAGATTCCATTTTGGTCTGAATAATTTTTTCTAGGTACATTAAGAAGTCAGAGTGTTAATATGGGTCAGCATCTCTGTGCCAATTGTGTTGGCTGTCACTTGAAAAGCTGTCATTGCAATGTTTAAAGTCCACGAAACAAGAATGTTTGAGTGTGGTGTGATACTATAGTCTATGTTGAACCTTTTAAAATTACACTTCATAAATACAAGGAGAAGGGTACTACTGTCTGCCTGGAAGCTCAAGGTTTGTACCAGTTTTTTCAAGCAAAAATAACATTATCAGAGAGAATTTAAGATAAACTACGTATATCTCAGAACTATTAAAGTTACATGTTACTGACTCTGTGACCAGCACACTTGCTGTGCTGTGCTAAAGGAGATCAGCTTGAGGCTCTGTTTCCCCCCCAGGCAACACTTGCTCCATCCTGACAGCTGGCTGGATCCTCAGTATAGTAGAAGCTATGGCCCCAGAAATGAGTACATCAGCAGTAGGATGCCCCTGCTATTGAAGAACGTTTGCTTTGATCCTTCAGAGGACCCACCTGCAGTTTAATGCTGCCTACGTTTTCACTCTTAGGATGTTTAGATAGTCTTGGGTGATTGATAAGCTATGTAATTTTGGAGCTGTGAATTCCGCTTTTAGGAAGATAAGACTGTGTCAGATCTCACAAGCTTTTAAGTTGGTAAAGTAAATCAGCTAAAAGATCTGGAATGAATTTGTTTGCCTGGATAAATGAAAATTTGGGGTTTGAAAAATCAACAAAAAAGGTCCCTGTTAGCTTCTTGAAAGAAGAGGTATGTTAAACTGGAGAGGAAAATGTAGGGGTGGGAAAGGTGCATTTATTTCTTTTGTTTTTCTCTTTCAGATTTTTATGAAACCAGATTTTGTCTTGGAAGATTCCTTAACATTTAATGCTGTTTTACCATGGTCTCATTTTAGTACTGCTGGTGGAAAAGGAAATCGTGATGCAGCTTCTTCCAAGTTACTTCAAGAAAAGGTACAGCTGTGATACAAGATGTTGTTGTCCATCACAGCTGTTACTACAGAGAAACTCTACTGCTGCTGTTCTGTACTGTTTGTTGAGACATCATGGTGGTGGGCTTTGTTATTTCTCATTTTACATCAGGATGCAGTTTTTTAGTAATCAATGCAGGAAGCATCTTACTGAAAGAGAACTTTTTTTTTCCCCTGCTTAATAAATGTATCTACCAAATCTGGAAAAAAGAATCTTTGTATGGCATGATAATTGGCTCTTCATGACCACTAAAACTTAGTGAAGCAGGTATATGTTGAGAACTTCAGAGATGTGGAGCTGTTTGTTAGGGAGGAAGAGTAGTTCCATGAGAAGGGAAAGCTAGATGTTGTACACTGTTTAAAACTATTGCTTTCTCACATCTCAGGAAAACTCCAGATTCAAGGCACTGTGGTTTCTGTGCTAAAAGAAATACTAAGTCCTAAGGTTTTGTGTGTCAGGAGCTTCCTCTTACCTTTTGTTGTCACGTCGTCTGCACTGATCTGTTTTTGCATTTCACAAAGGACTTGAGTGCATTGGAGAGCATGAAAGCAGAACTATTTCTTTCATATTGGAGATAGAAGTCTTTACTTGGTCTTTTTTTGTTGTTAGTTATGTAATCATAGTGTAGAAGATCCCATAATGAATCATTTGTATTGTACAAATACCCATGGAATGCTTAGAAAATCTACATAATTTTGGAGTCTGTTTTCTAATTTTAATTTTCCCTCCTGTTTAGCCTACTAAAGCTTCTGGGAGCTAGGGGAGGGGAAAAAAGTAGTGAGATGCCTTAAGAAAAAATAACTTCCGGAACATATTTCCAAATTTCCAGGAGTTAGACTTCCTCCTCTCCCTCGAGCTCGGGAGGAAGAGACAGGCTCTGCTGGAGGCTAACTTGACCCTTCATTGGGTTGTCCTCCACACCTAAAGTTGGAGAAATACTTCTTTGGAGTTACTTGTGGCAGTTGCTCTCTGAGGATGAGAAAGCAGTGTCTGGCATATGCTTCAAACTCGCAAAGTGAGCCTGGCAGTAGCAGGATGGACACTCAGCATGGACTTAGAATAAAGAAGACCCAGAGCCCTCTCTGATGCAGTGGAGTGAATGTAAGGCATTGAATAGCCATGAGCTGCACTTCTTTGGAGAGGTAATACGAATACCTAAAGAATATAAAACAGTTCTATTGCCTCCAAAGCCACATGCCTGATGAACAAATTATTGCACTGCTTCATGTTACTGAAATGGGCCCACATTTTTTCTTTTACTTTTTAAAGGCTCTGAACTGCACAAGGTTTACACTTACCATGTGTAAATAGGCACCCTGCTGCCACAATTATCCTTAGCTCCAGGCACTATTTTTCAACAGGATTTGGAAAAATCTGCCTTAAGCACACGTACTTAAGCTATTAGTGCTTTTAGACTGCTGCTGATCTACTTGAACAATTTCCCCCTGACATTTTTTTTTCCTCCTTACCTCCTTCCATGTCTTACCCTACATTGGAACTGTAAGCTCACTGAGGCAGGTACTACCATTTTGTTATGTTTGTTCTACTTTGCTTAGCATAGTGAAGGAACCTGGGGCATTGGGTTGGTACAGTCACAAATGAGCATAATAGCCCTTTCTCTGATCCCTGTGTCACAGTCTGTCTCAGCTTTTCCTGTGGGCTGGGTGTGTCACATCTGTTTGGTGGAGGATGTTTTTGATTAAACGTATTAAAAAAAATATGGGTTTGCATATTCTACAAATCCCCAGTGTTAAATACATGCAGGATGAAAATAACTATAAGAAGGAAACATTCTCCAGTTGATTTTCTTTCCATCTCTGGATGGACCTTTTGAAATTCACATGAGGTTTGAGCGCTTAGCTACTCTTAGAAACGAGGTCATCTGAGTATTAGCATTCAGGTGAGCATCCTAATGCCTCAGTCCTTTGAGTTTGCATATTAAGCATAAGCCAGAGCACAGAGCTTTTACAGCACAAATAATCAGGCCAGCCCAGTGGTCTAGTAACTGTTCGACATAGAGAATTTGAATTTCAGGTTCTAAACATGTAGGCATACTCCATCTCTGGGAATCCCACAGTGCCAGCGCGCATGAAATACGTTTAATAGGAGCTCCAGCTGGTTGGTAATAAACAATTGCAGCCAGAGATATCCTAAGGATTCTTCTACAAAGAAGATGCTACAGCCTTTTAAATGAACAGAGCCATTCCAAAGCCATGTCATCAAGTATAGTCAGGCTACATCTTTAGCATCTTCAGTGACCTGAAGTACATAGCATATTTGCATGTGTATACTATTCTTACTTTCGAGCCAGTATCCAGAGCTGTCTCCTGGTTAATGGCTGTATTGTAACAGCGCCAGTGTGCAACCATGTGGTACAAAAGCTTGGGTATTTGAAAATTATTAGCTTTTCTACCTTGTAATTTTCAAGCAGGAGAAGCATCAGGTCAGCCTTCCCAAAGTGATTTTGAGCTTATTTAAAAACAAATTATTAAACCACAATGTGTAGTTATTTGCTTGCTAATCTGACAAAGGGTTTTAATTTTTATTAGCAAAATTTCCTCATTACACAGTAAGACAGATACCTGAAAGTAGATTTGCGTGGTGATAAACTTGCCAAGTCATAACAACACTGTTCATTTTTCCTCCTCCATCCTCTTTCTAGCTGAGCCATTATCTGGACATTGTGGAAGTCAATATTGCTCATCAGATTTCTCTGCGCTCAGAAGCATTTTTTCACGCAATGACCTCTCAGCATGAGTTGCAGGACTACCTCAGGAAAACCTCCCAGGCTGTAAAATTACTTAGAGAGAAAATCTCCAAAATCGATAAAGTAATGTGTGAAGGATCGCTTCGAGTTTTAAGACTGTCACTCACCAGAAATAACTGTATAAAAGCATACAATAAACTGAAGTTAATGGCTACTGTACACCAAACACAGCCCACAGTACAGTTGCTGCTATCTACTTCTGAGTTTGTTGGAGCTTTGGACTTAATAGCAACAACGCAGGAGGTGTTACAGCAGGAGCTTCAAGGCATTCACAGTTTCAGGTAGGTAGCCATCTAGGAAATTAATAAAATGCAAGCAGAGCTAGAATGTGTTGAGCACATTATGTTGGCTGAAGGGGCTTTTTTTACCTTTGTTTGCTTATTCTTGGAGGACGTAGTACAAAAGGCACAAAATGTAAGTGTGGCATAAACAGTGTGACTAATTGCAAGTGCCAGAGATAATTTTTTTTTTTTTTGAGGGGATGAACTTTTTTAACATCTAGATGCTTTGTACTCCATTCTTGTCCTACAGATGGTGTAGGGGTGCAGAGGTGAGAGCCAAGCAGTGGCTGGACCTTCATCTTGCAGGGTTTACAGCCCACAGCTGAGAGATGGTTTCCAAGTGGTCATCTGCAATCCTCATGCATGCAGCACACCAGAGATACAGTTCTTGCTACGCAGGTCTGCTCCGGGCCACTGTCTTTAGTGACTGACGTAGGCACGTGGTGTTACAGGCATGTGCGCAGACTGTGTGTTGAGTAGGTCAGCCTCCAGCCTGTGCTTGTGCTGGAAGAAACTTTGCAAGCAAAAGCCAATGCAAAGCTATCAAACGGTGGCTCAAAATGTGGTCTGAGGTTGAGAACTGGTCAGATGGGATGTGTACAGCCATGTCTGCTCTTGTGGAAAGCTATATTTACAGTGTCCAGGCGGTGCTTCCTCTTGTTCCATCCCACTGAGAAATCCAGTTTTGTGAGCTGCTTAAGTTGGGAAGGGAAGAAACAGTGGGAAGGTGCTGCCCAAACTGCTGTTACGACTATTTTTCCACCCATGTTTGCTACAGTGATGGAAATTAGTGAGTCCAAGGTCCTGTGCTGGCTGCTTCTGTTAACTGTGGATGCCTAGAGCTCCACTTGGGAGATGTCGCTGCACTGGGCAAGGTCCTCCGTGATATGCAAGAGTATTACTACAGTAGAATCCTTTTAGCTGATGTAAAATAAGCTATTTAACGGTCATGTACAGGATAAAAGCGTCATACGCAAAGCTGCCACTGTGGTACGATGCTGGCAGAAGTAGCGTATGTTAAATTAGCTCCGAGACTTGCATCAGCCAGTTGGGGAGCTGTACACTTAGTTTTTAAGTTGATGCTGGGGTTTTTTTTGTTTTGTTTAGAGGTTATGTGGTTCCTGCAACCTGGTGGTTCCCTGGTGGTTGCATAATAAAAATATGGTTGTGCTCACTAACTGTAACATGAATGTTCAGAACTTTATATGGTTACTACTCTTGTCAGTCTGTTCAGATGAGCTCCTCTTCTAATTCCCCTTGTAGCTGGTTTGGAAAAGCATTCAAATTTTATGTAGAAAGGATCTCAGAAAAAGGTTAGTCTTTTAGCTTATACGGTCCATCTTCAGACACCTCAGAGCAGTTTCTTCCCTCTTTACCACTCCTACTCTCAACCACTTGATTACGGTGCACAGCCCTTGACTTAAGTCACATTTGTATTTACCTTGATGACGGTGAGTGTAATTCTACAACCCTGTAACAACATCAATCCAAATTAGTTGTGTTTTGCAACCAAGTAACCCCCGTGCTACATCAGCAGAGAGTGCAATTCTGTTGTCATTGTGATTAGTATATGTGATGTCCCAAGAATGTTTCATTATTTTAAAATTACACTCAGATGTGGAACATTTTTGCAGGTAAATGTTCATCTTGTCTGTAAAAAGTTATTTCAGTTGGCTGGTTTGGTAGAGTCAAAAATTGTCATGGGAGTGGGAAGTGTCCCCTCTGCTTTGGATATTAAAGGTTCAGAAAGGTGAGTTAAATGCAACCTAAGTCATCACCCCCACCAGAGATGCAAGTGCAGTTGAGAACCCCAGCACAGTTGTTCCCAAGTCTCACAGCGGCCTGTGTGCATGCAGAAATAATGTGCAATGGAAAGATGGAGATCTTGTTAAAACGTCTTGTAAGAATGTTGTGTTTTTAAAAATAGATAAAATTAAAAAATATAAATTGATGCCATACAAAAATACTTCAGCTTTTTCCAAGAAATACCAAATGGACATTCTTGCTTTGTTCTGAGCAACAATGCTGCAATTGTCAAGTGAGTTAAATACCGATTTATTTTAAGAAGAGATTAACTTCTAAATCAGTATCTCATTTTTTCTGTATAATTAGTATCTCTTTTTTTCCCTAGATAATTTGTATCTTGCATATTTTTTAAAAAAAAAACCAACTTGTGGCTTTAGTGTTATGCATGGCAGCTTGTAGAATTTGTTGTTGAACAAACAGCTTTAAGTTGTCATGTTGCAGAATCATTCAACATAAAGCAGTAAGAAAACTACTCAGATCATCCATACACAAAAAATGTTCTCGTCATGCTATATGCAGAAAAAAAATTTAATTTAATTCTAGTTGTAACAAAAAGTGAAAGCACCTTAATGGTGCTGTGAAGTAATAAATGGGTGTCTTTAATGTAGGTTAATATCCCCAGTGATTATATGTATCAGTCATAACTGTATGATTACTGCTTGCTACTGCTATAGGATAGAATTAAAGTTTTAGAGCTCTTTAACCTTTTCAAGTTCATCTTTTTAATTTTACGAAAAGAATACATATTAACCAAATTAACAAATCTGTACTGCCAGTTTTTACATGGTTTTCATGATCCTTGTTGGGGTAAGGGAGATCTGGTGATTTTTTTTTTTGCACAGGTGTGCTAGCAAACCACAGATGCCTGGTAAAATAGTTCTCATCTGTGTATCTTAAGAATTTTTACCCTGTGCTCATAATTTTACATAAGAAAAGTGTAGCATTCAGCCATTGAAAGGACCTGTTGTGTGACTGGTACCTCTTAAGAGATCATTACTAAGGTGTCTCACTGGAGTATGAATTAAGGTTTGACTTAACTCCTGCATGTTTCAGGGTGGAGTGATTTTGTTGTTGTTGTTGTGAGGGGCTAGAACATCTTGGGCAACGTGGTTGTAGCAAGCGCTAGGAACTCTTGCTGGACATTCCCATACCTGAGGTTTGAGAGGGTAGGTTACATTGTGCTTCAGTGTGGTTAAGCACAGTTACAGAAATAATTTACCAAAGAGCATCTTTGTGCTTACCTAAGTAAGAGCCTTTGTGTTGTGGGTTGTGTTGTCCTGCAGTAATTTTTCCAACTTGTCATTACATTGAAAATAATAATCTTTAATTTTTTCTGTTGGACTTGTTTTGAAATGTCCATGGTGCAACTGGCTTGGATTTTCTAGAGGCCGTTTTTGCTTAAATTAGATTCTTGAAATGTGGCCACTTTGTCCATTCCAGCCAATTCTTGACCAACAATTTCAAAAGCTGACATGTCCCTGGTCATCTTAAGATTTTTAAAAAAATGTAATCTGCTTAATTCAGATCCAGCAAGATTCATTCAGTTCAGCTCAGCACTGACCATGTGGGCTTCTGCACAGAGGAGCTACCCTGGCATCATACTTCCTCGCACCCTGGTGATGACTTTGCCCCATGTGTGCTGCGAGGTCGGATTCTGTGGGCTTCACATTGGTACAGCCAGGGAGTGCTAAGACACTTTTGCCATTCTACACAAGCTAGCGGTCCAGCTACGCCAGCACTGAATTAAAGCCAGTGAGACATGCAGGTTCTTCCTCCCCGTTTTGTATTCAGGTTTACCTAAGATATCACAGTTCCTGTTAATTTTCATTGGCAAAGTGCAACGTATCTTTTTCTTTTTTTTTTTTTTTTCATAAAAAAAAGAAAAAGCAGCCTGATTTTTACAGATACTTGGTGCTCTCAGCTGTTGGTGGAAGTTGGAAAGCCTGGAGTGTTTGGCATCTCTGAAATTCCCACTTTTAATTTTACTCTGCTAAAAGTTTCTCTGGCTGCACTTTTCAAGACTGGTTGACATTTTTGATGTGAGGAATTCTTTTGTGGTTCTGTATGACAACAGTCTGCAAAATATGGTTTAAAGTCTGCAATACATGGAAAAAATATTTTTAATTTAGGGTAGCATAAAAGTGGCAAAATGGAAAACTCTTCTGTGTTCTCTGAAAGCCATCCTGTAATGTAAAGCTATTACCGTATCTCAGTTGTATGAATTAAATGTGACCACATCAAAAGCTCAAATGTTTGAAGTGGAAGAACTTGTGGACTGATGAGCTGAGGAACCGAACAAGCAAAAGAAGTATTCCTTCCTTTTAACACCTATGTACTTACAAGCACTGAGTACTCTTGGTTCTGGTTCACTTCATTGGGAAGAGATGTACTCGGCACCTTCCAAAAAAAAGAAAAAAAAAAAAGTCCTACATCCAATTTTAACCCTCCATCAATATTCAAGTCCATATGTTTTGATGCAAGGTGATGGTGCCTCTGAAAAATGTTCTAAGAAGTGAAAGATTTCAGCCTCCCATTAAGCCAGCATTGATTGCATGGAAATTAACCTGCTGGGTGGTTATTTTCTTCAACTGTGATCTAATGATTCATTTTCAGGTTGATTATTTAGCTCATATCTCAATGGCTGTTTTTCTTAGGCATCTTGGCTCACAGCTTTGTGAACTGGAAAAGCTGATAGATAAAATGATGATTGCAGAGTTTTCAACTTATGCTCGCAATGATTTAAATAGACCCCTAGAAGATGATTGCCAAATTCTAGAAGAGGTATGTCTGTTATTGAAATAAAAGTGTCTGATGAATATGTTTGCATCTTTAACATACTTAATTAGCACCAACTAATTCACTCAGGTCCCTAGTAGCAACATTATAATTTTATACTGTTTCTTTTCTCATCCAAACCTCCCCCCCACCCCTTTTTTTTGTGTCGATAAAATTAAATAATTGTAACTAAACTCATGGAACTGCAATCCAGTCCTACTTTACTTTTTTCAAAATAATCAGTTCTCTTTTCTCTGATTAAATGTATACTGAGTTCACTTTGTGAAGCTCAACATGTAAGTGGGAAAGAACGTGGATGGACTCTCATATCTACTTGACTGTAAAATTTCAGTTTTGCAATGACAGCTGATAGTTTCATGTTTTCTTACTCTGCCTCCCTATGCATTTATGGGTGCTTATATCAAGCATATGGTTGCCCTGAATACATGCTTCATTTGCAGTATGTATTCATCATTCCTCTGAAGATCATATACATCTGAAGATTAAGCTATTGTGATTGCTTTCTAGCCAGGAAAAGATTTTTCTGGATTTTGCCTGTGCTATTCTTCAGTAATTGCTAGACCCTATTAACTGTTTAGTCTTGTTTCATCCATGGGTTTAATGAAATACAGTGAATGGCAATAGCACTTAAATGTTCCCATTTCTGCCCTATAGCTTCTTCCCACCTCCGTGCTGCAATGTGATAGCCTCTCAGTTGTGCTGCTGCAGTTGTATTTAGTGTCATTCTTGCTCAGGGTAAGGACACTCACTAATCTTTAGAAATATCCATGTTTTTAAGCACAGGTGGATGAGCACAACTGAGGAACAGGCATGAAAGGGGCTGGGAGGAAGGAACTCTGTTACCTGGTGTTGCCTCAGGGAACTTCATATAGTTAAATAGTGGTGTTAGTCTCAAGGCTCTGGACTGATATAAATCCTGTTCACCAGGTGTTAGATACATGAGCTTTCTTACTGCTGTGCAAATTCTTAAAATTGTTTCTTGTCCTCACCTTGATATTTTTAGTGTGTTTTTTTAATTTTCTTTTTCCTTCTTGATAGGAGAGACTTGTATCACTAGTATTTGGACTTTTAAAACAAAGAAAGCTAAATTTTTATGAAATATATGGAGATGAAATGATTACTACTGCAAAGAACATAATTAAACAGGTAAGCCAAACACTTCTAACATATCTGACAAGGTTACCTCAACCCCTTACAAATTATTTTTTAAGTAATTAACAACAGCCTTGATTAAGTTTTTTGGTGATCGGTGGTCTCTCATTTAGAGCAGCTGGGCTTGCAAACACTAAGGACTTCCTGAAGCAAAGAGGTCTGTTTGCAGAAAAGACCTTCTGGAAGGAGTAGGTAGCACAAGTACAGCAGATCACTGCTTTTTCTGTATAATTACCATTGTTCCGAGTTCCCTGATCTTAGCTTAGGGCTGTTTTTTTTTCTCTTAACACACGGCTTTCCCAAATAGTACAGTTGTGTCATAAAACAACCTCAAAACCACACCAAGAAGCTCCCCCTGCAGCCCAACCGTCCAAAAACCCCCAAGTTCTTGGTGTGAATACATAAAAGAGAACTAAAAAAACTCACCAGTTGAAACAATCAAATTCCCAACAAATGCTACAGAAAACATTGCTTGCCTGAATGTTAGCACAGACCTAGCATAGGCACATGATAAAGGTGGAAAACATCCTTGCCTTTTTCTAAGAGGGCAAGGTGAAGT
Organism: Egretta garzetta; assembly: GCF_000687185.1. Taxonomy (NCBI): domain Eukaryota; kingdom Metazoa; phylum Chordata; class Aves; order Pelecaniformes; family Ardeidae; genus Egretta; species Egretta garzetta. Next base: position 1,095,187 of record NW_009258261.1, read on the forward strand.
AATGAAGAAGGTAGAAGAAGTGCTTGCTGTAAAAATTATTTTAAAAATAAATCTGCCACTTGCCATTGAGGGTAGTGTGTCTATCTTTTCAAACCAAAAATCTTTGTAGATAAAACCAACTAAAACTAACAAATGAACCAATTTTAGATGACTTCTTCAGGGAAGAATGCAGTGACATGATGGCTGCCCGTAGCTGCTTGTTCTCTCCCCACCTGCAAGCAGTGCGACGCTGAGCTGGATCCTTGCCCTGCTCCCTGAAAGATCAGGAGAGGGTGGGAGTGAGCACAACCTTCTAGTCATGCTGTATTACTGTAAGCCTGGAAAAACAAGAGCATACAGCTGTGTCCAGCTGCTCTGGGCCTTCATGTAAGGTGTGACACCAAAAAAAAAAAGAGCATGAATTAATAATACCAGGATAAAATGTTCATCTGCCTGTCAGTCTCCATTGGCTTTCACTTGCCTGTGTTGGCAGTCATGAAGAGACATTTTCTCCTTTAAGTTCTCTGTTTAGTTGGATAATAGGCAAGTAGTGCTGCCCGTTTTCCTGCTCATTCTTGATCATGTGCTTTCCCATTCTGCTGGGAATATTTGTCTTTATGTTGGATTCTTCACGTGTTGCCTCTGCTCAGTAATAGATGAAGTTTAATCAACTTCCAACTTAAGTTTCTGTTGAATAGGGAAAATAGACAGGATTGGAGTATTTCTGTGTGGTTTGTGCAACACGTTTGCATTGTGGCCTATTGTCTCAACTCTTAGAGATATTTTTCCTTAATAAAGGAAACTGTTTCCTTCCCACATCTCAAATGTGCTTCCTGTTCAACTGCATTGCTGGGCTGTTTTGGTCAGTACTTTAGTAGCTCTTTATTGCCAGACAGGTGAAAGGGCAGAGGTTTGTAAGCACTGCATAGCTCAAGAAGCTTCTGTATTGACCACCTTATTCAAAATGCAGGTAAAAATCCATGTAGCTTGAAATGACAGCCATCAGTCACCATTTGGGTTGCACATACTCACTTAAAGGCAAGATGAGTTCGTACACTACTCACTCATTTGATCAAGTTATCGACTGACAATCAATAGGGGGGAGAAACCCCCTAATTCAGTCTAAATGGATTTGATTTGTACCTAGGCCTTACAAATAATGTGAAAAGAGATCAGTGAACAAATTGCCTTAAAACAATAGATGTGTTTGGAATTAAAATCAATTGTTCTGGAGACCTGAAGAAACTGGCCAGTTTTGCATGTACCAGTTGAGCAAATGTCCTTTGAGGAAAGGCCACAGCGTAACAATAAAGATGTGGAGAAACCTAGGGACCAGAGGCAGGCACCTGGAGGTGAAGAGGACAGACAGACAGCAAATACCATGTCTGCTAGGAGAGCAGTTGAAACTGGGTCTGCCTTAACACTTGAAAGCACAGGACTGTAGGTGTGTGCTTCTATGCCTCCCTGGTGCTGTTCCTTCCGGTTAAGGTTAGATCCCAATTCCTGTATTTAAAGCTGAAAAGTCATTCACTTTGGAAAGGGGAAGAATATGGCTTCTATTCTTCAGTAACTGACGTGAGAGACATTTCTAAAATGGTGCTTAGCATCCATGCTCATAAAAGCAGGTCCCCGTGAGATGGAGCTAGTGTGCCCACCAGAGCTTAGTACACAGTTGGGAATGTTTTGATCATCTGTATTTTGCTAATACATGTTCTGAGTGGGGTGGTTGTTTGGGGGGTTTCTTTTGGGTGGGTTGGTTGGTTGGTTTTAGAGAAACAAGTTGTTAAATGATGTGAATGTCTTTCCTTTGTTTTACTTTTTCTTATTTAACATGAGGATTATTGTGTGTGTGTGTTATGAAACTCAGCAGCAGTTAGAAGGAAGCTAAGATCTTTTTTGTTTTGTTTTTCCCTTTAAATTTGACAGTGTGTTGTTAATACGGTATCGCAGATAGAAGAAATAGATACAGAAGTGGTTGTTAAGTAAGTATACAGACAGATTTTTTTTCTTTTTTGGTGGTGGTGGGTGGGGATAGGAGATGGATGGGTTTTAGCATAGATAAATTTACCATTCTAATTTTTCCTTGAATTTCCCTATAATTAAGGATTATCTTTCTGTTTCACCTTAAGCCTCTGCTTCTGTCTGCCTCTGTGAGAGTATTGCATATTCCCCTGCTCGTTCAGATTCTAATGCTACCTTAAATTAAACTTAGCTTTAAAATTAATACTGAAATTCTGTGCATCTCATTGCGTGAAGCATAAACTACTGTATTGTGTTTAGACCTGTATCTCTTAACTACTTGAAAGCATTTCCTGTTGTCATAACCTGGGATTTTGTATTAAAACATGTCAGTAGTTTCAGTACGTCCCACATGAATGAGAATAGGAGTTATCCAGAGTGGAGACCGGATGGCTTCAGACCCAAGAAATGGGTGGGCAGGAACCTCACAAAGCACGACAAAGGCAAATGCCAAGTTCTGTGTCTTGGAAGGAGCAACGCTTTGCAAGAGGAGAGGCAGGGACTGGCTGGCTTCAGAGCAGCTTTTCAGGGCAGGTCCTGGTGAAGAACTGGTTGGCCATGGACCCTCAGTGCGTCCTTGCAGCCACAGCCTGGGCCATGATAGCATAGCCAGCAGATGGAGGAACAAGAAGGACGTTGAGATCCAGTGGAGGCTACTGGGCTGGTTGGGAGCTAAGGCATGGAGTGTAGGAGGAGCAGTCAAGGGAACTGGGTCCCCCTCCAGTGTGGGGAGGGGAAAACTCAGGGGAGAACTGCCCACAGCTGTCCCATGGGAGTGTTTATAGTGGAGCTGTAGGCAGAGCCAGGCTCCTCTCAGAGGTGTGCAGGGGAAGGATGAGGGGCAATGGGCACAAGATGGAAGATGATAAATGCTAGTTGAATCTTAGGAAAAATGTGTCCCTGTGAGGATGGTCAAATGCTGGAACAGGGGCCCAGAGATGCTGTGGGATCTCTGTCCTGAGACATATTCAAGCTTTGACTGGGCAGGGCCCTGAGCAACTTGATCTAGTTGGACCTGCATTGAGCAGGAGTTAGACAAGGCACCCCCAGTGGTCCCAGCTCCAGAGGCCCCTCTGCCAGCATCTGTTTTTCTGTAGCTCTGTGATTTGTTTGGCTCAGCAAAGGGTTACCCCAAAATAAGAAAACCAGACCAGCTGATAAAGCAAAGTGAGTAGCAGAATCTGCATGAGATTCAAAGTCAGATTCGGAAAAGACTGGACACAGGGTAATTTTTAAACATTGGGTGTTTGTTCACCATTCTCCAATGTTTACTATTCTGCAGTTGGGTCCTAACTCTGTATTACAGAGTTTAACTTTTGTTCTATCAAAGACTTTTCTGCCCTTTGCCACAAACAGCTGACTTGCATTTCAATAGCAGAAGTGGTCTCATTGCAGTGCAACAAAATGGGCTTAATAACGTGGCTTTTGTAATACTTGCAATATATTTTTTTTTTTTAATCTCATTTTTTCCACATGATTTATGAAAATGTTATTAACCCCCCTCCCTTGCTGGTATCACATACTTACCCCGGAAAAAAGAACATAATGCCCTGGAAAAACTAAATGGTAACTGTGAGGCTTTCATTTTTTTTTAATATCTATTTTTATACACCTCCTTCCCCATTCCACTTGCATACATTGTGTTGATCATGACTGTTGTTCGGGTGATGTCTGTTGTCTTGCCAGATAAAAGTCTACACAGTGTTCCTTACATTTACAATTCCATTTAAAGCATGTTTTTTCTTTATGTGCCAGTAAGCATCATGGTCAATAAACATTTACTGCTTACTGAATACTGCTCTGTTTTTTAGACTTGCAGACCAGATGAGGATGATGAATTTTCCTCAGTGGTTTGATTTACTGAAGAATATTTTTTCTAAGTTTACCATCTTTCTCAAGAGAATTAAGGTAAGAGATTAATTTACCAAGAGCTTCACATAGTTCAGACATGAAATGGAATGAAGTTACTTTCCATTTGAAGTCTTAAGGTGTTGGTTTTGCTTATAGAGTTCAAACTTTTGATTGAAATGATCTGTGAATATCGGCATCCAGGGCAAAAATGATTATTGCTAACAAAGAGAGCAGTGGGAAGGAGATAATACCTCTTGTCGTGTGATTACATCCATTTCAGGCTGCTAGGGATTAGGACAGAACTTTTGTATGTGTTAGATTGCTCCAAATGAGGTTTCTTTCACCATTCTCAGAAACATCTGATATTGGTTACCATCAAAGACGGATGGGTCTGCCTCCGAATGCTAATTACAGAAGAGAAAATAAAGCCAGGGTTTAGTTTAATTTTGTGGATAAAAGGAAATCTCTTTCTAGTGCAAGCTTGTGGCACAGGGTTTTGGGTTTTTTGTAATAAAAGTTATATTTGATTCTAGGTAACGTTAAATACTATCCGTAGCGTGGTTTTCTTGGTTCTAGACAAGAACCAAAAAACCAGAGATCTGGAGGACACCTTACAAAAGAACTCTGCTAAAGACAGTACGGTGGACACAGAAGTGGCTTACCTGACTCATGAAGGCATGTTTATTAGCGATGCGTTCAGCGAAGGGGACCTCCCGCCTGTAGCAGCTGACACTACCTCTCAAAGAAACACTTCCCCAAACAGCGAGCCCTGTAGCAGTGATTCGGTCTCTGAACCAGAGTGCACTACTGATTCCTCATCCAGCAAAGAGCAAACGTTGTCTTCTGTTACTCCTGGGGGAGTAGAGATGATGTGAGTAAATGTGCTGCCTGTCTCAGCTTTGCAACATGTCAGAAACAAAGTGTTAGGTGAAGGCGGTTGTTTCTGATGATACAGTACAAAAATTACTTTGGAGGAATGTGCTTTTCTAGGGAAGTGAAGTGGAATGACTCTCCACCATCACCCCTAGAGACTGCCTTCAGACTGCACTGTCCCCACTTCACCTTTGTTTCATTTATTTGCCTTGCTTTCACCTCAGTGTGTAGAAGTACAGGTACTGATTATATCACTTCTTACAGAAAAAGGCCCCTTCTCCATCTGTTCTGCTGGGAAGCCTGCTTCTGTAGAGAGCAGGAGAGATGCAAGTCTAGCCTACATGAAAGACGGATTGTTTGGCATGCCTTTAGCAGGCAGAACCATTTTGTTCCCTGTCCATGTTCCTTACTGCTATTTTTTCATTGGTGTGTTTTTTGGTTTTGTTTTGTTTGGGTTTTTTTTTCCTGCTTCATGGAATACACCTTGATAAATTATAGAGAAAAAAATCTGTTCTTCACTGTAAACTATTTGACTTGCACATTTAAATAAAACCATCTCAGTGCTTTGGTAACGTAGGCAGTGCTGCTCTGTGGTGCTTCAGACTCCAGAGTTGTAGCTTTTTTGGCATCCTTTTATGCATACATTCTGTATGGCTGGAAGTCAGAGCTACCTTTTTAAAAGTGTATGTGGGACTCGGGCACGAACCACTTCAAAAACCAGCATGTCTGGATACAGAGTTCTATGAAGCAAAATTGAAATACCACTTGTTACCCTGATGAAAGATGGAGATACCAAGTGGCCCGCTCACTCTAGCTGATTGGTACTCGTATCTATACTTGTGTGTTTAAGCAACTGTCAGTTTTGATAGAGACCTTCCCCCTCCAATCACCGTGCTGGCTGAAGGAGATAGATTTAAAATAAATATTCAGTGCATAAAGCAAATTCAGGCCTCTGTATGTCCAAACATTCATCGCATGCTGCAATGTGAAGAGGAGTCCAGGGTTATGATGAGGAGCGGGCAAGCAGAAGGGGGTTGGATCCAAACTGGTCTGGAGCACTTTACCAAGTTTGCTAAAAACTTACCATCCAGCTAGAGCTCTCTAGCAGTAAAGGTGTTTCTGAGGCTGGTTGCATAACTTTGTTCTAAAATGAACTTGGTTCATCCCTCTTCTGGTTTTCTTTGCACCTCTGCTCTGTGTTTGGAGCAGGCTACTAAAATTACACAGTTAGAACAGCGTTAGCCTAGTTGCTACTCTGTAGCATCCTGGGTTTTCTCTCTCCTCTCATATTGTCAGTCGCTCGAGCAGCCACGCTGGACCAAAAGGTTGTTATCTTAACTAATTACATGAATGGCAGAGCTGTGCAGTGGGCTAGCTTCAAAACAGGAGACAAATCACAAAAGGATTTTTAAAAAACGCCATCTTAGGAACCTGAGGTCTGAAGAGCTAGTAGAATGATAGCCTGTAGAATAAGGTGGTGGTGAGTGCAGAGTATCTATTTTAGGCCTTACACTAGCATTGGAAGAAAAATGCTGTGTTTTATCTGTCGTATGCTTGTGATGCTCAAGTGTTACAGGAGCTGGGTAAATCTTAGCTCAGCAAATGTTAATCATATCTATTGTATTAGTAATGGCTATATCATGTTTTCTCTTAGACCATTAATAGCAATTAGAATGTGGATTTAAAACAAGATGTAAGGATGTGCAGTTGTGCATTTCCTTGTTACAGGGACTGACATGACATTGACAGCAGCTTAGACGATCCCATCTGTACAAAGTGACTTTGGTGATTAACTGACTGTCTGCATTTGACAGTTGCTGCAAGGCTCTTTCCTCCTTCAACATGTGAGCAGAAATACTGGGTGTTTTTTTTATAAATTGATGCTCAACCAATTGGTTCTGTCATTTGTAGGATCAGTGATGACATGAAGCTGACTGACCTGGAACTGGTCAGGCTGGCAAACAATATTCAAGAGTTACTTTATAATGCCTCTGATATCTGCCATGATCGTTCAGTCAAGTTCCTCATGGCAAGAGCAAAGGTAAGGAGCTTGGGTCAGACTGCTGTTGGTGTCTCATCCTTAACGAGAATTACTCCCAAGTTACAGTTTAATGAGTGAGAGTTCTGAAATGGCATTCTCAGTTGAAATTAAGTAACTGTTCCTGCTGCCACAGGCACTTGATGTTAATGCCCAGAGCACACAAGCATTAACATATCATGTCACTGTAAGTTAATGTGGGTTTCTGCTCCTTTTTTTTTTTTTTTTTTTAATATTCTGACTTGCAGTCTTTGAAGCTCCATGCAGAGAATGCGTATCTATGACAAGGCAGCTGCTTGCACTGCAATCTGCCTTCTCTGTTCCATGTAGGGTTAAATAATGTGCCTCTTAAAATACTAGTAGCCCTTAGATGTGCTGACTAGTTATTTCTTTACACCTCTGAATTTTTGTGGTGTTGTGTCTCCTTACAATGGTTTTCTTTGCGTACAGGATGGCTTCTTGGAGAAGCTGAATTCCATTGAGTTTGTTGCTCTTTCTCGCTTGATGGAAGGCTTTATCTTAGATACCGAGCAGATCTGTGGCAGGAAAAGTATGTCCTTGCGAGGAGCACTTCAGAGTCAAGCCAATAGGTTTGTGAATAGATTCCATGAGGAGAGGAAGACAAAACTAAGGTACTCTGGATAGATCTTTGTGTTCTTATGTGAATAATTTTACCAATTATATGCCAGGCAAACAGTCTTTTGTTGCCTAGAACACTAGTAAGTCAGTTGTACTTAAGAGCAGGGGGTGAAAGAACTGTATTAAAACCCACTTATTTCCTGTTGGTTTAGACATTTACTGTTTTCATAACTTAGTTTCCTCAAATTGAGTTGTTCTACAGTTACCTAAAAAAGGACAGTAGTAGCTACAGCAGGTACTTAAGACTGACATTGAAGGGCAGGATTGCTCTGTCTCAGGGATTAAGTAACTTTAGGATAATTCACTTCCAACTTTTTTTAAAAAAAAGCAACTGAACAAAACCCCCAAACAAACAAACAAAGAACAACCCAAATCTCCTCCAACAAAAACAACTGAAAAAAACCCAATTGGGGAACAGCCTTCCCAGTAACATACATCAAGTCTTTTTGCTCCCATCCATCTAAAGCTTCACATTATTTCAGTGGCAGTGATCTCATAAGGATCTTTATTGCCTAGTGTAGTCTTTTGTCATCTGTGATAGACTGAATGAACAAATTGTGAGATCTCTAGGCCAACATGGTGCTTTTCTGTTTCGCTACTGCCAGTTGTTCGGCACCTCTTTCTAATGAAGATGAATAACAACACTTTGGGCCACTGGCTTTTTTTAAACTACTGTAGTTATGATTCCACAGCACTACAGGAAGGAAAAGCATCAAGACAAGTTATTTCATTTTCTTGGCCTCCTTTCTTTTGTGCTTATAACTAGCCTACTTTTGGACAATGAGCGCTGGAAGCAAGCTGAAGTTCCTGCCGAGTTTCAGGATCTTGTTGATTCGGTGTCAGATGGCAGAATTTCTCTCCCTGAAAAAAAAACATCAGGTATGTATCTTGAAGTCCTACTGTTAACTGAATTTATTATCAGTAAATGCTGCTATTGAATGTTGATGGACATATTCCAGTGTCACTCTTGATCTGTGTTTGCCTGCTGTCTTCTGGGGGCATTAGAAGAAAGTTGTTAGCTTTTTTTTTTTTTTTTGGTTTTTTTTTTGGTTTTTTTTTTCTGTTAACTTGTGTTGAAACTTCTTGTGCTGACCTTAAAAGATTATTTATTTTTTTGAAAACCCATTTAAGTGTTAGCACAGGGACAGAGCTACTTTTTTATACAAGTATTCCCAGTGCAGAGGCTTACAGTCTTTGCACAAATTAAGTCTTTCCTCAGAACATACCACTGAGGTGTTGCAAGGGACCGAGCAGCATGCGTGTGTGCTCAGCCCCCCTTGTGTTGGACAAAGCTTGGTCCTTCACGCTACTTCATCTGCCAGTTGTTCAAGTGAAAGGCAGAATGCTATGTGGCTGCTCATGGAAGTGAAAACTCATGGACGTTGAATTATTTACCGTGCCACAGAAACCTCATTTCACCTCAGACAAGTCACTTTTTTTCTCCTTGTGCCCTATTTCCCTGTGTGCAAAATGGGAAAGCATAATGCATTCTTGCCTTGTGGGAATAGTCATCCAATATTGCACCAATGAATGTGTGTGAACAGCTAGAAGAGGAAGAAAACGTACATACAGGGGAAGGAAAATGGCAATAGATGAGAAGGAAGAAAATACAGTATACAGTAATGTCATGGTGGAGAAACCCTGACACCCCCCCCAAAAGGAATATAGCAGATACAGAAAGCGTATTAGGCGATAATCACTCCAATTATGGAACATGACACCAAAACATGATCATCGACCATTGCTCTTAAAATAAAGTCTTGCAGCTTCCTTCAAGAATATAGGAAACTGCTGGCATCAAATTTGTCAGGAAAAACTGCAACAGTAAGAGCTTCTACTATGAAGCCTGAGGAGGAAGTGGTTTGAAGCTAAAATATTAATATACGCAGCAAATAATTTGAGAATGTATAGTAGAAAACCTAGTTACTTTTTCTGCTTTTCTTTTTCTACTTGTATCCTGTTGTATTTGAAGTTTCTAAGTCCATAATGACAGTGGGACTTTTGGGGAATTTTTATCTAAAATCCCGGCAGATAATGAAGTAACTTTACGGGTTGTAATAATTACAATGGATGACCAACTATATAATATATATTGTAAGAGAGGAGTGGTCCAAAGATTAATTGTGGGTTTTTTCAAGCCCTAGCAAGTGAACACGAAATTTTTAGAAACTAGTATTTTTTGTACTTGTTTTTAGTTCAACTCATCCCTTTTCCTTTCTTGCTAAAATGTCTAGCTACTGAAGAAAGAAAGCCAACTGAATTCCTTATTGTAGAAGGACAAAAATATGCAACAGTTGGGTAAGATGCACTCTTTTCTCTCAGCAGTGGGTTAGTTGGCAAGAACTTTTAAGTAGAACTGTGATGAATACTAACAGCTTTAGCAGTCTTATTTAAATAAAAAAAAACCCCAACTCTCCTTCCACAGACTAGTTTCTCTTTAGTTCCCAAACAGTTATAAAACATGGCAAGCTCTTCTGTACATTAAAATGCTGCTGCTTCTCTGAGTGACTACGCTGAAATTTATGGTTTCACTTTTTTGTTTGTTTTTTCAATTATTTCATGAAAACACATAGTCATGAAAATACGGGTTTGTCTTCATAGCATGCTGTTATTTCTTGCAATATGGGTTCTCTCTGGCAAAATCATGGAGTAGTTTGGGTTGGAAGGCACCTTTAGAGATCATCTAGTCCAACCACCCTGCAGTGAGCAGGGACATCTCCAACTCAGTCAGGTTGCTCAGAGCCCCGTCCAGCCTGACCTTGAGTATTTCCAGGGATGGGGCACCTACCACCTCTCTGGGCAACCTGTTCCAGTGTTTCACCACCCTCATTGTAAAAAAATTTCTTCCTTGCATATAGCCTGAATCTACCCTACTTTAGTTTAAAACCGTTATCCCTTGTCCTATGGCTACAGGCCCTGCTAAAAAGTCTGTCCCCATCTTTCTTATAAGCCCCCTTTAAGTACTGAAAGGCCACAATAAGATCTCCCCAGAGCCTTCTCTTCTTCAGGCTAAACAACCCCAAAATACATGAGTGCACTACTGAATGATTGCTTATCTTATTCAGAATAAGAAATAAGATATGGGCTATCTAAGAATCTGCATATGCTATTTCTTGGTATCCTCATTGCTTTAGATTGGAAAGTAGTTTCTTAAAGCTGGTTATATCAAAGGCATTTTAAAATATATGATACTCACATACTTCTTTCATATAAAAGCATGCTGTGTTTCCAAAGACTGTGAGGCTTAAGCATTAAATATGCGTGAGAGTGTTTGGTTTTGAGGAGGGAGTAAAACCTGGAAGATCTCACTCCCCAGAGTCCTAACATCAATTTAGCCCAAACTTAAAAGTTCTGATATACATAATGTCTATGACTAGCTGTCATTTTATGAGTTGCTTCACGATGATGTGTTGCTGTTCAATTACAAACAGAAGCTGATGTCTCAGAATTTCTGTGCCAACCAACTAACATCACTGCAAAAGAGCATTTTGGGTCGAGTAGGAGCATTTGAAGATGCTTTAAAGGATAAAATTTACTTAAAAGATGATGTGTTTCATAATCCATGTCCGCTCACTTAAAACTTGTTATATTTAGCTCTGTGAAGCAATTGTCAGCTTCATGTTGGTGCAAATACTTGTTTCAGCTTTATACACTTCTACATACAGTTTCATCGTATTTAACCAAATTAAATGCATTCATGAAAAAACCTAGATGTTCCCCAAAAATTCTCCAGGTGTTTGTTTTTAGTTTGTTGTTCATTATCTTTCTGCACTCTACTGCCTGAAGGAAGAAAGAGATTTAACTTTTTGAAGTGTTAGAATATCTACACTGAACATTTGATCTTGCCTTCGTTTTCCTGCCTTCTGTGTATTTGAATTCAAAGGAGTGTACCTGCTCTTTGTGGAGCTGCCTTAGTTCCATCCAGTAGCTCCCAATTCTCCCCGTGCCTGATGAAGTCAGGGGAAACTACAGATGTTGAGCATATTTGAATATTTGGTGCTGTTTCTTCACAGCTGCCTTCTCTGTGACTCCTTAGCATTCATTACACCCTTTTCAGTGGTGGTTGTAGTCTATATTCTGCGGATTTTTATACTTGCTCAGAGTTGGCCAGAATTATGTAGTAGTATAAGAAAGGAGCTTTGGATTTTTTGTCCCCTGCCAACATTTACATGGAGACTTCTAGTTCCACAGCAGCTTTTTTTTGAGATTTAAAAGTTATACCAGTGAACCTTAGAGATTTTCTCTCATATATGTTAAGTACTTTTTTGACATGCCACCCTGTAGAATGGGTATTCTTTATAAACATCTTTGTGGGTTTTTTTATAACCTTCTTTTCTGTTTTACTTCTGCTTCAGATCAGTTAGTGGGTTTATTTAACGCTATAAACTCTAGCATTAGGTAGCTTTCTATCAATGTGACTGGCCTGTGTTTGATTTTTAAACATCTGTGCACTGAGATGACATATTTGGCTGTTTACTCTCTTGTAGGACAGTATTGCTGTTAATAAGAATAATCCTTGAGTACTGCCAGTGTGTGGATAACATTCCTTCCATCACCACTGACATGCTTACCCGCCTGTCTGATTTACTGAAGGTATGACTCCAAATGTACCATCTGTGCTAATCAGGGATATTCAGGGCGGAGAACGTTTCTTACTCTCCGTAATGCTTCTCATGCTTTTATGATTTCATATAAATGATATGAATTGTCTAGAAAGCATTGCATTTGTTACTGTGCCATAAGGCAGCCTTTTAAGCTAAGGGCATTAAAGATGCAATTTGTTGTGCGAATGAACTTTGGGAAGGCTGTCCTTCTGCTTGTTCACCTGGAATATTGGAAATCCCATCTAGTAGTGTTTGTCATAGTTGCCTGTCCTTCAGGCTGGCTGTGGGATTAAAGCTGCTGAAGAAAAAGCAATTTGATCCCAGATGCCACAGAGATACATCTATATTCAGGAAGGAAATGAGTCCCTTGGTTTTTACAAGTCAGTAGAAGTATAGTCAGTAGAGGCATGAAAAATAATATGGGGTGAAGCTTCTGTTGTAAAATGTAAAGATGATGAAAGACCAGGACCTTTTTGTCATTTATTTCTCACTAGAGAAGAGGAAAGCTGGTAAAACACAAATACTGCAAGGTAATGTAAGTAAACAATAATAAAAGGAACACATGAATGCACCTTAAAACTGTCGTTCATATATATGTGTGTGTGTATATATATATGTATATGTATATATGGCAAAAGCCTAACAGTTAATTTATTTCAAGGTTTTCACTTGTGTCTGCCTACAAAGGTTATGTCAGGTATTAGACTTCTGAACATAAGCGTAATTGATAAAAGACAAACAGATTCTACTCTCCAAAAGTACATTTTACATAACGTGGGGGATGGAAAACACACCCTCGGAGATGGACCTTTAAATAATCTTCCTGTCAGTAGTTCTTATCAGAATAACCGTATGCAGGAGCACTCCTCCCTGCAGTCATTATTCAGATTCATCCACGAACCTTCACCTTTGAAAGCGCTATCTAAGGCAAATCCGTCGGTCTGGGACTGAGGATGTCCCTCTTCACCTCTTGTTCTGCTTCACTCAGGTCTTGCAGCACCTTTTCGCAGGCAGGCTGAATAGCAGCAGATGCCTCAAACTTGGCCAGATCTGCATCTCTGTGTTACTTCTCTCTCCCTACTATATCTTGTTCTGGCTCTATGTAATTTTATGTTTTATTCCTTGATATTCAAACATCATGTGCAGTTTAATTACTGTATTTCCTATCTGGCAGTGAGGTGCCATCAGTTGGAGAGATGACAAGAGCAGCTAGCAAAACCCGGAAGCTAATTTATTACAGTTTGAACAAAATAAGAGCCACTTGGGATATCCTTGCAAGTCACTACACTTTTTGTTTGACAGCTGTCAGAGCTAGCAAGCTTTGAAGGTAGCGAGAGCTAGTTTTTATTGTGATAGAAGCTACAAAGTGTTCCCAGGTAATGAAATTCCGGGCCATTTTGGGCTTTGGCTGCAACCAGAGTGAAATAACACCTGTGTATGAACAAACACATGATCATAATTACTGGAGTTGTTTAGCTGGTGCAGACAAGAGAAGGCTGGCAGCCACGGTGCTGGAACACAGAGATGTTTTCCTCCAAGCAGTCACAAGGAGGGGATATTGCTCTTTTGCTGTTTCAGGCATGCTACTTCCTTGCTGCTTTGTCTGCAACAGGCCATCTGGTAACAGAAATACTTAGGAAAGGTGGGGGGGGAGTACGTGTGTCTATCATCCTTTATAGAGCATGTTTTTAATGGTCTGCCACACAGTCGACAAGTTGGCGCTAACCTGAGCTAAACACCTCAGAGGAGCTTAGGCTGTGTAGGGTATATCTGTCTTTGGTTCAGTGGATCTACTTCTAAAGTCGACCAGGAGGCATAAGAAAAGGTCTTGCTTTTCAGGAGAAGGAGTTTCAGATCCTGACTTCTGTCTTCAGCAGAGTAGATTGTGCTTCTCTCAGGTCAGGGGCCACACGTAGCTCAGGTTCAGTTGTGGCACGAGGTCTGGGTTGTTTTTCTGGCCCTGGATACACCACTCTGAGACCCCAGAGCGGGTGCATGGTGTTAATGGCATATCCTCTCTGGTCCTGAGTCTTATGACTGACAATAGCCAGAAAAATTGTTTCCTGTTTTTACTCAAGGAGGGTTGAAATTTTGGGTTTGTTCTTGCATTATCCTGAAGCAAGACCTGTGAGGCAGGATTGTGGCCCCAAAAAAAGGGAGCTCTATGTGAGGGAAATCCTCTGTGGTGCAGACGCAAGCTGCAGGGCAGCCTTGTCACAATTCCTTCTGAATCTGTCTTCAGGTGCAAGAGAAGGGGTCAGTGCTCTGTAGGTTTTGCCTCCTGATTTCTACCCCAGTGTCAGCAGGACAGTTCCATTCAAACGCGAGCCCTGAGACTTCTGCTCTCCATTCAGAGCAGGAATTGGGGGCAGCAGCAATGGCTCTTCTGTCTCTACTGCATCACCCAAGCCAGTCTAGACTATCTGGTGTCTCGAGCTGGGTGGTGGAGCAGAATTCCAAAATAAGACAGAATATGCTAACAGGAACTGTCTTACTGTCCAGAGACCTTGCTGGCCTGTGTGCATTTAATGATAACTTCTTTTCTCATGGAACTAAGTTAGGAAGATCAAGTCATGAGTCATCCGCAATACCCAGTTTTCTTACAGAATTGTTTTTTGACATGGCTTAACATCATCCGCTTATCATTTCTTAATCTTGGTATTTTATAGTGTTAGAAATACAGACTCAGCCACCTCAGCAGCAGTGAGTTTCAGTGCTTTCAAGTTTTCTTTAACATCAGCAGTGGGGAAGGTCTAGAGGCAGAGCAGAAACTTGTTCTTTTGATATTGTCCATTCTGATATTACACTTTTCTACTCTACTTGGCAAAACTAGTGAGATTCTTACCTTTCACTCCACCCAAGGCCCTGGTTTGAGAAGTATGCTTTGTAGTATAAAGCCATTCTTGTGTATGGCTTTCAAAGTAAGGCTGAACATAGTCTGCAGCAAGTCTGACTTGCTACTTTACTTTCACTCTGAGAGAAGCCTCACCCAAAGGTCTCTCAGAGAAGCAGAAATTAGTCCCTGAATTGAAATCACTGAGCAGCTAACTTGGGTTTTTAGTAACAGTATTTCTACTTCCCTCTGCGGAAACGCTGCCGTGAGTGCTTTAGCGTAAGCTGAGTCAAAAAAATACTACGGGCCAGTGACTACTGAGAGTGGTGAAATAGTTCCTTTTGCCTTACTAGTTAACAGTCATGGACTCCTGTAGCAAGGAGTATGTGACACTCTGGTACTGGCCTTCATTTACTTTGTAATAATCTGTTTAATCTTGCATAATTCTGTTGATGGTATTTTTAAACTGTGATTATGTGTAGTTGTTAGAGTCAGCATAAATTTTCACTTTCTTTTTCTTGCTCACAGTATTTCAACTCTAGAAGTTGCCAGCTAGTGCTTGGAGCTGGTGCGCTACAAGTTGTTGGTTTGAAAACAATCACTACAAAAAACCTAGGTATGGATTTCTATATTTAAAATGTCAAAGCTTGTTCTCCTGCCTGTTAAAAATACGAAACGCAAAAAAACTGAACACTTACGATAAGCTATGTTTGTGTTGTGGTGCCATGCATGGAACAGAGAGGTTGATAAGACCTTGCTGGCAGGGGGTAAAATATGTATGAAAGCTAGTGAATTGTCTGGTTAAGGGCTGCACTAAAATCCATCAAATTCCTTTGCTCACTGCAGGATCACTTTAAATGTAAAGCTTCACTGTGTTACACAAAGGAAATATAAGAACAAATATACAGGCTAGCAAGTTTTCCATGAAAATGTTTTGACTGTGGGAAGGTGTCGTTACTTTTTCAGTGGTGACTTTGGCATGCTTGGATGCTGCTTAGTGTTCAGATCTTGAGATTGGAGGCAGGTAGGTAGAGGAATGCAGCCAAACCCCTGTCTCCTTGTGCATTTCACTGAGCTGTGCTGTCCCATCTGCCCTGTGGTGCTGTATTCTGTAACACTGTGTCCACATACAGCTCCTGTGGGTTATAACCGCATGTCAGTAATGTGCAAAATTATTTCTGTGGGTGGCTCTGAATTGAATAGTTAGCCTTTATGTGGCTGAGTGTCCCAGCACAGTCAGGTAACTTAGGGCTCTGTGTCTGCGTGCTGAATCTAAACTATGATTTGGGCTTTAGAGTTTCTCATTTTCAGTGTGCAGCTATTTAGCTGAATTGTCAGCCTCAAGCTACCTGCCTGGACTGCTTCAGCTGCTCTGAAAATCTGGGGGTGGACTAGGTGCCCAGTTCCATGCTACAGGAAAGTCTGACACGCTACTTGAGACCCCCGGTTTTAAACTACCTCCTGAAATTAAGAGCCTTTGGTTGATGGGTTGAAGCGGGTGTTTGAACTTGCAGTTTCCATGTTTCAGGGTGTCCTGATTACCAGTCTGCATTTCCCTTTTCAAAAGGGAATAGTGTGAGGAGGATGGATTGAGAGGCTTCCCCCCGAGGGGCCGTAGTGTTGGAGCAGACACAAGTGAGCAGAGAAAAGCTGGGTCAGGTCTTTGCTCCAGAACGCTTGGCCAATGTGCTGACCACTCTGGCACCACCATGTGTCCTGCTGCCAGCTTAGGCCCTGGTAGGCACAGGGGGGGAAGCTCAGTTTTGGGAATATCTGCCGGCACCACAGGCAGGAGCTGGCTCTGGGCAGCTCAGCGCTGGCCAGGAAGAGTGTTCGTGTACCCCTCCCACAGAAGTAATATTGATGCCTTGAGAATGTGGCTGCCAGGGTTAGGTAGCTGATGAGTCAGGTCTTTTGAGATCTCTCTGATGTCTGTGTATGCTCAGGGCTCAAAATGTCAAGTAGACACTTAAAGCCTGTTGTAAAATTAGTCCCTTATCCTGTATCTTACAGAAGCTGGGTGTGAATAGCCAGGTACTAGTCTGGTGTCTTCACTGCGTGGGGTTCTCAGTGGAAACAAATGCTTACCTCCATTAAAAACAAACAAACAAGCCCAAAACCAACCATGTTAAATTGTCAGATCTATTACTTATGTTAAAGGAGATTCAGTCTATAGAAAATTACTGTTCCTGGGTAATAATTAAGTTATTTTTCTTTCCCTCTCCCGCTTCTGGATTTACAGCCCTTTCTTCACGTTGCCTACAGCTAATCGTACACTACATTCCAATCATCAGGGCTCATTTTGAAGCTCGACTGCAGCCGAAGCAGTTTAGCATGCTCAGGCATTTTGACCACATTACAAAGGTAATTCTTTTGGCATTTCCTAATTAAATGCAAAGTTCTGCTTTTCAGCTGTGCTCTGAAAAATATGAATGCCGTTAGATAGTAAATAAAACCTGCTTTCTTCCATTACAGGATTATCACGACCACATAGCTGAAATTTCAGCAAAGCTCGTTGCCATAATGGATAGCTTATTTGACAAACTATTATCCAAGGTAATGATTTATGGAAATAATTATACACTCTCTAAATTGCAATTGGAGGTCTCGTTGTCTACCCTTTAGATGCTTCAAATGGAGTCTTAAACTTTCCTAATCAGGAATTGTTTGAACTTCTCTAAACTGTATAAGCACAAATCTCTGTGCTGTACTTGTGAATGTGTTTTGTCTTAACGTTTGCCACCTGGGTATTGTTTGCCTTCACCCCCACAAAAAAAATTGTTCATTTACTCCTTCAGCAATAACAGAAATGCTTTGGCTGGCGCAGATGCTCTGGTGTTTAGAAACTGAAGTGCTTTCCTACCCTCAGCAGTTTTATCCGCTGACAGCTCTTGTCTGCAGTCAGGCTGAGCCAGTTCCCGTTTCCTTCTCTTCCCGACGGTGCCTCTTTGGAATTGGGGAGCATGTAATTTCCTGCAGCTGAGGAAACAACCAAAAAACTGCTGAGGAGGAAGAGTTTCTGGAGGGGAAGGACCAGCTCTTCTATGGGACTGCAGGCCTGGGGGGTGGAGGTCTGCGCTTAACAGTTTCTGCTGTGTAACAATGCTAACAGCTGTCCCATGAGGCGCTCTTAGTGTTTTCTGGTCTTTGAACGCTCATCAGAGGAACAGGTTGGTCCTGGGCTGGATCCACTCACTCTGGCTCATCTCGAGGTGCAGTACACTGAGAGACTGCCCCAAGGTGGGACCTGCTGGGCCCACAGATGTGATGGATAAAATATAGGAGCTTAGTGTTTTGCTTTGAATCTTATGCTCTTTTTTTAAAAAAAAAAAAAAAAAAAAAAAAAAAAAAAAAGCTGTTTCATGAGAGAAAAAAAAATTAATCTTTTACTGACTGATTTGATTGATTGGCCTGGGCCAACGTCTTCCTTGTAGGAGCTCATGAGAAGCACAGAATCTCCCTGGTGGAGCACAGGTTGGGGACAGGCTGATAGGGGCTGCAGTGGGGCAGCTGTAACAGGCAGCATTTCTGTCTTCTCTCTTGTGTTATTGTTTATTTTATGTTGTGTTTTTTCTTTTCATCTGTTTCTTTGAACTATCAAATAGTGTTACCTAAACTTAGTGGAGGGGAAAAGCCAAAGCATTCAAATTAGGATTCCCCACCCCCTGTTGTGTTTGCACTTTTTAAAACGTGTTTATGCCTTTTTCTAAAGATGCAGATAGTGGTCTGCTGCTTTTTGGTTTTCTGCCCCACATAAAAATACCTGTTCTATGAAGTAACATGTCTTTTTGGTCACTTTAACCCTTTATCTCTTGAAAATAAAAGACAAATGAAAGAATTTAGATTATTGATACTAAACACGTTAGCCCACAACAAACCAGTAACACAGTTTATGTTCTTGGTGGTAGTTACAAGTATCCATCCCTTACTGTCCTTCCATCTTTACAGCCCATTCTCCTCTTGTGAGCTGGCACAAGAGAGAAACTGAGAATCTTTCTGTCCGTTGGAGCTCTTACGAGCTTGAGTGAGAGTGCCTGGCTCATGTGACTGCAACCCACAGAGTACAGGAGAAAAGGAGACCATGTGTTGATTTGCCTCTGTTCCTAACATACCCCATAATTTGGCTCATCTTGTTCCTGAAATAATGAAATCTTGGCACTGAAGGCTGTGAAGACCATAAAACCAGGAAATTTGCAAATGGGCATGAAAGCACAACCATGTCAGTGTGTTCTTTGTTTTATGTGTTCTGTGAGAGTAAATATTTCAGTGCCTTGTGGATAAAGCGGTCACCTGCTTTGAAGTGTGTAAATCTGAATGTATAAGCAAGCAAGTTTCATAGCAGCATGGTTTAAAAACAAATACTGTGCTGTCTAGAAACCTGCTTTGTGGGAGACAAACGGTTTGGTTCAGTAGAAGGGACGTTGACCCAGCACTTGGGTAACGTGGACAAGCTACTTTTGCGGTTCCAGGCCTTGCTGCCTCTGGGAGCTCCACGGAACAGGAGCTGTCTTCAGGCAGTGCCACCGTGATGAGGCCGTGCGCTCAGCGGGGCGTTCCGCAACAGCGCAGGCAGTTCGCAGCATCTGCCCATTAACTTTGGCAGGGAGATAGAACAGGAACAGGAGTATTTAACAGCTGTAATTAACAAGTGGAAAAGGTATAGATTTTTAAAAAGTTTGTGGAAAAAATCCAGTGCGAGTTCTTAGCTTCTCTTGGAGCTCGCTGTCTTGTGACTGTTTGGACAGAAGAGCAGTAAATCTTTGTCTGATCCCTCATGGTATTACACGCTGTTGACCTTAGCTGGAGATAAAAATGGCCAGGGCTGAAGCTCATGTTTCCTTCTGGTGCTGTTGCTTTTCCCTCGTCACAATGAAGTTTGATTTGCCTGTAGCCATGCAAGAGCCATTGCTGCAGCTTGCCAGCATCCTTTGGCTTTACAGCATACTGGTAAACTGTAAATCAGTTGTTGCCTAGCACTCGTGTCTTGAGGCACAATCCTGTACGCTGTGCGGTTGTCCCATGCAGGGAGCAGGGCTCCTGGAGCAGTAAGCACTATTTTTCTACTACTTCTCCTGTCAAAATGAGGTCATCGGTTTGGTTTTCCATAAAGACTTTCTCAAAACTCCCCATTTCTTTTTTTTTTTTTTTTTTGTCTCACACTCAAGCAAGCTTTGTTCTCTTTCACAATTCAGGCTAACATAAGAGAGAGCATCTGCTGCCACGTGTTTGTAAATAATTTAGTTATAGTGATTCAGCTCTTCCACTGCATTGTGCAATGCTCTGTGGGGAATTATCATCCTACCAGAGATGACCTGCCAGCACAGGGTGTGCTAGCACCCAGGCCTGTGCTCGCACAGCCTCTCCACCAGGAACTGAGGAGCTGGCTTCACTGTTCCTGGGATAGTTTTTCAAAGTGTTTCTGAAATCACATTCAGATCTTCCATATAAAGGGTGGGGACGTAAGAATTTTGTTCCCTTTGTAGCAAGTCTCTTGCCATCTGGTGGTTTCCGGCGTCTTGTTTCTTGATCTCAGTCACTGGGAGAGGGAATGTTTTCTGCTTTTGTTTTCCAAGGTATTTCTGCAATGTTCTTGGTGGGTTTGGTTTGTTTTGGTGTTTTTGTGGCCAATACTGAGTTTTCAGGAGCTTCCATTTCTTCATGCTTTCCTTTCCTTTGTTTCTTCAGAAATTTGGATGTGTGTGATCTTAGAGAAGTAGTTTTCTCTCATGAAGTACTCAAGGGGCACATCCATCAGAGGTAGAATTGCTTGTCTGTTGTTGACTTGTGCAAATCTGAAGGAGAGGACCAGCTTGCAGGCCACGCAGCGTGAATCTGTGTAGCACAGTGATTGTTCTCTCTGCATCTGTAATTCATAGGGTAACGGAAACCAGCAAAAAGTAATGAGCAAAGAGAAGCATTTCAAACTAACAAAGATGAACAGGTGAAGTTGGGAAGTCCTCAGATTTCATACTGGTTTGCATGTCACTGTTTGCATATAAAGAAGGATTATATCCTGTTGGTCCTTGGCTGAATTGCATCATGCCCAGCGACCGTTTTAATTTGTGCTACGCTAAATGAGCCTTGATTCACGACATCATTAGCAATGCAGGGCTTCAGACGGCTGTTGGAGATTCTCCTCGATAAAGGTGGCAGAAAGGAGTAGCTGTTTTGTTTTTTGGTTTTTTTTAATTTCCAGTATGAAGTGAAAGCTCCTGTTCCTTCAGCATGCTTCAGGAATATCTGCAAGCAAATGGCAAAGATGCATGAAGCTATATATGATCTCCTTCCTGAGGAGCAAACTCAGGTGAATGTTATTTTTGTGAATCATGTAACACCTCCCTTACAAATGCACATGAATTCAGTAACAAGAGAGACTTCTGCTTTATCTAGGGGGGAAAAAAATTCTTTTTTTGAGTCTTTGCGAAACCCACACGTTAAAGGGTTGGCAGCAGTCATGCAGACAGCTCGGTCTGAACTGAAGTGTTTGGACGTGCAGGGAGAACGATGAGACAGGCAAAAAGAACTGACTGATTCCAGCATTTTGAGCTGCATTTTAATGTCTGGAGAGGTGGATCTTCAATTCAGGAATTAGTGCTGAAATTCGACACAAATGGCAACACTCTGGGGCTCGAGTACAGCCCTTTTAGGGAATTTTTCTGTAACGCTGCTCAAACTTAGCGGCTTCCGAAGGTCCCTAAATGTGTTTTGCAGCCAAATTGTACCAGATGCGCTTTTTCAGTATTTTGCTGCAGTTATTGCTACTGCAGAGTTGTAAATCTAAGGACAGAAAGTACCAATCCAGTCACGGAATACAAAGTTGTAGTTTCTCTTTTGCACCAAATTAAATGGTCCCTTCAAAGTGTTTTTCATGCTTTCTCTTGGAAAAAAAAGACTTTAAGTGGTGATAGCACAGGAAAAAGATTTGCTAACTTCTAGCCTTAATTACGAGTTGCTAGATGCTTCAGACAGCAGGGAAGAAAAATTCACGCCCCAAAGAAAGTATCCTCTAGGTGCAACACGTAACAAATAAGGGAGCCTGTCTTCGGTCCTCTATGCTACATATTGTACGTGGCCAGAAAGATTAGGAGGCCGAAGGACTGGCAGAAAGGAAAATCACATGAACTGCAAAACCAAACCCGAAGGTTAGCGATTTCAGGTGTTTGCGCTGTATTTCCGCTCTGCAGGCAGTGATGCAAGCATGGGGACGGTTCCTTACCCTGGTTTTGTGGTTTCTCCTAGATGTTGTTTTTAAGAATTAATGCAAGCTACAAACTTCACCTGAAGAGGCAGCTGGCCCACCTAAACGTAGTCAATGATGGAGGACCTCTGAACGGGTACGTTTGGGCACTTTTTTTTTTCACTGCTTAATTTAAATAGGCAGGCTTTGTCTTCTGCAAGGAAGTTGTGATTGCAGAATCCAGCCATGCTCCGTGTTTTAGTATGTCCCATTTAGAGCTTTCTTACAGGAAAGGACATGACTTATGCCTTTCCATAGTAACTAGGAATGCAATCAGCTGGGTAATAGATTGGGAGTTGGGCATTGTCCTGCTGGAACCTGCTGTAGGTTGCCTCAGTTGTGCATCGCTGCTTGTCCTCTTGCGCAGCAGCAGTAGCCACAGTTTAATTTGCAAGACTTGCGTGATTCGTGAAGCAGTTCTGAAACGCGGATGATGACTCATGGTGCCAGCAAAGTAAAAATAGGAAAAAATGGTATTTCATCTGTGCAATGGGCAGCTTCTGTACAGAAATTGTTTTTACAGCAGAACTAGATTTGAAACAGAGATTACGCTCGCAGAGCTTTTCCCCTTTCCTGCCCCAGCCCAACCCTCCACCACCAAAGCAGGTCAGTGGTCCCTCTCCTGAGAAGGTGCGGCTGTGCCTGGTGTCACCCACCTCCCAGCGAAGCGGACAGCCTCTTGCAGGCTGAATCCTGTTGTCAGTTGGACTGTCCCCTGAAACGGTGGCATTTATAGTCGTTCTCAGTGACCTGGGGGTGTTTATTTGCAGTGTGGTGAGGGTGAAATTCAGTCAGCCTACCCACGTGCAGGAAAGCTTTGTCTTAGGTTGAAGAAGCCAGAGAAGGAAGTTCCTAAATGTTTCAAATGTTTCTGGAAAGCAGAAGAGTTTTGTTCCCGCACAGTTTATTCTTACTTGTCCTGCTTAAGCTTATTCATCCTAGTACTCTGTGGAAGAGTTTATCTCTCTGAAATGGTTTTCTGTACTTGTGGTGTATTCGCAAGGTAACGTCCCGCTGCCCTTGGTACTTACTGAGGTATTTGTAAGCCAACAAGCTCGCTCAACGGGAGGGAGGCCCTAGCTGAGATGGGAGCACCCAGAACGTGTTGGGAGTGTTTCACGCTGGGGGTTCTAGTCTTGTCCTCAGGAGCGTGCTGTGCTGTCCTTGCGCTGCTCCTCTCGCTTCTGTTTGATGCTGGCGGTTGGATGGTGCGGGTGGATCCCTTTTTGATAGGAGGGGCTGGGGGGGTGTTCCTGGTGACAGACCAGTGGTGCATTTCCCAGCACACTCATCCTTACCATCGGGAGGGTCTCTCAGCTACAGCTGGAAACAGAAGTATCCCCAGTCTGTGTCTCTTTCTGTCATGGCAGCAGCTGCTTACGTTAGGACGCAACGCTCTGGGAGTGCGTTGCCAGGGCCTTTTGAGAAGGGAAACGTCACACACTGGATTTCACTTGCTGCTGTTCAGTCTTCATTGACCTCGTTTTGAATGTGCTTTGCTGAGCCTATTTTAAACTGCCTGTTTCTGTAATAATAGTAAAAATCCAGGTCTGTGAATCCTGTTCATTTTTTACGATGAAAATACAACTTCTATGCCTACATCTTGCTATTTCTAACCGGAAATGCCATGGTCACGTTTCTGTCCTCCACAGATATGTTTCCACAATGTATGAGGGATTTTAACTGTTACAAACAACGTAACTGCTTTGCTGTTCCATTGCTTTGCTTTTATATTAACTTTCTAGAATATAGACGTGAATGTCGTAATAACTAATACTCTAAATTGCAGTGGAATCGGGGGGTTAAGTCTAGATAAGCCTGGGATTACGGCAAGAGAAGTTTTAGATGCCCAATGCCTGCTGAGTTTTCTGAACTCGTCGTTTCAGCCCCCTTCCCTGTAACTAGTTTGACACCCAGCAGTAATGATGTTATTCCGTACGATCGCTCCTGTAAAGCAAACCGCCGTAGCGCTGAGTTTTGAACTGATATTTAAAACGCCTCATCCAGGCACAGTACTTGAATGTGGATTGTTGTTAACCGTGTGCCCAACTTGTAAGCGCAGCCTGGTGGCTTTTCTGAATGCTCCAGGGGGCTGCGATCCGTTCAGATGCTGATCTTGTTGTATGTTTCACTGCAGACTGGTGACTTCAGATGTAGCTTTTTACACTGGAAACCTTCAAGCTCTGAAAGGCCTTAACAACCTAGACCTAAACATGGCTGAAATTTGGGAGCAGAAGAGGTGATAATCCGCTGGGAGCAGTCGCTTGGCTCTGACAACAGACCAACTTTCTTCTAAGCAGCGTGACGACTGTGAGGTGAATACTGAAGACCGGAGTCCAAGAAAGGACACTATTGATAGCCGGGGAAACTGGACTCGGAGCGAGCTGCAGGGAGTGATCTTTCCAGTGTCCTTCAGCAAGAAACAAGTGATCAGCTGTCTGTGCAATGTTTTTTCATTCTCTCTGGAAACAGACTCAGGTTTCTTTGGACCAAATCCAAAAGAACACATAGCTGTAACACAGCTGTAGTTGTCTAGAATGCTCTGTATATCTTTATATTAAAAAGATGCTTTGCATTTCTTCTAGTGCAATGAAATTCACACGGTGTCCCACCTTATTTAATGATGGTACAACATAAAAATCCTGCAGTTGGAACTCTGTAGAAAATGTTTTTCTCTATGAAACTATGCTGTTCTAAAATTTATTTTTTTACAGAACTTTATATAAATAAATGTCTTTTGATTGCTTGCATATAGGATTCAGGGAGCAGTCCTGTTTCAGGGGAGTTCTCAGAGCTGGGCTCCGCTGCCAGCTGGAGACGCGCTGTTCTAACACCTGAAGCCATCACCTGCAGGGCACAGCTGTGAAATGCTGGTGGTGCGCGGTGACAGCGGGCTGCTGGCGGAATCTGAAGGCAGCAGAAAGCCTGGCCTGGGGGTGGTTTCCCGCACCTACCCGGCCACGGGTGAGGCAGCGCCGCTGACGGGCGGGTAAGGACAGGGAGCGTTTCAGGACTTTGCCCATCGCTTGGCGGTTCTAAAGGCAGGAGGCGGTGTGTGCAAAGACAGAGGAGGATGCAGAAAAGAGAGCAGGAAGAATTTTCAAGTTTTTAGGCTGCTTATAAAAGGTTGCACCATGAAGGAAGGTGCAACTGAAATTAATTTATTTAAGAGTTTTTAATAACTACCTTTTAAGACTGGATGCTGCCAGTAACTAAGTAAAAGTGCCTGTGTACTTCACCTCCCACCTCTTCACCTCACCGTAGTGCGAGTGCCTAACCCCGTGATGATTGTGTACGACGGAATGGTCTACAGCGTGCGTGTGCCTATGGTTTCTTCAGACAGGCATGCTTATCTGTTAGCATAACAGATGTCACTAATTGTCAGTCAAAATAAAGCTATAAAATCACAGTTGTTTTTAAAGACCAACTTCTTTAATGATACATACCAGTGTTATACTAAGCTTATAAAATAAAGTCTGCATGTAAATACAAGAGAAACATTAAGAAATCAAAAGTCATCAGGACAGGGATTTCGGTTCCTGTACAAATTTAGAAATGACTCAGGAGAAGATAAATTAACATACATGGCTGTGACAATATGAACATGGGTGTAGTCAACGTGATCCATTTATTGAAAAAAAAGAGGGCAGATCAGGGATTAAGAGCTTGACAGGAGATCCAGTCTTAAATGGGATGTGAAAAAGCAAACACCACGCATGGATACCGAGGCATTTTTCTCAAGTATTAGATTCTTTGGGCGAGTTTGGAACAGCAACGATTACTTCTCACACTACCGCAATGGAGGTATTGCCAGCCTTACCCCAGCATCCTGCAGTATGGTTGGGACAGGACATCCCCCGTGAGGGCTGTGGGGGGGGTGAAGAGGGCTGTAGGCTGGGATGTGTGTGAGCACGTGAAATACAAGGGCTTTAACAGCCCCTCTAGCAGTAGTGAAACTTTTGGTTTTCAACTGTGCCTGCCACTTACACTTCATAAAAGGTCACATGAGTAGCTAACCATGTCGTCCCACATGTATTGCTTCACAGCTTTATTTCTGCAGTTACAAGCAATTTAAAACTACTAAATGTTAGAGGCGAGCCTCTTAACTTCTTTTCAAAGAAGATCTGTCCATCTTACCTCAAGACAAACAGTATTGCACTTCAAGGTTATATTAACTGAGTTACAGACTCTCTTTAAGGACTGAAGCATTACTTATGCACATCCACTGCGCTATGTGTCTGCTTAAAAAGATAAGCAAGAGAAATTAATTGTAAATTAATACTGCAGGGTACTGTGAAGATGACAAAGCATAGGCCCTCTGTGTACTTAATATTTCTAATGCTTAAAAGGTTCTTCCATTAGGAGGCTGGCTTTGCGCAGCAGCCTGCAGAACCGACCGTGCCCTGGCACTGGCTCAGTGGTCCAGGATCCGAAGGTTGCCAGATACAATCTTGTTCTCTAGTAGAGCTCCAGCCGGGATGTCAATTCTGTCGCCATGATTTGCAATGATGATAACTGTTCCCTGGAGTTACGGGAGAGAAAACAAGTGATGAGAAACTTCGTGGAAGGAGCTGGAGTGTTTGGAGGACCAGGCAGGTGTCAGCTGCAGCACAGCCAGATCCTGGATGCATTCAGTTGGTTGTTTCTGCATAGGTTTCCCATCCCCTCAACAGAAATTTTAACCAAGTGATGTTGGAAACACCGTAATTACCAGCATCCTAGATACTATCAGCATACGAGCAGAGCTGATGCCGCCTTTGAAGATGCACGCTTTCTGTAAGTGCTCTTACCATACCTGCTTGCTTTTATCTACAGAAATGTTGCCCCCATCAGTCTGTCATGGCACAGGTCCCCATCAGAGCTATGGGGCAGACACGCGTGTGAGCATGCAACAGCCTAAGCTGGCCTCTAGTGCCAGTTGTTGCAGCCCCACCTGGCACCGATCCCTGTCAGCAGCTAAACTGGCCTAGACCCTTACAGGACCATGACAATGTTCTGCTAGGAGTTGCCAGAGCCCGAGGAAGAGTTTGAGAGATGATAACTTGCTCAGCTCCAACCTTTCCTAATAAACCAAGAACCCCAAATTGGTGAGAAGGAGCCTGTGGCTACAAAGCGAGCTCCGGAGGGGAGGTGGTGCACGCCACGTAGAGCTGAATGGCAGAGACGCAAGCGTTGCTCTGAACACAGAGCCCTGAGATCTGTGGTGTTTCCGAGGGTTGCAGAGCCGCCTCAGCTCTACCTGGGCCTACCCCAAGGAGCAGCTATCCCGGTAACACCTTGCGTGCGTTCGTAAGGGTTGCTGTGCGGCTGGCCTCTGCAGTCCCTGGGACAGTTAGTCCCTAGGAGTGCTTCCATGTTGTTCAGCCTGGAGAAGAGGAGGCTGAGGGGAGACCTCATCGCCCTCTACAACCGCCTCACAGGAGGGTGTAGTGAGGTGGGGGTTGGTCTCTTCTCCCAGGTAACGGGCAAGAGGACGAGGGGAAATTGCCTCAAGTTGTGCCAGGGGAAGTTCAGGTTGGACATTAGGAAAAGTTTCTTCACCAAATGGGTTGTCAAGCATTGGAACGGGCTGCCCAGGGAAGTGGTTGAGTCCCCATCTCTGCAGGTATTTAAAAAGACAGGCAGACGAGGTGCTTAGGGACATGGTTTAGTGGTGGGATGGCAGGGTTAGGTTAACGGTTGGACTCGATGATCTCAAAGGTCTTTTCCAACCAAAACGATTCTATGATTCCAAGGACCCTGCGAACAGGCACTGACCTAGGCAGGATCAGTTACCAAGCAGCAGAGATCAGTCACGTTCATTGCAAGAAAGAGCATCCCAGGTACACACTCACCTTTAATGAAACATTCTTTCCAAATGTAACATCACCTGACACCGTAAGATGATCCAGCTCCAGCATATCTGGAATACTTTCAAACCTCCGCAGATAATCTTGAACCTTTTGGAGAGAGGAAATAACGGGGACAGTTTAAATCCATCTCCGGATTAAGCGTGAGCACTTCCTGAAAACTCCTTTCAGGGATCTTTCTGGAATCTACAGCTGCTATAATAAAAGTTGCTACTTTGAAAGCAACGTGGTTTTGTCATTTCTGTCGGAGATAACTACGAGGAGCCGCGAGGGCAGTATCCCACCAGAGCAGGACACAGACACAACCCAATTCACCGTTTCCTCGGCTGACAGGGTGAAGGAGCACGGAACAGCAGTGTGACGTTATGCGCACACGTTCAGCAGTCTGCATTCTGGCAGCCTCCCCATTCTCTACAAAGAGTAAAAGGGAACGCCGGGATGGGCAGATGTGGGTAAAGTAAACCTCACTTTTAACTTCTTTATTGCTATGGACTGTATTTTTATTCAAAGACGTAAAACCAAAGTATAATTATAGGGGTTTACCTTTGTGAAAGAGCTTCCCAGTTTGACAAGAGGCACTGTTGGAAATTCACGCTTCTCGCTCATCGTTAGAGATCCAGCATTAAGGCTATACAAATTAGACATCACAAGCAAGAGATCTGACGTGGTCTTAACAGGCAGAAAACGACTACGAGGTACGTTTATCCCCAGAGAGTTCTCAAAACTCTTAATAGCGGCGCCAACTGCGGTCTCCAACTGGATAACATTCAAGCCTCCATCCAGAGTCTGGAAGAGAAAACTCAGGTAAGCACGACCAGCAGGTAACGGCACTCAGAACCAGATGAGCGCAAGTCAGAGCTCTGCATTCACCAACAGGCTGGCTCCTTTTCGAGGGCAGCAGTCTGTTTAGTTACCTAGAAATGAACAGTTCTTTTGCGTCCATTTTCTCTAAAATCCTCCTAGCTGATTACCTTTGGGTTAACAATGATCTCCATGTCAATGGCGTTCTTCTCTTGCAGCCTTTTAATTGCAGACAGAGCAATCCACAAGTTGTTGGTATTGAATATTTTGAATTTTGACACAGACTTGAATTCATCCACGTGTGCTTTTGGGACCTGAGCTATCTCCACCAGCCTCAGCTTGTTTTCGTACTGCGTGAGCGTACCACCCTGCAAGGGTCAGAGAAGCAGTTTCAAGTCCTGTTCATGAGATGCCAGAGAAACCCTCCCCTCACCCCAAATGGACGCACTGTTTTGTTGGCATTTGAAGATGAACTTCAGTGAAAACATGTTGCTTGTGTCCAGCTACCAGGTTACTAATTATAGAGCACGGTTAAAGTACAGTCAGAACTGTCAAACGATCATGTTTCAGCACTCCGAGACAGTTAATTCTTGCCATGAAAGTTGTTGAGAATCTTTTGCGAGTGCTGCCATTGTCAAAAAAAATCACCTTCAGCAGTACTTTGCTAGATTACAGAGGAAAATCTAAATTAAATCTAACAGTTCTGTATTTGTGGCACTTAGCAGAGAAACAAGTGGTGCTTCAGTAACTGTCATCTTACAGTGCATTTCTGTGGTTTTATGGGAGTAAGTCAGAGCTTTCTTAACATCTAATAAATACAGAGAAAAATCACATTTCCTCCCCATCCTCATATTTTGAAGAACAGAGGCAATGTACAGTTAGAGGACGAGTTACTGCATGCTACAAACATTTGATACACGCCATAAACATCTGACAAGTTGTCAAAATGTGGATTTTGTACAAAGCCAAGGCGTCAGGGCGGGAGCAGCGTGGCAGCCACGCCAAGCTGAGCTGTGCAATGCACACCCTGACAGCTGGGTAAGTAGCTTCGGCAGCATTCAGTCAGTAGAGACAACTGCTGTATCCCACCCCTCAGAGCTCGGCTTTTACCATCCCCAAACTTCTCCCCCATGCAAGTGACCGTTTGGGGAAGGTACAGAGGTTGTGACCTGCACCCTGCGGAAATCACTTGTGTTTTCAGTAATTGGTCAGGCCCGGGCTGTCCTTGTCTGCTGTTGCCCAGAACCTAGACCCAGTTTCTTCCATGAATTAGAACTTCATAAAACTTGCTGATTTTGTGCCTCTCAAATTAGATCACAGCTGATGTGTTAAATGGCGCCTGAAATAGCTATGGGAAGATTTAATGTATGTCTGAATTCACGCATACAGAAGAGGCAGGAGGCTGAGATTTTCACCAACATGCCAGGCACCCAGACAGACTTGCACCACTATTTACCTTCACATCCGCCCTGGTTTTGTTTGTGACTTCCATGACAAATTCACAGCGTTTTCCATTGGGTGGATTCATAAGATGGTTAAGAATGTAAAGGTCCACAGTGGCACCCAAGTTATCTATATTGGATACAAAAATATATTCCTTCCCCTCTCCGATAAGGTTATCCAGCAGACCGGAGTTATAGAAACTGGCGTAGATATCTCCATGGCCTGGGGGATACCAGCACTCTGTATTCTCTCCTGAGTAAGATACATCCTTGGCTATTGGCAGCAGAGTTTCCTTGTTAATTCTAGGATACCTGCAAAGACAACAGGTTAAGTTCTCAACAACCTTGGCCTAGCATAAAGAAAACCAAAATACAATAGTAAAGGTGCGACTACATGGGCTTTTTCATACAGCTTTTGAAGAGATGCTTTCTCGGTTAGCGTCAAGTACTCTGAATTGAAAGGCCCATCCAAATACTGAGCTATCGCTGAGCTGCAGAATGCGCTCTCATATCCAAGGATTTAAAGCCACAGTTCTCTGACCATGCTGTAAAACCACTTTTCTCTGACACGCAGGTTCAGAGGATGCCCAGCACGCCTCGGACATCATCAGCCACTTCAGATTAGAGTTTGTTCTTGACAAGGAAGCCATGTTCTGCCTCCCTCCAGAGCCCAGGTACCCTAAAAGCAAATTCAGGAACCGAGTGGCCAGCACCCAGTACACCATTATTCATATGTTTCTCAGAAATTGTGCCTCCCCCACCCCCCTCTCCCTAATTTTGATACATTGCCTTTGACTCTGCTTAACACCCTGATGTTTCAGTCCTTCAAAGAGGCCCAGAATACAGACTGAACATAAGACACTATTGCTACCTCAGCATCTCAAACTAAAAACCCACACCATTTGGAATACAGAGAAATGCAAGCTAGTTTTTCCTTTCACCCCAAGCGAAGTTTTTTGATACCTGCTTTGATTAAAAGTATATATCTTCACACGGCTGTGACTGTATTTCTGCAGGATTTTCTTCGTGTCATCATCAGTGTTGAAGGAATTCATGAGAACAAGAGGAACATCGGTGTTGTAGGATTTGTTTAAATGCTGAGATGGGAAAGAAATGGTAAGTTCAGCATCTATTATTAGCTTTAACTCCTGACACCTGATTGTGGGAGAAAGAAATTAGATAAAACATACTGGAAATAATGAACGCATGAGAGAAAAGAGAGATGCGCTTATGCCAACAGAAAGGATAGTAAATCAGGTAAGGGAAAACAAATCCTTGGAAGCAGTAAAGATAAGGCCTGCATTAATTAATGCATAATTAATCTTTGTTTTTAAATCTGCATCAGGTTTTAAAATTTGAAAAGCATGACACCACAAAATGATTCTATTTTAAATTTTAGACTACTGTTGATGACAAAAGGCACGTTTCCCCTCAAATTATTTAAATCTGTCAGGACGAAGTTTCAAAACCTTCTGTGCACAGTAAGCGCTTTTGAGCCTTCTTGGCAGGCTTTGAGATGGAAAATGTTATCAAGAGTACATAATGAATGAAATGTCACCATGTTAGTTACTTGGGAATCTATAGAATGGAGCTGAAATACACAAGAGCATTTCCATGCGCACAGCACAGCAAAGGCAAAAAAAAAAAAAAAAAAAAATCGGAAAACATGACAGCATTCCACCAAAAACAGAGCATGCAGAAAAAAAAGAAAGATACTTCAGTGAGTTTTAAGCTTTGTGTATCAGATCACCCTCATCTGCTGGGGAGTGTTTGGATCATTACCCCCTGGCGGAGTCGGAGACTTCCACAATGACCCTTTCGAGAAAGCACCCACCGCACCAAAGGATTAGGCCTGCATTAGTTGGATATAAATTCAAGTCTGCTATAGAACAGTCTAACATACATGGGAGAGTCGCTCTGCAGAAATGCCACACTGAGGCAAAAATTGTTGGAGCTCCAGAAACTATGGAACAGGCACACCCAATTTCCTACTGTAATGACTGTCTTAATTAGCTGCTGTAAGGGGGATATTCTGCATTAAAAACATAAGCTGAAATGCCCTCTCTCAACACCAGCAGCTGTTATTTCCTTTAAAGCTGTTACTTTTCAGAGGAAAATGCCAGCAATCACTTCCAGCGTGAGTTTTAATTCAACACGGAACTTGGAGCTGCTGTGAAGACCTTTGTTCTAATGCACATTAAAAAAAGCTTTTAAAAAGCTAAACTTAAACTTGCACCTAGAGGCCCCTCAAACAAGCCCCAGGAGTTAGCCACGCCAGGCCAGCTCTACAATTTGACTGCTTGTGTTTCTGGACACAGGCACCACTGTCTGGGTTGGTGTGCGCAGGCTGAACTACACTCGTGCTGCCGATTGCTCCATCCCTTTCACGCCCATTCTTCCCAAAGCAATTCTCCACTTCGCCGCGAGCACTGTGACCGGACCTCCTTTCCCTCTCTTCCTCTTGGCAAGCCTCCACTGTGATCTTTCTTAAAGGGTCACATGAGAAGCTCAGTGGGTCTTGCTTCCTCCAACATAGAAAGAAAAGCCCATCAAAAGTTACCTCAATCTGCTGAACTGTCAGATCCAAGAAGGTGTTTTCGTTCCGCACCCCAATAAGACTTTTTGGGCCTTTACAACCCATGCTTGTGCCCAAGCCGCCATTTAATTTCACAACCACCAGCTTGTTCAAGACAGAAGCAATGTTATCAGGCAGTCCTCTGGCCTTTATCTTCTCATAGGGCTGGATCTGTAAAACCAAACAAAACAGCAATCAGATATTTGGAAGGAAATAGCTTTCTCCTAAAAACCTTCCAAAACTTAAAATTTGGCAACAATACCCACACTTCTGTATATGATTTATAACACTAAAGAACGTTTGCAAAAACGAGTCTACAATAACCTGATCTGTTACAAAACAAACAACCCAATTTGTTGCTATAACCACCTCTTCTCTTACTATAGACTTTGACACTAGGCACAATCAGCTTCATCCAGAGGAAAAAAATGACTCTGCTCTTCCAGGTAGAAGAAACGGAATAGTAAGGAAGAAGGCAGGCCAGTAATGCCACTTATCGCCCTCCTCTTGCCTTGCAGGAGAGGGCGTCTCCTTGTGAGCCATCTCCGTCCCTTCCCCAGTAAGACGACCCCTTCAGCCAGACCACAATTTAACAACACAGGCTCTGCTTGCAGGACATAGAACTTCTCTTACCTGAGCAGTTTAAACTCAGAGCAGATTTTTTTTTTTGACACTTTGCTCTGAGGTTGTCAGAGACAACATTCTTAGCAAAAACTTAGTTCTTTGACTGGGTTTAAACCAATTTTTATTCTAACTACTAGTCCGATACAATAATTCATCTCTCCCAATAGCGTGCTACAAAGTGGAAGGAAGTTCCTAGTTCTTATCCTGCTATTTTCAGGATGTGTTCATCCAGCTCACATTACACCGTGCAGAAAGTCTTCTCCCTTGCTATATCCTACAGGTTTAAAAACAGAGTAAGGGCTACATTTGGGGCTAGTGATGGAGAGCAAAACCAGGCTTTGTAATGATAGTGTGCATTGCATTAGGCATTGCTTCTCTGCTAATCCAAAGCACCCAAGGCAGAGAAACAAAGGTAACAATGCAACAAGTATCATGCCAAAACTGTTAGAGCAAAATCAATACAAGTATCCTTTAGCCTGCCCTTCTAGAGAATTTCTTTTGAGGAAAAGCCCTAGTGTTTCAGTGCTGTGTATATTCTAGCAGCAAGAAAATTATTTTACTTCTGATAAGGGGTGTGTAATATCTGCAGCTGATTTCCAAAAACAAATACATGCAGAGTAGTTTTCAGAACTGTATTTGCTTTGGGCAAGTCAGGCTGGGGTTCAAATGGAAATTCACACTGCACTGGAACAAAAGTCCTATTTCTTACTCGGATGTGCAGGGGCAGAGAGGAGAGTTTGCACAATTCCAACATTCCAGTACGCCAGAGGCAGCAGATTAGAGCAGATCACTCACGTTAGGGTAATTCTGCCCTACGCAAGATCTGGAAAGCTTATGGTATGTATTTAAAGATAAGATCACTCCACAAGTTACAGCATAATGACTAACTAAACTCTCATTACTCAAACAGTGGAAACTGGCCCAGGAAGAACACCTCGATGCAACTGCTTAAACTCATTCCGTTTAGAAAAAATTCCCAGTGCGCAAGATACGTGCTCCAAAAAAGCAAGCAAATAACTTAACTTGAAAGCCCTACTTTCTCACTAAAATATTTTTAACTAATATGAAAATATTAAATATAAGAATAGCACCAGGTTCCTTGCTGAAACACTCCAGCTGTTGAACATCAAAAATGTATGTCAACATTGTGATTGAATTTTTGGCTCAGTGGGTAGTGTTACTGGGGAACAAGACAAATTTCGATAGTTTTGAGATGTGTACCCACCAAACCCAAGATATGCAACTAAAATTATGAGGCTTGATCAGGAAGCCTAGTAATTACTTTCTTATGCAATTTTTAAAGCTACATTCTGCACAAATACCAGGAACTTTGCTGCTTGTTCCTGGCAGGTACTGGGAATACAGGTACCCCCAGACTATACTGTTCCCAGGAGAAAAGAGAAGATCCAGACTCGCTCATGACCCTATACTAAGATTTAACCAATACATTAAAGATAGAAATGTTTCCATCTACATGCTCTTAACCATTCTTACCTACCAAGTAAGTTCAGACCTAACTGAACTTCTCTGTGTTTCAAAAGCAGCAGAGGTTCCCTATGCCAAAAACCCCTGAGACAGCACATGCAGGTAAGGGGCTCTAGAAGTAATGCAGAGAGTAGCCTAGGCGTAAAGTTATTGTCACATTCAAGATAAATACAAATTTAGTTTGTAAGAGTAAGAATGAAAAGGAAAATCTTACATGTTTAAGCTACCACTTTCCAGCTAAGTCACAATCACAGACATGGTAGTTAAACAGTTTTTATTTCACTCTTTCAGCAGGCTAGAAGGTAAATGTGGAGTTATCATGGCTCAGAAAAAAACCCATCTGCTAATAGTAAGTTCTCCTTAGAGAAAGAAATTAACTGATTAAACAAAGCAGGTGATGTTGGCATGCTATTTCCCATTTAATCTGCAGGGAGTGCTAGCCAGAGAAGCAACACGCCGTTTTAGTCATTGACAAGAACACAGGTTTGTCAGTAAAATCTGCATGGATCAGTAACGGACACGGGAGTGGAAATTTGGCAGCCAAGGCTTTAACTTGAACGCTAACCTTTGGACAACCAGCACTTTGATCCCTAGAAGTTTACCTATGTCCCCACTATTTGATTCATGCACCTAAGAGAGAGACAGTTATCAAACACGGTTTTGGGGGGGAGGGGGGGTGTCCCAGCATTTTGACAGTGTCTCAGTTTCAACACTGCATCACAAGATTATGAAATAAAACACAACACTTAGACAATAATGCATTACTCAAGCGAGCCACATAAAAAGTACACTAAATCAAACCAATTGCTCTGGATTTCTGCTACCTTTAACTGAGAATTAAAAACGGGCTCCTTCCTTGTTAACTAGCTGGTTAAAAACGGCTCTGCAAGATCCCTCCATTTAAAAGGCTGACAGCTTTAAATGCGTGGCTTGACTGATAACTTCACAACTCGTTAAGAATAATTTATGCAAATTCCTATTATAGACCAAATATGTTACCAAAAGGTATCTTAGTTGGACCACTTTGCTAGGGAAGCAATATGGTAAGGTCTTCCCATTCCAGCTTTCTCATGCGAGGGTGTTACAGCATTCGTTTTAGGCAAAAAGGTTCTTTATCTAGCAGTATCAAGAAATTAAATAACTGTTCTAATCACAAACACATCTTCACAATTAGTCACACAGTGCCTAGAGATAACAAGATTGTGCCATTTATTACTCCAAAAAACACAGACAGGGTATGAAATACTGTTATCGGAAGGGTAATATTCATCTGGTTTTGCCTTGCTCCATGGCCACCCTCAGATTTACTGGTTATGATCTCTGGCCAACTCTCCCTTTTGTACCCCAAACCCTGGTGCAGCTTCCTGCCCCCAGGTTATAAATTCTGCTCAACTGCATCATCCAAAGATGACAGAAGGTTGAAATAAGTAAGAGACAGCTGAGGTTGGTAAGAGGGAAGAAGGTGGAAGATGAGGTGACAGCTAGAAATGGAGTCCCCAGGCAGATGGGCAGAAGACCCTAAACCAGACCTGACATAACAGGAAATAAAACACCAGGCAAACAGTTTTCCAGTACAAAACTCTGCCATCGGGCTCAGGCATAGAGACTTTGCAGAAGATAACAGTGATACCCAGTAACACAAATGTCAGACCAGTACATCTTCTGGAAACATTCCTCTCTGCATTTTAAATTTATCAGCAGCATTTTGGAAGCATCTCCACAGTCCTACTTCAGCAAAGGTTTAAAAGATGTGTAATCCAGGATAAGCAAAATTGGGAGCAGCCAAATGTGGCTCCAGAGCAGTTCAGGTGTGACTGAGCCCCGGGATAAAAGCCCCATCATGGTGTAGCCCGAATGTCTTGCCTTCTTGGACGGGAACAGCCTGGCAGCAGCTCCCAGGAGGGCTGGGGTGGGATCTGGCTCTACACCCAGGTCTGCCCCATGCCAAGGCTGCTCTGCCCTGCGCCACGGCGCTGCACCCTGGGGAGCAGGCACCAGCTCCTAACCACAAGCTCCTCCAGCAACATCTGATGCCCTTAGGTCTCTCTGGGGTAAGGCCCTTAACAGATTTGTTTGGTTTGGGTTTTTTTGTGTGTGTGTGTGTGCCTGTAGATTTGGGAGCTCAGCATCCTAGGAGATGTACAAAATGAGTTTGTTCATGTGTTTAGGCAGCAATCTGTTATTGTGCCTCTTTTAATGCAGAAGATAAAATATTTTTTAAAAGTTTAACTGTACTCAGAGTTTTGGCAAATAAACAGCAAGATCTGCACTTATGTGAAGTTGTAGCGTTACATGGGGAAGATGTGAAACATCTTGAAACAAACCAGTTGCTGTTGACTTGCTTGTTTTTGAAGTTGCATGTTCTCCACAAAGATGCGCGACACACCAGCCTTGAAGTTTCCTGCTCCTTAAAGAGGTGAAGAGGAATAGAAGCAGGCCCAGCCTACTAATGGCTGCACTATTTCTACAGGGCTTGCACTCTTCCTTCTGCCACACCAGAAATGGTGGGAGGTGGACAACTGGAGAAGTCAGATCAACAACAGCAGCTTAATAAGGAAGTCTAGCTGTAAGGTGGGAAACAGGACCTATCCGCCTGTGAGGTCTGAAGAAAATATCCCTCCCAGCTCTTCTCCATTTAGCGATGGCAGGAGCCTGCATTTCTCTAGGCGTTCCCAAATACTGTTCTTCCTCCTCTGCAAGCATGGAGCTTGCTCTCCATGGCCCTGAGTTATGTTCATGTCATCCAAAGGTTACTAAGCTACAAATACTTGTCACTTGCATCTATCCTGGTTTCCAACATAATTCTGCCACATGCATAAACAGCTGTTGAAAAAATACCAGGATGAGAAGGTTACTAAGTTGGGGCAGCTATGGCAACCTCGATAAACACCGTGTCGAAGCCACTTCCTAAATACTCACATCTACTGATCTCAAAAAGGACCATTTCGGATTGCCCACACAAGCACTTTATGTTACAGAGGAACACTACAGCCCTTCATCAGGAAACTTATGACTAGCAATAGAGTTATTCAGCTAAATTAAGACAGAGAAAGCTTTCAAGTCTGCAGTTGTTCTAACTTAGCTGAGAAGGAAGTGAGATGCAGAGAACTAGGAGACTAATATTTAGAGAAAAAAAAATAAACCAGAAAACAAACAGAACATATACGTACAAGGCTTATCGTCTACGTATGTGCTGTGTGTACACACACAAGCATACTCTGAATTAGAGAAGGCTCTCTTGAAAATATGCAGAGATGACAGTAAATAAGGACTAGAAAAGCCAGCTGCTTCAGGTATGAGGAAGTGGGAAAACAGATTATACACACAGTGCCTTTCCTTAGTTGGACAAAAAGGTCAGATTATGAAGTCTACTCAAACAGAAGCTTCTACGGCAATCTTCACGACAAACAAATAAAAACGTTATCGCTCACGTAACCATGCCTCAAGGGATTGCTGATCAGCTACAGCTGACCTGGAAACACTGGAGGTTTATGAAGCTTGTCACCAATAAACCCAAAGTTGCTGCATACATGCCCTCCATAAACCAGAAGCAACTGACCTAAGCAAAACACTTGCACAATGACAGCAGCAACAGTAGCTCTAGCAATTAGTTATCAGCAAAGCAGTTCTGCAACCAAAGAGAGGCGTACGCTAGACTGGTCTTGCATCAGCGATGCCTTAGCATCCCCAGATGTCTCCGTTCATGCAACAGAGCACATCAGCACGACCGAAATAACACATACTGAAGCTAGGGCAGCAGCACTGCCTGCATTTATCAGAAACTCATCTATTAAAACAGCATCCACCATGCTTCCCCTGTGAAGACTTCAGCAATCCCTAACAGAACTGCGTGGCAAATAAGACAACTTCATCTGTTCCCACGGAGCACTGCTTCAGGCAGCCCAGAGCAGGAGGGGTGCTGCACTGGCATTATGCTGCCACGCATGCTCACTGCCCTGAGGCAATTAGGAATTAAGCAGGTGTGAGGGAGAGAATCTGAAGGTCATGGAGGCCAGTTAATGCCTACAGCTGAGCTGTAGCAACAGGTTTTCATGTCAGATCTGGTCATCTACTCACTGCAGATCCAGAACAAGTCAAAGGAACCTTTAACAGAACAGGACCTTTTTTCATTTGAGATTTATTGCTAAGTGGAAGCTGGGGGAGGATAGAGAAAAGAAGGATACAAAGAATTGCACTATTCCAGTTCCAAATGGGAACTGCACCATTTTCACCAGTCATACCAAGCTCTCACAAAGAGAATTTAGACCTTAAGCACTACCTTACAACAGCTATGGCTGTGCTAGACAAGAATAACAGAAGCACATTCTATTAGCTTGAGGTAAAATGATTTTCATGCAGGAGAATTCCTTTGCATCTTATGCAATCCCTTTCCTTCCTTTTACCCTTCCTTTACATTAAAAAGACGACTACATACAAGAAAATCCTTTAGCAATCTTCTTGATACTATGCAAAGATCTTTGATATAAGCAGGTTTGCAGAATGTTAATGTGCAAAAATCAAACAGAACTGGAGCTTTTTGATGTAGTACAATCCCTCTCTTATTCCAAATGCATATCCGTTCAGGAATACCATCTGTTCATAGTTAGTTTATTCTATCCTCAGTTCATTTATTCTGCTGTATTTTCAGAAGGAAACACGCAGAATAAATGAGAGAGGCAGGACACAGATAGAGCATTTCAGTGTTGCAGGATGCATCTGAACAAACTATCACAGGTAAAAGATCCTGAAAGTTACCAGCATGGATTTGTCAGAAAGGCAGGAACAGCTGATGCAGCACAAGGGGTCATGAATGTAGGAACTGACAGCAGATATCCAATTCCAAGCACACACTGAGAAGAATTAACACACGTGCACACATTTTCTCAGTTCTTATCTGAAGAGACCGTTGCCCAAACTACTAGGCACTTTTTTTACTCTGTAACTACACTGATCCTTATGATCCCTGTACCCACAGACCCTCATCTCCCAAAGGTCAACACTGAAATTAGCTACTCAAGGGTCAGGGTAGCCACATGCCATCAATATAAGATTGCTCCCCAGAAAAAACACACAGTGCTGCCATTTCAGGCAACATATGCAGGAACTTCATTCTAAAGTTCCTAGAAGCATTCAGGAGCTTAAGTGTGCAAAAAGCAGAATCTCACTGTGTGCTGTCAACAATAAATATTGTGTTCATGCTGGGTACACACTGTTAAAAACAACCATTCTTCTCATTAACAAAAAGATGACAAACACTGATTTTAATGTTCCAAAGGTACATCAGAAAGCTTAACTAACTATTCACAACCCAATGAGATCTAGAGCAATTTATACCTGGTTCTGGGTACAGTTCGGGAGAGAGATGTGACTAGATCCTTACTCCCTGCCACCACTTCCCGTCCACCCTAAGGTCAGTAGTGCTCCATATTAAGATTATAAATGGATTTAAAATATTTAGGTTTGAGCTTTAGCTGGGTGGGATGTGAGTCACACCCACAATGTTCAGACGCTGTCTGAACAGCCAAAAAAAATTATTTCAACTTTCAAGTCTCACTACGTTCTTCTTGCATCACTCAGAATACAGCTCTCCAAAAAGAAGAAAGTCTGCCACTCAGTTTACGGCCAGACTG
This sequence comes from Egretta garzetta, assembly GCF_000687185.1. NCBI lineage: Eukaryota > Metazoa > Chordata > Aves > Pelecaniformes > Ardeidae > Egretta > Egretta garzetta. The sequence goes on from NW_009258261.1 coordinate 1,135,666, forward strand.
CCTGAAAATCATTGGCTTTTGCTAAAGTGCCAACTACCCTTTTATGCCTTCACTATCATGTCTGAAACTAGCTCATGCAGCTCAGAGGAAAATCTCGATGAAGTTAACGGTTCCATCCAGGCTCTCCATCAAGGATTTAGTTCACTGGATGTTGCATCAGCTACAACACAAAATTTATAACTTAGCCTCACTAAATATTTCAGTTTCTTTTGGCACAGGCATTGGAAATGACAACTTGGCAATGAAACCCTGGCTCTAGAAGGGTCTTTAATTCAGAGAATAACAAATCTCAAGAACTCAAATTCAAGCAGGATCCTCACAGCATCAGGACTGCCAGATGCCAGTGCTATCATCTAGCAGTTCCAGTCACGTGTAGGCACTAACATGCAGAACTACCTCATCACATATGAGCATGTACACAAGCATAAGCAGTGCTCCACAGTAATAAAAATCAATTCTTAGCTCTAAGGGTTTGGAATAGCAGACTTGACAAGTTAAGTGCTGATGGGGAAATACTTTGGGAACAAAACCAGGCAGGAATGACATGGCTTACAGATGCATGACTACAGTGTTACTCGTTTGAGATGTGTCTCAAAACTGTGGTTTGGGATTGTTCTAAGATGACATATCTAGCTGCTTTTGGTTTTGCAGACAATGTCACAGAAGTGATTTTCAGAACAGTTTGCATGAGCCAACATTGGGAGTTTGACTAACAGATTTCAGCATACTCCTACTGCAAGGAAGTTTGAAGAGTTTGTCAGAGACAGACAAAATGAGCATCAAGGCTGTCATCATGGGTAGACTGGAAAGGAATACACCCATATTAGTCAATATGCACTTCCAGAACAACGGGGAAATATTTACTCAGCACCAAGGGACAGTTTAAAAATAGCTCCAAGTGAATCCTTAAAACCTGTTTCCAGAGTTGCAGATTAGGAAGACATTTTGCTTTGGAGTAAGAGCATGTCATTCTTTTCCTTCATGGTATGGTTTATTGAGATGACAACTTGAGCTGCAGACAAGAATCCAACCACTGGGGAAACAAACCCTCTATTAAATAGACAAGCTCCTTTCACACTCACGTTGCTTCAGATACTCTTTTTGCAACCTAGATGAGGTTTTGCATCACTACTCTGAGGTTAACTTGATCACTGCAGTTCCCTCAGAGGCCTCCCAGCAGAACTTTGCTATCACTTCCAACTCAAACAAACGGATCACTGCAATCTACATCAACAGGATTAAATTACACTTGGCCATGTCCACATTCTTTACCTCCTCTTCTTGTTAACCAGCACTCTAAGTACACTTTCTTCTCTGAAGACTGTAACAGTAACGAGTCCTAACTGTGCTATCACTGTAAGCCTTTGGACACATGGAAGCAAAGCATCTGGAAGGAAAAAACAAGTCCCAAGATTACCAATATAGTGTGGAAGGGGTTCAATCTTCTATTACCATTGTCTGGAGCTTACAATTTGCTTGCCCATGGGTATGAGTTGTTACACTGAAAACATGGAGGTCAGGGATGAAATCTCCCATTGCAGAGAAAAATGGAGGAATATTACAAGACAATCATTTCTGCTTCAGTTTACTGACAGGAGCCTTTACTTGTCAGTAGATGCTTCAGGAAGGAACAGAAAACTACATTCAAAGAACAAGTACAATGGATGACCCATGGAAGTCTGATCAGAAATTCTGCTCCTGTATAGCACAGTCCCGTGACACTGGGCAAAAGCTGAAACACCTTTCCTGCCTAATCTAAAAGTCAGAAGTAGCTTACATAAAATAGAAAATTAAAAGACAAAGCCTATAAATGCAATAAACTATTCATGAACTTTTTTAAGCTGTTAAAAACAAACAATCAAACAGAAAAACAACCACCCCACACTTTGGTACTTTTTTGGGTGCTTTTATTTTTTTTATAGATATACACGCACATATGTCTGTACGTATATGCACACACACATTCATACACACATGCACATATACACCTAAACACATATTTTGAGCTCCACTAGGTATCAGCTAAAGATTACACGTGCCAGAATTCTCAGTGCTTTGGACTGATCAAGCAGCAAACCAATTCTCCCAAACTGGCAAATAAATTCACACTGGGGAGAGCAGGTTGTTGCTTTCTAGGCCATGATACTTGTAGTGCAAGATTCTCAAAAGCAGCCGAGCACCCCACTACCTCATAAAACAAGGTTGTCCCAACAGGCAATTATACATCACTTGCAAGATCACCAACCAGCTTTCTGAATGAGCCTTGTGTGTACCATCCTCTGCGCTGTTCCAACAAGACCAGGAGGAGAGTACACTGAGATTTTATAGCTAAGAAAAAAAAAAAACCCAAACAATTCAACTAGAGCTGAACAAAAGCACTCAGATAAAATCTGCACATATTCACAGATGGATACCTGTCCCAAAGAACTCAGTACTGCAGTCCTTATTCTGAAGCCCTTCTGAAATTATCACTCTTTACCCCTTCTAAATCTCCTACTGTTCTTACCTATACTAGTTATACTGATAGTTCTGGAATACTGGTCTTGAATAAATCAATTTTTATCTAATAATTCCACAACTCATACCCCTCAGCAAAGAATAATTTGGGAGAAGTTATACTGCAGGTCACTTAAAAAAGGTTTCATGTAAGACACCTTTTACTTTCCACGGTATGTCCCCTACATGATCGATATAATAAAAAGGTGGTAGAGGTGGGATAAACAGAAGTAGGGTTTGAGGTTGGCAGGAAACTGGAACTCCCATGGTCAGAAAAAAAGAAAAAAAAAGAAAAAGAAAAAAGTACTCTAGAACATTTAAGTTTGCTCTCAGTTTTTGAAAGCACTCGACCCACCTCCTGTCAGATCAGGAAGTCTCTCTTTTCCAAGGAACTCTAAAACAAGAGGAATGGAAGGACGTTTGTTTGCGGGTAATTTTCCCCTAGCTTTCTTCTGCGACATTTATGAAGTCTGATTATTTGATTGGAGTTCATGCTAGGAAGCAAAATTTTCTCCAAGATCATGCATGCATCTCACGTAAGCCAAAGTGACCAGACTTTGCAGGAGTTTTATTGTTTTAGGCTTGTTTTTTTTCCTTTTTGGTCAAAAGTTGCTACATAGCTAAGGGACACAGATGAGAATGAGCCAGTGCAGGCCATGAGGAAGAAGAGAGATACTCTGCCCAATCTTGCCCGCCTTTCAGCCCTCTGTGACCTTAAGTTAGACCTTTGCCTAACTTCCTTTTTTACAGAGCTCGCCTTGCCTGGTAATCTCCCATTAGTCTATTTCAGTGTCTTACCATAACTCTCCTGTTTGACATTTGCTCCCAATGTCCTACCCCATAATTTTCAGTTCTTTACACAACTTGAAAGTTCTTCCGCTGAAGGTGTACAAAATTTTAAAAATAGACAAGAGGTCTCCCTCGCCACAAAGCAGCCCATTCACTCACATCAAATTGCTGTCATTTAATCCCAGGCTTTATCTTCACGCAGAGAACAGTTTATTCCTTTCATTGTTGCAACTCCCTTTTTACATATTTAAAAGACTTATCACTCCCCAGAGTCTCACCCCCTCTAGACTAAAAGCATCCCCCTTTTCTTCAGCCTTCCTTGTAAGTTATGTTATATAGAACTCAAATTTCTCACCTTGGCTTCTTCATTGAAGGTAGATTTTTTCTCCCCAAAGCAACACTTCATTCAGTGTTACAGTACAGGAGAGAGACATCACATGCTTTTGAAGTTAAAAGAAAACACTCAACTTTGGAAAAACCCTAGACTTGCTCTAAAACAGCGTCATTCTTCCAATGCTTTAGAGAGCAGCACCGCATCTGTTCTCGAAGTAACTGGACAGCCTGCCTTTCAGTTGGAAACAGAGCCTCGATTGAATCACCACAGAGAGGCTAAGAGAAACCACAAATGTGTGAGGACACAGAAGTCCCGCAATATGCCAAGATCGCTACACTGGAAAAAAACAAGAATTCGTAGCACAACTACAGAGTTAGCTACGCAAGAGTCAAAAGACAGCCTAAGGCCACAGATGAATCAATAAAATGAGGTTAGGTTTAATAGGAAGTGTTTATTTCAGTACTAAACAGTGCTGAAAAAAATATTTAGTGCTTTTTCAGCAGCAGCTCAAGTGGCAGGTTATAAGTTACAGCAACACAGCTGACATTAGAAAATTACATTCAAAAAAACCCCACAGTCAACTACTTGTTTCAGATTCCTTGCTTTTACTGAGCTGCTGTAAATTACAGAAGTTGCTAAATGAGCTGTATAACCCAGCCCACTTGCCATATGTCCTTTTCAAATTATTTAGCAGACTGGATTGCTGGAGACAGTCTCATCTGAGACGAACAACCTTCTTTCACAGGCAGGAGGGAAGGGGGAACAACAAGGGCCCTACCTACTTCCCCTCTAACACAAGTTACCATTTACTCCAGAACAGTTACCAAATGGTAAGAAGGCATCTGTCCCATTTTGTTCCCCTGCTCAAAGAACAGCTAACAAAATAACACCAAAGAACTTGATACGTATGTTAAGCAGGACCTGATGTTTGGGAGCACATACAACATATGTCAATAAATAACTGTTTCTCAGTTAGAACCCAAAGTGCTGTCCTACAGGATTTTACAGAACCATGGCAGTTATATCCATTCTATGGGCGACTATGTCATTTGCTACAAGTAGCGATTATCAGTTTTATGTTCCCTACAGACTGTCACTTCATCGCAACTTACAGAATCTTCTGGAGGTCTCTGAATCTTCCCCCAGTCCACAGATGGTCCCTTTTCTTGTAGGAATCTATGAAATAGCTTCTTAAATCCTTCCAGGTCCTTTTTTGTGTGCTACAAAGAAGAAATGCTTTAGTTAAGACTGGTATTTAATACATACCTGTTCAATCACAGAAGCATTTCTACAAACTTGAAGTACAACCTAGTCACAAGAGTAATTTTATCAGCACTGAAGTAGACACATTCTAAAATTTAAGTGAAGTTCTAAAAGGTACCAAAAGCTCATTCCCACTAAAACTCAAGGAACAAAATTAACTTGGATACCTAAAAGGCAAGTCTTTAGTCAAAATCACAACCATTAGAATTTGGCACTATCTTTAGGATAACAGCTTTACCCTCCCTTTCTGTAATGCATTAAAGATTACATAGAACCTTTAATAACTAAATATGATTAAACACTTAATAATAACTCTGTCAACCAGTTTATATGGAACCAGAAGTCTCCTACTGACATTGTATCCAGGCTACTCTTCCACACTGGATCAGAGAGTGTCCTAAAAATAAGGATCAAGGTATTGTGAGTTGTAGCCCTGTATAAAATTTGCCTCAATTCCCTGCATCTAATTTCTCATGCCTTGAATTGTGTCCACATCATGCTCCTTACCTCTAGCTCATTTGAAGATGCAGTCGCAAGTATCTTATCAAGTTCTACTTTCATGGAATACTCCAGCTCTTGTCGAATGACTTCCTGAAACTGTGAAGTGCCAGCTTGAGACATTGCTTTGCTGAAATCTTAAATAAAAATAAAAAGCATGGGTTAAGGGAAAATTAAGAAAACTAACTTAGACTACAAATAGTCTTCAATTTTCTTTTAAAAATAATAAACTCACATAATTGAGTCTCATTTTATTACTGTGCTAGCACTCCAGGATTCTGAAGGTTTTGTTGTTAGTAACTTGGAGAACAGACCTTAAATTGGTGCCACAGAACAACCACCCTTCTCTCAAAACTTGAAAAAGTCCCAGAAGACCAACGATCCATCTCAAGAAGTGTCCAAAAATCGACAGTGGTACACTGTTTTGCTAGAGAGTCAAAGAATTCACATCCTACCGCATCAACATACTTTAGCAAGTAAAAGCGTGAAAAAGCTTTTCACTAAAAAAATTTCTGTTATGTAGAACATTGTGATTGAGGGTATCCTGTTCACACACGCAAATAAAAACATATGCTTTAATTACTTATACAGTGCCCTTTCACACGATCTTCAGTTTGTTCCAGTAAATATTCCCTTACTTTATCGTATGACTATCTTCACACTACAGCATGCACTTCAGTTACTAAGCAACCTAGAAAATTAGTCTATCACTTCAGCATTTGTTTTGCTTTTGAAAGCAATAAGCTCCATAAATGTGAAAAAGAGTAAATACACAAATGTTCTGTACAGTAAAGTCCACACTGCAGAAAGAAACGGGAGATAACATGACTTTATTTTCCAGCAGAAAGCAGTTGAAGCGAGTGCATTCTCAAAAGACATTCTGAGTATGTTCTCTAAAGACCTCAGTTAATTTAATTTCTGCCAAATCCCTTAAGTAATCACTTCTCTGTAACACAGAGAGTGATGTATTGCCAAATATAGCTGGATTTTAGAAACACCCTGAATACTGGTGTAAAAAGGTACGGGAGGAAACTTTGCAAGTGAACAGAGTGATCCTGCCAGAAAATACTGTTAAAGAGGAACCTGTGTTTAAAGTTTACTTATTTAGAGCATGCATTAAAAAGCAATTCTATCGAGAATGTCTAAGAAAGCCAGAGGCGGTTCATTTTAATACAGTTTTTATTTTATTTTATTAAGCAAAGTATTCTACAGCCTCAGACTCAGTGACAGTATCTAATCCTTGCTTTGAAGCCCACAGAAGCCATTTTCCTGACTGCATTGTTTTGCAGGTAGGGGAGGGGAAAAAAAAAAAAAAAAAAAAAAAAAAAAAAAAAAGACAAGAGCTGCAGCGCCCATACTGTGTGCGGTGCAACACAGGGGAAACGCCAGCTCAAGATGAGCGGTGCAGTGAGCAATCGGTTCTTTTTTTAATCAAATGCTTCATTTAGTAGTTAAAACAGGTAATAGTTGAAAGCCCGTTAGGCATATCTTTCCAGGTCAAATATGTAAAAACAGGGACAGCTCTTCATTAGGAAGCACCTCCTCCTACAGAAAAACGAGGAGGTCTACACCAGCTTAATACTTTCACACCAAACTGCTAGAAGTACCGTCTTTTCATTCACACATTTTGGGTTGATGCGTGCTGAAACACTGTTTAAACTTCCAGAGAAACAATTGCTAGGAGATGCTGTCAGATGTTTGTAATCCTCCCTGCAACATGTTGTAATACATGACTTCTGTTACAGCAACAGCAGTGGCCATTTCTCACAGTTCTCAGCCATAAAACATGTGAACCTCCCAATATGATGCAACACATCTCAGAAGAATCTGCAAAAATCAAGTATTCAACAGAGACCGCCATCCACGCTGCTAAACACGTCAAGGCTAAGTAAGGCAGAGCCAGCTAGCAACTTTCCTGGGCTGCCATATAAGTAGGAAAATCTTGTTCACTCATATTAGCCAAAAGACTTGTATCTACCAGATAAAAGCATTTAGAGATTAAGCAACATCACAGCAAATCAAAAGAAAAAGCCATCATAAAAGTAAATGTGCGATAATGTCCCAGCTTGTTCAGTTTTTTATACTACTATAAATTCTCCAAGGCTTAATGAGCAAATGCTAAATGCATTTGATCACCAACGTCCTCGCAGAGAAGGAAAGCAAACCTATTGCTTTTTCCAAACCCCAAGCACCAAGCACGCAGACCAGCCAGCTAGATGGGGCATTTCTCACCAAAACCCGGACCGCCAAAAGCTACCAGCACTGATGGCTGCACCCTTCATTAGCAACAGAGAATATCTAAGCTTTACGATGACCATTTAACAACTACTGCAACCACTCAGTCCCATCTAGATTCAACATGCCAGGGCACGGTTGCTTGGGGAGAGCATTATGAGTGCTATTAGCACTATTATTATTATTTTGGGGAAAGAGAGAGGAAGGACATGGCTGGAGTCCATAAAAACAAGTGTTTGCCTGGTGCAGGGAAAGTATCTATTCTGCATACGTGAGAATCTGAATACTGTAACTAAGCAGCCAAGAGAAACAGCAACTCAAAGCTTTTCTGCTTTTAACATGCCATTGCAAGGCAGAGGCTTTTCAGCATTTATCTTAAGAGATGTCCACCAGGATTTGAACTGGATGGGAACCTATGGCACTCTCTAAAGGCTCCCCAAAGCAAGATCACAACAGCAGCATCGGTGCCTCCGCTCCACGCATGAACGAGCTAGGCTCTACTTGTTCCTGTGTTGCTGCCCCTCAGTTTTGGAGAAGAAGCTGTTATTTATGCACCCCAGCCTACTGCTAGCAGAAAGACAACTGCAGTCCTTTAGCATGAGCTACTGTTAAATTTAACAGCCCGAGTGAAGGTTTATTTCCCTTTTCAGCCTAGCAGCAATGAGGAAGTAGAAAAGCCAGCGCAACTGCGTATCTGAACGAAGTTATTTCCTACAGGCAAGTAAAGTTTTCCTAAGGCTATAATGAAAAGTAGTTATTGTGCTTCTAAAAATCAGACGGGAGGCAGGGGTGTTGGATAATTGCAGGAAGAGATTTCCAAGGGTACACGCAGCCATAAACTCCCAAATTATTTTTAAAAAGAAATGCCTCTTCCAAGCTATTTCACAACCACCACCTCAGATTTCAGCCTAAGCCCACTTTTACGGGATCAGTATTCTTGAACACTCATCTGAAGGAAGAAAAGGGTGGGATAAGGTAGTGGAAGACTCTCGGGGGACCAGCCCACACAGGAAATTAGCACAGAACAGAAGAGCATGACTAAATAGTTGAGGCTTCAGAAAACACTGGGCTTTGCAAAATTGACCACCCAGGGTATCTTATTTTAATGTCTTCAGTAGAAAGTGCTTCCTCAAGTAGCAGAGAAAGAAGAGCTCTTTAATCAAGTTTGTGGTGGTGTTGGACACGTGGAGAGCTTCACTCAAACCCTCCTGCCCCCACTGTTATTTCTGGCACGCTTTTGTGCTCTGTTCTCACTGCTAACCTGCCCCCTGCCCTCACAGCATGAACTACAGCATATGGCAGAGGATTTGCAGGTTTGCGACACGTAGCTTTATAACGGATACATGAAAAAACAAAATACGGTAACTCAGATCAAGCTAATAAAAAGGAGGTCTTTGACCGCCATCAGAAACAAAATAAGGGAGAGATGTCCTCAGGAAAACTGCACAACAACAGAACAGCGGTGACCCTGCTTGCTTAGGGGTTTGCTCGTATTTCCTTTCTGCTGTCCCTCCCCTTATTCTACATTAAGAGTGGAGAATGCATTAAGATTGATGAGTTTTGTTCATTAATTCACTCAGAAGATAATTTTGCTGCCTTGATACTCAGTATAGGAGGTCCCAGCACAGGAAGGAGTCATGGGACAAGTCAAGCAAGAAGTCCCCTTTCTCACGAAAAAAACTGGGGATCTTTTGGGCTGAGGATTACGAATTGTAGTTACTTTTGCAATCCAAGTACACACACAGAAAGACCTGAGGCAGAAAATTATTTAGGTCTCCTTGGAGCCAGACTACTTGCATAAAAATCAAGAAGGGTGGCCAGTAAGTTAAAACACGCAGCTGAACTTTAAATGCTCTATGCTTGAACTCTGTGCCGAGGGTACAGAGCAAATGCCTTAACTTCCACCAACTCTGCTGAAAGTTCAAGGCAATTTCTATCCTCGACGAGGATAAAAAACCTCTTTAAATACCCACATGGTAATGCGCAATGCTAATAAATATTACTTCATTTGATTTTTAGAACTGAACATACCCACTCAGCCTTTACGAACATTAATCTTTTTCTACTACTAGAGGCAAAACTTGTCAACATATGTTGGGCTGAAAGATACGTGAAGTGAAACCTATGCACGCCCTCTCTCCTTAACAGACAAGCAGATTAGCCTGAGCTAGCTCAGAAGTTTGCAACCTAGGAAGCCGTTCTCGCCAGCTGCGCAGACCAAGAGTTTAGGTGTTACGGTCAGACGCAGCTGGATTTCTCAGTCTAGCAGCTGATCCTCGTGCTAAAAATATCACTGGACATTGGCAACATGCGTTAGTACTACCAGCTTGATAAAAGAGCACTTAGATGGCAGATACATTTTTTTTAAAAAAAAGCTTTTAGGATTGTCAAATCCTTGATCGTATTTTAAAAACTGGTTCTGATCTTTACATAGGTTTCTCCAGCTTTCAGTTTCATAAATAACACCACTTGCCTGCAAGATGGCTACCTTCAGCAGTAGGCTGAGATAAGCCAATTCCATTAAAAAAAGAGCAGTTCAGAACGTATTTTTGTAATGTATTTCACAGCAAGAAGGGGCTTATCTTAATAACTTGCAGAGCGGCCAGTCAAGCAGTGTGGCTGTAACATGTCCCCCCTTCAGCTCCCTGCATTTTGCCCAGGTGCCACAGGACATTTGCAGACAGCTGATGCATTTACACAGCAAGTGTTGCACGCTCCTAGGCATCCACTGGGTGAGCAAGGCTGATTTCCCAAAGCCTGCGAAGGCCCTCGGTTTCCTGCAACGACCAAGTTCGTACAGCAAAAGACCTACTCGTGTTCTTTCTATAGGCAGCGTCACATTTGTGGATAGGCCTGCGTGGATTTATATTAAGGAAACCTTACAGGCATGGATTTCATTACAAAAAGGATGCACGCACCATTAGGAATATTGGAAAGGAGGGAAAGAAAACTGCCACAGCAATGCACCAAAGTCATTTTTCTTCCTGAAATGACCTCTTGTGGGCTGGTTCCCTGTTTCGCAATAAAGGAATCTGAAACTCAGACCACGTACACACACGCTCACACATGCAAAGAGTAAAGGAGAGCGCCAGAGCCTACTGGGATCAGAAAACGCCAAAATACACTCAAGCCTCTGAAAAAAAAGTGTAGACGCTCAATCTCAGTGCTCTTTCTCCCCCAACTTTAACAGACCGCTTAGCGGAGAGGGGAAACTGGTGCTTGCAAGATTCCCCTGCGTACTCCAGATCCTGCCTTTGCGCCAGCCGCGGGTAGGAGCCCTGCTGGTACAACAGCCCTGTTTCACCGTGCGCCCGTACCGCACGGGAGAGCCACACGTCCGCCGAGGCGAGCGAGCCGAGGGGAGCAGAACCGGCAGAGGCCCCGCTGCCAACGCACGAATAACACTCGAAAAAAAAGCAGAGATCTATGCATACACAGCTGAGGAGTCCAAAAAAAAAAAAAAAAAAAATTACAAGGCACATCGGCTTACCTTTCGCGAAAGACGACATTTTCGCTCTTTAATAAAATAAATACTTTGCTCTTTCAAGCACA
>NW_009258261.1:1147753-1148215 GCF_000687185.1 Egretta garzetta
CCCCGCTGCGCCCCTGGGGCTCTTCAGCCCCACGGGGGACGCGTGGAAACGAACCGCGGTGGCTGGTCGTCCGCGACATGCGCGGTTGGGGGGCGGGAGCCTCGGGAAGCGGGGCTTGAAGCCGAGGTTAAGGACAGTTCCGTGCGAGGCGTCTGCAGGATTTCTGGTTTATCCGGTGCGTCCTGAGCTTAGGCACCTCCACCGGCGGCGGAAGGGGCTGCCCGTCCCGGGTGCCCTGCGGCGCTTAATGCCGGGGAGGTACCGCGCTGCCGGAGCGGCTCAGCGGGCAAGGAGGTGCTGATGGCACCCAAAAATGGGGACGATGTTAAACAGAGAGGAGGGGAACGACCGTCGGCTTCTGAACTCGCCCGTGCTATATCTGCACTGAGTTAAACTACAAAAGACACCCGTGCCCCAGTTCCACAAGGAGAGGGGCATGGGAATTGCTGGGGTGCTGCTGAA
>NW_009258261.1:1148271-1181799 GCF_000687185.1 Egretta garzetta
CTGGGGCAGGCAGGGTGGGCTTCGTCCCTCCTGGCTGTGGGCACCAAGGCTCAGCCAGGTCCTTGAGGCTCCTCGTAGAGCCTGGGGAAAAACCGGCAATGCCCAGGATGAGCCAGTCAGTTCGTTTTGGGGTCCCGCCTGGATCTGCCCGTTGCTGCCTCTCTTCTTTAAAGAAACCCAAAAATGCAAATACCTGAAGTGCTCCATGAATTTTCTATCCCAGTCCACTTGACCTGGGAGCATCCCTTTGCACTTTGTACTGCCAGATGGGTGCAGCTGCCTTCTCTGCTTCCAGGAAGATTCTCCTCTTCTGCCCCGGATCCACCAGCAGGGAAGTCCTGGATTGACCCCAGGACATCAGCAAAGTCCTGATCCTTCTCTCCAGACATTGGTGGGAGCTTGCTGTTACCTTAAACGCAAGAGCAGCCCCACTCCCGTGCTCACACTGTTAATTAAAATCCTTTGCTTTAAACCCGGCACTCTGTTTCGGCAGCTCAGCACTGTTACTATCCCACATCCAACACCTGCAAGCCGAAAATGCAAGCTAGATGATCTCCAGATAGTACTGGAACAACTTTTTTACAGCCACACTTTCACAGGATAATTACAGGCATAACTTACAGGGTAATAAACGGGGATAACTTTTTACCTGCTTGCAATAAAACCAGTTTCGGTGACCTGTCTCACTGTGGTGGAACCAGGAGAAAACCCTCCCTCCTTCACTGAGTTTTACGGAAGTAAGGGAAAAATGGAGGCTGAGCGCTGGTGGTGTTGGTCAGGTCACTCGTCACTTAGGATGGCGCTAACCAGAATCAACCCATACAAAAATGGCAAATTTTAGCAAAGCTCTGGGTGCCCAGAGCTCTGACGGCGTCTTTTTAGGAAGATTAAGGAAATTAAGACAGGGTCTGTCTGTCTGTCCACCCCCAGCGATTCCTTCCAACTCCTTCAGCAGGTGTCAGCTGAAGGACGGATGGAGGAGAGGCTGCACAGAACATGTTATTGGCCTTATTTTAAAAAAAAAAAAAAAAATTGCCCAGGAGCTAGATTAAAATGAGAGAGAGAGGTTTTTCTTGCAGGACACATGCACGCTGACGCATAGAGCCTCCCGATGCCGCCACTCCCGAAAACACCAACTGGGGATGCACAGGGGCAGATGTGCAGGGAGCGACGTGCCGGCAGCCCGTCTGTCTGCGCTGACATTTTGGGTTAAGTAAGTAGCCATAGAAACGCCAACAACAGGAGGTCGAAATGGCCTGAATTAAAAAATAAGCTTTTGATCCCACCACGCCTGATGTCACCGTCTCACCCAGGGGGTTCAGCATCTTCCAGGAACATCGGGCTGGACCGTATTGCGAACGTAAGAGTGAGCAACAACGGGAAAAAGGCACCAAACCCAAACTGCCGCCTGGTTTATATGCCTCATAAATAAAATGCCTTGTAAACATGCCTCGTTAATAAAATAAAATAAATAAAATAATAGTGATTTCCTTTGGTCTCATCACCCAAGAAGCTGACGCCAATGCGAGATGCTGCCAAAAGAGCTGCTCCTATCCTCCCCTTACTCCAGCCCTTCGCCCCATCCCGCTTTTGGCTCAGCGCCGGTGGGTTTTGGCTGGGACACTCGCCTTTCAGATGGACTCCTTTCTGGCGTGGTGGGAAGGGGAGGTGAAAAAGCCCTTCTGGGTAGCCAGCATCATCCCTTCATCTCCCTCTCATTTATTTCTGCCTTTCTGCTCTCCCTATTAAATTTCCCACCGAGGACATTTATTTTCTCTCCATCCTCCATCTGTTTTTCAGCCACTTCATTTATTGCCAATTAACTGCCTTGCCCGAGCTGAGACGAATCTGCACATAATGGAAATCTGGGTGTTTATGGGGGAAAAGAAACAGCGCAAATGCCAGGGAAATGTGGCCAGGAGGCGCTTGGAAAGCCAAGGTGTGAACATTTTAATTTACTGACTAGGGAATGATAGAAAAAAAACCTTTTTGTTTTTGTTCTCCAAATAATATAAATAGTGATGCAGGTGCTTTAGGGCCATTTCTCCGTTCAGCTGAAGGGTGATGTCCCAGCTAAGTTTCTTTTTTTCCCTGCAAGGTGAGGCAGCACCCCCAGCCCCATCAGGTGGGGCAGGGCAGACCCCTTCCCCATCATGCCCAAGCCCTTCTCCCCAGGAATCCTCCTGAGACCATTTCAGAGCAGGGGCTTGAGCCTAATTTGTGGCACAAGGGTATGGCTTGGTGTGCACCTGAGACTGAGAAAAGAGAGGTGGATGTTGCCACATTTAATATTTTCCCTAATTTTATAGGTCTGCCCTTCCTCTGAAATGATCTACCCTTAGTTTTGTTTCCCCTGGGTCTTGATCTTATTAAAAGCTCTGGTTAATATTCTTGGATATGTATGTGTGTGTGTGTATAAATATATATGATTATATACATCCTATATATTTTTATATATTGTATAAAGATATGTTTATATTACATGTATATAATCCAAAGCTACGTGTCTGGGCATCCAGCAAAGGAGACATGCTACACACATCCCATATATTTTTATATAAACATGTATTTATATATTTATCATATAAATATATATTACTGTATATAATTATCTATATTCTACATATTTTATAGATTTTAACGTCTTATATAAATATGTGTATGTATAATATAAATGTGCATTTATGAATATTTAACATACAAAAATCTAGAAAATACATATAATACATAATTATATATAGTGATATATTATTATAATTTTTTTTTAATCAGGTTTTTGGCAGGAAGAGACAGTGAGTGGCTGGGAAACAGTAAAAACCCAGCTCGTGGCCTCCTTGGCTGTGTTTTATATAAATATGTGTATGTATAATATAAATGTGCATTTATGAATATTTAACATACAAAAATCTAGAAAATACATATAATACATAATTATATATAGTGATATATTATTATAATTTTTTTTTAATCAGGTTTTTGGCAGGAAGAGACAGTGAGTGGCTGGGAAACAGTAAAAACCCAGCTCGTGGCCTCCTTGGCTGGGGCGCGCGGGATACGCTCCTCCTGAGCTCCGCCGCCTCCTGTTTGTCCGGCGAGTGCAAACACCCGCCCGGCGGATTCCCGGGTCGCTCTGGAGACTCGTGTCCTGTGACAAACACCCAGTCACTGTATTTCGTAAGGAGAAGAGGCTCATCATCTAGCACCATCGGCCCCACTCCACCATCCCCTTCCAGCTGGCCCTGCTGGCTGGGGAGCCTCAGGGGGGGGGAAAGCGTTGCCTTAACAAATTTAACAGCCCCAAACAAATCAAGGCTTTCAAATTGCACAATTAAAAAATACCCCTCTCGGGCACCGGTCCATGATACCCCAGGACTCCGACATGGGGTGCAAAAACCTGAGACTATATTCTTCTGAAATCTCTCCCAGGTGTTTAAAAAGGTGTTAAAATCCATGGCCTGTGGCCAGCAGCGTAAGGCTGCTCCAGCGTCGAACCTGGTGGAGATGAGCAAGGGCTGTGTGAGCCGGGCGCGGGCAGGGAGACCCCGGTAAGCGGGGCTGAGCATGCCAGGCCAACTCTTGAGGTGCTTCAGCCAATCGTTGTGCGGGCTTTTCCTCCCCAATTTTTTTTAAATTTAATTAAAGTAAAATAAAATAAAAAAAGAAAATTATTATTTATTTATTTCTATGGCTTTCTTTCTCTTTCTTTCACTGTTTAAAGCAAGGAAGTGCAGCACACCTTTGGGGCAAGAGCTGAAAGCCTCTGGGTCAGAAATGAGCCAAATTGTGCATAAAAATTCCTCATTCATGACCTCAGCAGGGAGCATCCCAAAGTTTTGGGTGCTTCTGCTCGGCACTGCACCACTCTTTAATAGTGTTTCTGTAACATAGCAACCTGGGAACACAACAGAGGCAGCAGGGGCAGGGTCTCCTAGTTTGCAGGGGGGGCTGGTGGCGGTGGGAACTGCTGGAACTGCTCAGGGGTCACAGGATAATGGGGGTTATTTTGTCCACAAATAGCTGGACAAAAGCTCTGGAATAATTCAGTGTCTATTTTTAACTCCCTTCTTGCAGTCACTTTGCCTCGCCTGGCGCCTTGCGGCACGTCGGCATGCAAGCAGCACGCACGTCACTCCCAACGCAAAGCTGTGAGGGTTCTCCAGACCCCTCTCTGGTCTGGAGACATTGGCGTGGCAGAGGGAAAGGCAGGGTTTCTATACATCCTGTCCCACCAGCTGCTTCTCTGCACACTCGAAGTCTTTCTGCTGATTTTTCACAGGAAATAAAGCCCTCGGGACAAGCCCTTATGGCAAACAACAAACAAGTCTTGTCCTTATCACCACCCAGTCGTCACCCTTTCACATTTGCCCCTGGGCTTATTCCCACCGCTGTAATTAAGGGCAAATCAGGTGTTAGCTCACTTCGTTGGACACAGACATAGACATTCTTGGTATGGTGCTCTTCCTTTCGGGGCTGGAAGCCAAGTGCTGGAGAGATGGGAGGAAAACAGCTCGTTACGGCCACGGCGGGGTGAGAGCCTTCCCTACTTTCCCTGCACATTCAAGGCTCAACCCAGGACCTAGCTTTGACAAGGTGGCTGTGGTTTGACACCTGTGTGCCCACCCAGAGATCCCAGGTGGGTAGAGCCTCACAGTGCCATGCCGGGCTCACCCACCTCCCGGTGTCTGCACTTATAATCAGGCAGGTCCCCCGCAACCAGGGGCATGATGGACCTTGGCGTGGGGATGTCATGCTGGTACCTAGGAGGCTGACGTGGGTCTGGAGGTGATAGTAACACTTTGTGTCTGCAAGGGATGGGGCTAGGATGGTGAGTCTCTCAAATGATCCCTAGCTGCCCCATTGAGGTTGGCTGGGGATGCTAACACCAAAATGTTGTGTTTTGGGGTTGTTGGTGAAGCCAGGTGGGTGAGGAGGCTATGCCAAGAGGCACCAAGGCTGGGCTGTTGGTATTTCCATCCCAGCAAGAGAGATGCAACAGTCAGGGAAGCAAAACAGAGATGTCATGAACCCTTCAAGCATCAGGGTGGGGAGGAGCAGAGGGGGAAGCCACCTCTGCTCCCTGTGTCCACACCTGATGGCTGTAGCTTCTCCTTTCACACAAGCAGACCCACTCCAGGAGCACAGGAGGAACAGAAAGGAGCACAAACCTCAGCGCTCATCCAGGATGGGAAATCACACAGCTATACTAACAAGCACAGCTCGTTCTGGAGCCCTGGGTGGCCTGACCCAGCCCAAGGCTGGGCATGACACTGTGTGGGCCAACGCAACTGCGTCCATGGGGTCGCAGTGGCCTTGTGAGTCCTTTACATAATGAGTGATTTTATCAGGCCTGGTAGCCCATCGTCACAACCTACAGCTCCCCCTTTCTGATGATGAACCATCCAGGGTCCTGTTTGAGCCCACTGGTTTAGTCAGGTCAGCACAGAAACTTTGATTACAGTCCTAGCCAAGAGGACTAGGACTAGCCCTGCTGGTGACTCCTCCTGTGGGCTTGGTGAAACATCTCAGGAAGATTTTGGTGACTGACTGGCAGCTGGAGGTGAGAGGAGAGGGTTACCCAGTCCTCTCTTGTTCCACCTGGCAAGCAGAGCATGAAGAGATGTTTGTCTGGCAAGTAATTAGGTCTTAAATGTTGCAGACGGTTAAATGTTAGGTCTTAAACACAGAAAGAAAGGACATGCACTGGGGCATGGTGAACCTGGCAATGAAAAAACAAACACATTGGTTAAGAACAAGACTAAAGGAACGATTCTAACTTCTTCAGTTTCTCCACCAATAGATCATGGGGTTTTCCTGATGAGTCATAGATTGCAGAAGAACAGAGGCTGGTGGAGACCTCTGGAGCTGGGACCTCTGAAGGTTCCTCCTCCAACCCCTGCTAGATCAAGTTGCTCAGAGCCAAGGTTTGCGTCTCCCAGGACAGAGATCCCACAGCCTTGCTGAGCTCCAGTGTTGGATCACCCTCATGGAGAATACATCTTTTCCTAATATCCAATTGGCATTTCTCACTTTCCATGTTGTGCCCATTGCTCCTCATCCATCCCTTGTGCAACCTCTGAGAGGAGGAGTCTGGCTCTGTCTCCATTTCTGCTGTGGCATTTGCCTTTGCTTGCCTTCATGAGGTTCCTGCTGGACCATTTCTAGCGCTGAAGTTGTCTGATCTCTCTGGAGAGCCCCTATTCTTCTTCATGTGGGATGTACTGAAATTACTGACATGTTTTAATACACAACCCCAAATTATGACAAGAGGAAATGCTTTCAAGGAGTTTAAAGATGCCTAAATACAGTAGTTTATGCTTTGTGCAATGAGGTGCACAGAATTTTAATATTTATTTTAAAGGGAAGTTGAATTTAAGGTAAGATTAGAATCTGAATGAGAAGGGGAATACACAACATTCTCATGGAGCTGGTCAGATGCAGAGGCTTAAGTTGAAAGAGAAGGATAATCCTTAATTATAGGAAAATTTAAGCACAAGTTAGAATGGTAAATTTATCTACGCTAAAAACATCCATCTCCTATCCCCACCCATCACAAAAAAATAATTTGGCTGTATACTTACTTAACAATCATCTCTGTATCTATTTCCTCCACCTGCAATAGCATATTAACCATGTGCTGTCAAATTTAAAGAGGAAAAACCAAACCAAAGAAGCTCTTAGCTTCCTTCTGACTGCTGTCAGGTTTCATAACACAAACAATAATCCTCAGTTTAAATAAGGAAAAGAAATACAGGGGAAAGTCCTACTCACATCATTTAACACCGTGTTTGTCTAGGAGCCCAACTCTGTGGAGCTGCCCTGCCCTCCAGCATACTGAGGACCGTGCCCTGGGCTTCTGCGCCAGCCCCAGCTCTGCACAACTGGCTTCCCACCAAGTGTCCTTACCAGAGAGGTGACCTTTTTTTTCCAAATCTGCACTTCTGTTTTTTTGTATGGTTACCCAAGCAGCTAGTTTCTGAGGGAAAACGAAGCCTCTGCTCACAAACCCATGCGCAGCAGCACGATGGAGTTTGTCCCAGAGAGGGAATGATGCTCTTCAACCAACTCGTAGTCCTGCAATGCTGCAGAACCAACCAGAAGACCAATCCCAGTGTGTCCAAGTGACCCTTTTTTCCCCTGAAATACATCAAAATAATTCCATTTGCATTTTATTTCTTGCAATGGTTGTGCAAAGCCAGTACCTTACTGTCAGAACACCACCCTCCTTCCCTGGCATGTGCAGGAGTATATATACCACTGTTGGGGTAAGAAACAAAATATCACACATTCACAAGCCTAAAATAAATTCTCCAGGCCACCTGATCTTTTCTGGGCCCCTGTCATTTGACTGAAGGAAGCATGTCCCGTGGCAGTAGTGCTGCCAAGCACCCAGGGGATGGAGCAGCCCAAAGGGCCAGTGGTGAGCTCCAGGTTTTTAGCTGTGCCATGTCCTCAGCTCTGCCTTTGGGGGAACTAGCTGAAACCCTGAACCCACTGGTTTGCTTTGTATTGGTGGGCTGCAGGTTGGGGTGACAGGATTGGGAAGATCCAACAGAAAGGCACAACAGAAACTGCTATATCCCAAAACTTCATCAGCAACATGAGGCTTCCCAGCAGCCAAACGCCTCTCCACAGCTGCTTCTCATAGACATAACTCGTGGTGTAAATACCGCCTTTGTGAGGTCATGCTGTAGTAATTTCATAACAGAGGAATGAGGCATCCTTGCGGAGATTTGGCAGGGTCTTGCTGGAGCAAAAGTTAGGATGTACTCAAGCCTGGAGCCACAGCTCAATGAGGGTGTCCTGCCCCTGAGAGAAACCTGCAAAGAATGTGCAATCCCGTTGGGTCCCCAAGGTCCCTTCATGTGCTTATATTTAAGGAGATATAGGAGGAAGGCAAGAAATGCCATCTGCTGACCCATTTTGAGTGATAGCATTGCTGTTGTTGACTTACTGCTTTTGTTTCGGTTTGGTTTTAGATCTGCTCGTTTTGGGTGCATTCTCTGAAAATGAAGTCTATAATAGAAAGGAGATCACATATTTATTGTTAAAAATGAGTGTGTTTCTCATCTCTTCCATGTCTTGCATATTTAGCCGAGTCTGTCTGTTGATTATAAATCACATTTACTGTGTTTTAGCCATTTTCAAGGAGCTGCTTACCGAAGTACAACCTGTGCCTTTGGTGAGGTCTTGGAGGCTTCCTGAGGGCATTGGTGGTCCCTCCTGGTGGGCAGGGAGGACACAGCACCAGCAGAGAAAAGGACTGCAGAGGGGCCAGCGAGCCACCTCATGCCACAGAGGGAGTCTCTTCTCCAAACCAAAGCCATACAAGAGGTCTCCAGCAAAAATGGGTGAGACCAAGCCATGTTTGCACCTCAAAACATCTTGAGAAGACATGATGGCACCTCACCAGAGAAAGGATTTTCCATTTCTTAATCAGAAATAGTGACTCCAAGGCTTGTGAGTCCCTCTCATGCTTGCCTGGGCTGCCTGCACGCTGGGCAGCAAGGGAGGGGACCATGGTGGCCGAGTGGCGTCATGTCCTGGGAGGGCAGCAGCACCGCTAGAGGAGGCTTGGAGGGGGTGGTGAAATATTTTTCCCATTAATCGTTTACCACACAGTGATGTTTTCTTCGGCAGAAGTGGATGCTCCTGGTGTGCACATTTTGGCTTTCCGCAGCGCTCCCGAGTGATTTGCTGCCTAACGTAGCATGTGAGCAAGAGGCACTAAAATCCAGCCAGGCGCAGATTAGGTTTGTGCTCCACTCCGCATCCTCCTTGGCAGGGGGAGCTTGTCTGAGGCAGATCTTCTTCATCTGGCCGCAGGAGACCTCTGGCAGCTTATAGGAGGCATCACAAGCAGCCTCTCTAAAGCCGCCCACACCTCTGTGGCCCAAATTCAGGAGTGGGTGTCCACAAGGAAGTCCTTCCGGAAGCTGTATTTGCAGGGGTAGCAACAAGGGCTAAATCCCAAGGTCCTGGCTAAGCTGCTTACCCAGCAGTGAAATTGTGCTTTGATTGCAGCTGTGAAGAATGAAACAGCACAAACATAAAGCCAGACCTTTCTGCCCCTGGTACATTTTCATGGAGGATCCTAAAATTTTCAATCCTGATCAAATTGCTATTGGGGTAGAATCATAGAATCATTTAGGTTGGAAAAGACCTTTAAGATCATAGAGTCCAACCATTAACCTAGCACTGCCAAGAGCACCACTAAACCATGTCCCTAAGCACCTTGTCTACCCGTCTTTTAAATACCTCCAGGGATGGGGACTTGACCACTTCTCTGGGTAGCCTGTTCGAATGCTTGACAACCCTTTCAGTGAAGAAACTTTTCCTAATATGACAGAATGGCAGGGGTTGGAAGGGACCTCGGGACATCAATATAGTTCAACCCCCCTGTTAAAGCAGGTTCACCTAGAGCAGGTTGCACAGGACATTGTCCAGGCAGGTTTTGAATATCTCCAGAGAAGGAGACTCCACAACCCCCCTGGGCAGCCTGTTTCAGTGCTCTGTCACCCTCAGAGCAAAGTTCCTCCTCATATTCAACTGAAACCTCTTATGCTTCAGTTTGTGCCCATTGCCCCTTGTTCTGTTGCTGGGCACCACTGAGAAGTCTAAACCTCCCCTGGTGTAGGCACACAACAAGCCCAGAAGAAGTACTCTTTGCCCCAAAAAGCCCTTTATCGAGGGGAGCACAATCAATGATTGCTAAGGATTATCACTCAGTGCCTCAGAAGGAGAGGGCAGGATTGGAAATCATGTCTCTGAACATGTGACTTCTGGACAACATAGGGCCAGTGAACAGCAAGCAACGTTGTGCCGGGCATCAGAGCAGCCAGAGCTACTGAAAGACAGGAGACCTGGAGTGAGCCCGCTGCCTTGGGCTACACTTATTACTGAGAGCATATAATGTGATGTGCTCCAAGAGCTGTATTTTGCCCCATCAACAGCTGCTAAAAGCCAACAGCATTTGCTATTCTGCAGTTGGGTCCTGATCATACAGAAGTGGGAGCTTCAAAGCCAGGCTTCCCACCTCAGTCACACCTGATCTGTCTGAGAGCACTTTGGGTTTTTTTGCCCTAGTTTCCTTAAGCTATGTGGTGAAACATGAGCAAGCCTAATTTTCTACTACATAACTTCATCAGAGAAATCCAGAAACAAAGCAGAAAAGTTCTACAGGCTCATCAAGGGCAGTAAGTGTTCTCCACTCGTGTGAAGAGGTTTTTACAGGAGTTTGGCTATACTGGTGGAGGAATAGCTTTACAGCACGGGCAGTTTCTCCCTTCTGGGTTCCCAAGATTTATCTGTAGCTGTGGGAAATGACCTTGCATGCCACCAAGATCAGGCTCCAGAGAGACTGCAACAGGACTGCTGTGTCGCAGGGAGTGAGGAGCAGGCAGGAGCAAGAGGCTCTCACTGAATACAGATTGCACGGAGGAGCCAAATCCTGCAGCTTTCAGTAAAAAAGCTTGGAAACTGATTTATTAGGAAGGGAAAATCATGGGGGTTTGTGGGGTTGCCAGCTGGAAGCCTCAAATAAGGAAAGCAACAAGTTGATTTACTGTGATGGTGAATGCACTGGGCCACATTCCTGTGTTAGTGGCGAGGGGATGATGCTGTTGTCTTTGTCAGCCACACAGATTTGACCCGGTGCTGGGCCAGGCAGCAGCTGACAGCACTCTATACAGGCTATATCTATAGCATGACCAAGCTAGCCTGACCTTTGGCATCTCTTGCCCATGCATCGCCACACTGGGCATTAAGGCAGGGCTTGCCATTCTGTCCCTTCAAAAAAAAAAAAAAAAAAAAAAAAGAAAAAAAAAGGCATTTTTTCATTTAAAGGGAAATAGGCTGAAAAAAACAAGGCAGAAAGCCACATGGCCATGCAAGAGGTTAAACTGGCAGGTGCTGTCTCTCCAGAGTGCTGGCTCCTCAGCTGGTGGCACCTCCTCCCAGCCCAGCGCAGGTGCCAGCTTGTCCTCCTCACCCTCTGTCCCGGTGGCAATGCAAAGGTCGCTCCGCTCCAGCAGCCACACAGCATGGCCAAACCCAGCCTCCAGCTGCAGAGCCACCACCCTACCTCGTCACAGCCACTGGTTCCCTGCTCACTGTCAGCTCACCCTTTGCCGGCTCTGACCACGTGGGAACGCAGCTGGGTGCTGCAGTCCCCCAATCTGCAAGGATCCACATGCCAGATCCTTTGGAGAGCTCATCCCTGAGGGAAAGATGTCCCAAAGACCAGCATGGCAAATCAAGAGATGCTGGAGCACCAACCCATGCTACCATTTGGCCAGGATACTTCCTTTAGGGGTCTCCCAAGAGGACTGCAGTTATTATGGCAAGCATGTTATTTACAGCAAGTGAGAGCATGCAGCCCCCACAAGCCCCCTGTGGCACCATATGGTCCCCTGTGGATGTTTTACGTGGTGCTGCAGGACCAAGGCTGCAATGTCTGCACTGCAGGGCTGAGCACAGCAACATCTTTGCTGCTGTGGATCCTTTTTTACCTGCTTAGCATAGGACCCAGTAGCAGAGGACCTTGCAACGGATGTTAAAATGCTAAATACCCAAGTGAACAACACCTTGAGGATTGTGCGGTACTTTATCAGCTTCTTGACCTTCTCCTGAGCCTCTCCTTGTATCCCCATCCTTACCTGTTGGTTGCAACCCCGTGGGACACCAGATTTCACCCAAGTGGCTGGGATGTGGGGACACAAAGCCACACAGCTGGGAACACGACAGCTTGTCAGGAAATAAGCACAGGACTTTTTTCCCCGGAGGCAGACATTTGGTGAGATCAGCTCATGAATTCAGCTGAAGGCGCAGAGAAACATTTGCCTTTTTTAGAGGCCCAGAAGTTTGGAAGGTCCCATAAACTTTAATGAGATACTTCTGCAAAACCATTAGTAGAAGCTGTTGAAAAGCAAATTATAGCCACTTATGGGGACTCAAGAAACTCCAGCAACTATTCACTCAACAAGGGCTGGCAAAGCAGCCTTCCCTTCAAATTTCATAATCCCCTTTGTCAAGAACTTCCTCCTTTCCATTGTCAGATTTTAATTAAAGTTGCCCAGGATGGGCATATTTTCCTTCCCAAGCCACTTCTCCATAGACCAGCCTAGAGCTGGATTCAGCCAGGCAGGAAGCCTGGATCACCAACTGGGCACCGGGCACCATGGTCCCCCAGGGAAAACCGGGATCCTCAGCAATCCAAGATCTCACCTGGTGCATCCTAAAGGGGAACCTAACAGGTGGCCTCCAGAAAGCCCAACCACTCAGCAATTGGATCTTTTAAAGCTGATTTAGAAAGACTGCTGATCTGGTCAGAAGAGAGGTGGATATGGGGTTTGAGCATATCAAATGGCTTTTTAATGCCATTAATGAAACCTGGGGAGAGGGTAAATTTTAGCTGCTCGGCTCTCCTGTAAAACAAAACAAAAAAAAAAGGGCATGACACATCTCAGCCTTTCCCAGATAAGAGAGCAACTCTAGTGTGTCACCCTTCACCTTCAAGCTTTGTCTACAGGGCTGAGTCATTACTGCAGCTAATTAGAGACTTCAAGATGATTATGAGGATTACAATAAGTGGAGTTACAAAATCTCTAGGCCTGATGCTCCTTAATACAAAAGCCACTTTACACTGACCTGGCCTTAAAATACCCTGGGAAGACATAAAGTGCTCTTAAAGCAAATGAGATGAGTCCACCTGCATTTGGAGGGACCAGCACACATCACAGACCACCGGCATCCGAGGCTGATGGGACTCTCAAAGGCCCCATCTGCCCCCAAGTGAGATGAAAGCATCCTTCTGATCATAGAGAGACAGGTCTTCCACAACAAATAAAAATAAAAAATAAATATATTCAGGCAATTACCTGAAGAGCTGACTGATATCGATCCAATAAAAGCAGAACAAAGGCTTGCTGAGTCCATTTGCAGGTGCCTCTAGGGGTATCTTAAGACCTTAACAAGTCAGTAAAACTCCGCTCTGGGTTGATTCTGCCAGCACTTCCACAGATGGATCCTCCCTAAGCTTTAGGTGTATTTTAAACTAGATACAAACCCAAAGAGAAAAACTCAGCTTTTCCAGATTAGTGATACTGAAAAAGAGCTTCCTGTGTTGTTTTAAAATTACTCAAAGCAACAGACATCGCCCACTGTCCACAAAACAACTTTTGAACCAAAACCACCAGGGATGCACAATGGTCTTGTGGCCCGGAGGTGACCATTTGGGACAAGGTGGCCAGTGCACTCCCCAAACAGGAAACAACTCTCCCCAAAAAGGAGAGGGGACTCTGCCAGCCCCAGCAGCCAAGGGCTGCACTGTCCCCACTCACGGGATCCTCCCAGAAGCTGCTGATGGTGCACCCCAGGGTGGATGACTGTGCACACACAGACATAATCTTGGCAGAGAAAGGAAGTTGCAAAGGGAAGCCTTATCTCTGGGCTGAGCACAGCTCCAAAAATATGACAATAGTCATGAGACCCACAACCCCGGTCACCCAGTGTAAGGTTACTGCCACAGTGACATTTGGGTTACAGCATCATCTGTCACAGCTTGGAGCCAGCAAACAGGCGCAGCCAAGTGTTTAGGTTTCACTGTGAATAAAATAATACAGGAAAAGCGTCTTGCCAGCAAGTGTGCAACCCCAGCAGCTCCCCAGGCCTGTGGGGCAGAGAGGGAGGGGGGTAACTCATGTGTTTAAACTCACAGGAGCAGCACTTTTATTCACCATAGGCACAGCAAGGTCCTGGGTCCCAGCATCAGGGTGCACACAGGAGTTTACGTGGAGAAGCCAAAATACTATGGGTTCCCTCCCACTCACTTCCCAGGGCAGATCAGTCCTCTCATGTGCAGAGGCAGCGCTGCTGCTCAAAAGTAACCTGTGATACATAAAAGAACGTGAAAATCCAGCCAAACCAGTATGCCCAGATGGTGGTATCGGGGAGAACAGCTCGACCCTGGCTGGTGGAAACTGGGACTCCATCTGCTTCAGCCCAGGCCTCCTGCCCTTCCCCAACATCAGCACTTTGGGCAAGGGGGAGTGCAGAAACCCTCTGTGGTCACCTTTGCTTATCAGCAGATGAGAGATCTTAGGAAGGACCTTTCTCCTGCAATAGGAGGCTTTGCTGGGCAACAATGTGGGACAACACAGTGGCAGCCCCACACCTGATGGATTACTGGAGGGGATGGGGTGGAACAAGCATGGATCCCTCTGTCAACAAAACTAGAGCTTAAATTGCTGCCACGGCTATTTTCGGATAAATTATGGGTTAAGCAGGATGAAGAACTGAGAAGCAACTCGCTCCTGCATGGAGAAGAGATGCTTATATATAAATAATATATGTGTGTATGTACACAAGTATTTTCTGATTTAAGAAAAACATGTCTGCATGGCTCTGCAATCTCATATTAAAACAAATAAAAAGATGTAAAGATTTCTCCATGTCCTGAAACCTTCCTGCTGCCTTCCCTTGTCTAAGTGTCTGATCCAGAAGAGATGCTGCACCAGGATGAACAGATGCAGAGCGGGACAAAGGACTGGCACAGCTGAAGCTCAAAACACTTTTGGATCATGTCCTGATCGCAGCCAATATAATAAAAAAAAAAAAAAAGCACATTGATCGACCTTCCTGCGATCATTTTGGTGGCATGAGATTTCCCACTTTTTCTCATTCTTCCCTCACTTTTCCTTCTGGGACTTCTTTCTGCAGAAATTTCCTACTCTTAACCTGCTTTACCCCAACCGCTGTCTTCTGCCATGATGTATTTTTCCCCCCGCTTTCCTTCTCTGTTTCCATCCTTTTCAGCTGCAACACCTCTTCCCTTTCTCTTTCCTCTGGACCAGCTAGAAGGACGAGGGTCCTGAACCCATCCCTTGTCCCACATGCAGGAGGATCATTTTGGACCACAAGCTGCTTGAGAGGCACTTCCAGACCTCCTGTAGCTTTGCTATGAAGGCTGTCACTAGCAAGATGGACCTCAGCTCAGGAGATCCGCTCCTCTTCTTTACGAGTGGCAGCGTGCTTGCCTTTCAACACCAGCCCTGTTGCATCAGGGTGTGGGCTGCAGTCTCCGTGTTTGCCACAGCTACAGTCCTCTGGGAAGTGAAGTTTTTTCAGGAAGAGCAGAGAAACCTCCCTCATTGCCCTCATACTGGCTGGATTGCACCACACAGAGGATAGAAGCTACACCAGCCTCCGCAGTGTGGCAGCCGGAAGGTCAGAGAAGTGCCAGAGCTGCGAAGTTGCCATCTAAATTCAAATCCACACTTTTCCCATGCATGGGGTGCTCAGAGCATGATTTGTGATTTCTTCTAAAATAAGCACCCAGCTGCTCATTTCTGATCCAGCTCCTCCAAAGCTCAGGAGGATTTAGATCATTTGGAGACTGCACCAAACCAAAACCGGAGATATCTAGCAGTGTGAGAGTTAGCAAGCAGAAAACATGGAAACAGAATTTAAAATATCAGGGCTGTACCCCCCACTGTTGTAAACCCTGCAGTTCTGCTGTAATTACATCAGCAGCAGAGCCCATGGATCACCCATGACTTTATCCTGACCCTTCAGAAGTTTGGCTGGGGCCTTTCTGAGAGGCAGCTTGGACATGGTTGGGGGGTAAGAGAGATTAAGAGTGTGGATGCAACCTGCTCTTTTCCAGTTGGCACCCAGTGCTAAAAAAAAAAAATCTCAAATAAAGCATGTTCCCAGCTTGGACAGGACAATTGTGAATCTGTGTCTAACAAAAGCCTTAAGAAAAAGGGATACAGAAATATTCCAGCAGCTTCATGCTTCCCAAGGGGAGGAGATGTGGGCCACCAGCTCCCTCACCAAGAAAATGTGTTTGCAGGAAGAACCGCTCCATGAGGCCAGCCTGGACCCAAAATCCCAGGAGAGAAAGGTCCAAAACCTCAACCCTGGACTCACAGCCTCATGTTACACCAACAAATACGTAGCATAGATGGCCAGGAATATTCCCAAGTGCAGGATCTTGATCCCCTCTGCAGGTAAATTGTTAGCACAACCCCAACAGTTTTGGCACAGCCAACCAACCCTGTCCTAAATCATTCCCCAAGGACCTCTTCTAGCTCCACGGTGGGCAAAGAGGTGTCCAAGCAGAACGAGCATCTTGCATGCAGAAAAAAATCTTTGGTGCCTTTGGTGGAGGCACCTAAAGAAAAAGGCAGACCTGACCAGGACTGCCATAAAGAAGACAGGCTTTAAAAATACTCGCTGCAAGTGCCAAGGTAGAGCAGAAGCAAAGTGAGAAAAGAGGCATTTTTACCTCTGGCTCATTGGTGGGGCTTCAGGGGGAATCGGGTCACACATGCCACATGCACCAGGACCTGGTGGGACAACAGCAGCCAGGCACTGCAGCATTACACCTCCAAGAAAGCCTTTTACCTGGGCTACAGCCTGGGGCATATCTGCAACACAGCAAAATCCCTCTGCCTGCCTGCCTGCCTGCCTGCCTGATATTTTAGGACCAAATAGCTTGTTATTGCAAATGAGCTGCTGACCTTACAGGTGGCTTAGGTTTGTATGTTTGCATCTGCTCCAGCAAGTGCACCAGCACCTGGCTGAGCCAACACAAAGGAGCCAGCAAGGAGGAAAACCAAGCAAAATGCTGCCCTAATAAAACCTGTGTATGGCAGAGCTGCCACTGTGAATGCACATAAATAATAGTAAACCAGCATGGAAAGAATATCTATGGTTGCTAGGCAAATTAATGTTCCAGCATAAACAGCACATATAAATTAGCTCAGGGCACACACACAGGAGCACAGCCTTTGAGGGGGTATGGGGATGCTTAAGAGCTAAATGCTGGACAAGGCAGTAATGCTTGGTGGGAAGGGAATTTAATGCCCTGTCGTAAGAAAAACTGGGCTGGGGAGGAGGGATGCTGGCTAGGGAGGAATTTGGCAGTGCATCGCTCCTGTTAAATCTTTCCCATAAGTGTTTTTGGGGGAGCTCTGGCTAGCTGAACTCTGTACCTTTTTTTCAAGCATGCAATAAGGTGTTGTAATTCCTCGCTCATGGCTTTCTGCATCTTCCAGGTCAATCCAGCTCTCCCATTTTGCTCTCCCAGAGCAGACCCTGGCTGTGTCCCCCGTGGAGTTTTGAAGCTAAGCTGGTCACATGGCGAGATGGTTAAAAGGCACTGAAAATAGCAGGGGATATTGAAAAGACATCTCTGTGCTGGGAGGGCTGCAGACGGACCTTGGGAAGGGAGGGAAAGTCGCATTACAATCCCTGCATTGATGGCACCACACGCTGAGTATGCTTTTCACTGCTCACCGCTGCGGAGAGAGATGGGCGAGAGTTATTGAGCCATTCCTCATCCCAGTCCCGCCGGCTCCAGTGGCGTTAGTCTTCTTGTACCCCTTTCAGATGGGGAGGAGAAGCCTTTTTTTTCCCTTAAAAATACATCCTTGTTGCACTCGGCAGCATGCTAGGACTTCAGTGGAGTATTTTCAGTGGCTGTGAGTCATCCTGTGGTTAAATAATAAACATGGCAATAAAATACAAGTACATTTTCTAGTACAGGAGACAGAGCGTCTACTGTCATCAGTTCTTAAGAAGCGCTATTCTTATATGCGGTCCCTGTCCTCATTTTTTATCCAGTTGTCTATTCCCCAAACCTTTTATTGGGAGCGTATGCTGAATATATGTCATTAATTCTTGCCATATATTGCTCTTCTGACATTCAGCAGTTGTTGTCAACTTTTTGTCAAGTCTTATTCGAGAAATGAAAATTAAATGGCCAGTGCTATTCAGTTAAAGAGATTAAATTTCCTAATCCTCTGAACAAGGGTATAAGCAAGCAACTTTACTCATATGAGCAACTGCTAGGACTGAACCTGTGTCCTGCTGTAAAGTGAATCCTTTATAATTAATTCTGTCTGTAAGCATTTGCCATCTAAGTGTTAAATGTCATAACACAAGGAAAAAACCTGTCAACACCAAGAGGAATTTAAGTTTTAAAATGCTGTAGTTTTAACACTCTCAATTGCCTCTCTGAATTGTACACTTCCTACCAATAATTCTACCAGGAATTTTTCTTGTTAACTACAATATTTTTTTCTGAGACTGGCTTGTAAATCCAGACTATAATGAGACCCACTGAGAGATTTGCCATTTCCGTGGGAAATTAGGGAGCTAAACATGTCCAGATTTAGAAGTACCCACAGAAAACTGCAAGGAACACTAACCAAAATCTGCTCCACAGAGGGGCACATCCAGCTTGTATTAAAGAACCATGCTCATGTACTGAGGAGCAGCAATTCCTGCAGAGGTAAATGAACCCATACATGGTGTATTGGGTCCTGGTTCAACAACAGCACATGTGTTTGGATATGCAAAGACAGAATTTGGCCTTCCACTACCATCACATGAAAACCTAATTTGATATGGTCAATGTAGTGGTGCAAAACCCAGCTGGAGCGTGACTCGTGTTTAATTTTCCTAGTATAACTCAGCAAACCTCTATCCACGAGGTTCCACGTGACTTTTTTCATTAAACTGTACAGCATGTACCAAGCCCCCTGTCTTTAAGATGACATTTCAAACCCCCACAGAGGAGGGACAGTTGTCAGGGCTGTGATTAAAATAGATCCTTGTTTGTTGGTGTGACTTTTACTTGGCTCCCAGGAGATGTGGCAGCCTTGCCACCTCTCCCAAAATAAGATATGCCCCGGACAGATGCGCACATAACAATCCCGCTGGATGCCGACAGCCCTCAGCCTGCTCTTGCTTGTACCCATCCTAGCCGGGCTAGTGATTGCCTCTGTCCATCTCCCCATTGTGCAGGCGCGAGGACACCCAGGCTGGGTGCAGGAATTTCAGATGGGTTGGAAGAGCCCTTCCACTCACCAGGGAGCAAACCCAGAGATCTCCTGGTACCACCTAAGGCAAAGCAGGGTGGTTTTGTGGGAGAGCCAAGAGCAATAATTCAAGGTCCTAAGGCTGCATTTGCTTGTGCTTATGCAATTTAGTGTCTTTTGGGGGATCACAAGGATTTGCAGGAAATCGGTGCCCCTCGGGGGTTGATGCCCCATAGTATGCCCATCACTTTGCACTGCCCCTCAGCCCCAGTGGTGAACTCAGCTCCAGCTAAAGATAGGGTTGAGCCGGTGCGGCTGAGCCCACTTAAGAAGCTCTAATGCAACACCTGCTAATTGCTGGCTCTGAGGCGAGACAGGCACCCATAGCTGCCCTGCCAGGGTGGGTGTCCAGAGCTAATGCTGGAAGAGAAACCATTTTCTGATGTTACTCTCTCAAATGGAGCGAAAGGGATAAGGGAGAGCAGCTGTGGCTGTGAGTCAGGTTAGACACCGAGACCTTGAAAGATGCTCACGTGCTGATAGAGGCAAAGGAGAAAAGACAGGGCCTTTGCAGGGGGCAGTGGGATGATAAAATTGTTTTGTGACTTTCACCATATTCTTGAAGAAGTCCTATAAGAAACTCCGGCAGCTATTCACTTGAGAGCTGGCAAAACAGCCTAAACCCCCTAAAAGCAACATCCCATCCTGTGACCACTTGTGTCCCACACTGCAGAGCAGCTTGTCCCTGGACAGTAAGCTTAAAACACAGACTTCATTGCCACTTTCATCCAGACATGCCTTTTCAGTGACCTTGGCAGCCCCCTGACAGGTATGTGATAGCTGCCATGACCCAGACCTCATTAGCTTGTAGTTGTTCAAATGTCTCAAATCGCCTCTTTTTTATCTCGTCATGTATCCCAGCTGGTTCAACAGCTTCCTTGGAAAAGGAACAAGGTACAAAAATACCTTCTCCTTTCTAACAACATATCTTCCACCTGTCCTTCCCTCCTTCTCTAAATCCTCAAAAGTCAGACCTTGTATTTTTGGCCGGGGTGCCGGCAGACGAGACCCGTGACTCAGTGGCACTTCTCCTCTGAAGGTGAGAGCTGACGAAGATTGGGCGAATGCCAGCTCTGGAAACCGAGGCTGGCTCAGCCCCAGCTGATCCGCTTTTCCCAGATGGCCACAGATGACCACGTCTGCCCATCACCTGGCAGCCCTGCAAAGTGAAAGGCCAGATGAAATAAATACAAAGCAGCTTAAATATCGCTTTAGAAACACATTAGGGTGTTAGGATGGGTAGGTTTTCTGCTTTTTGTAATGAGGAAAATCTCTGGTTTGTCTTTGAGTCCAGCTCAGTATCAAGTGGGGCTATTGCAGAAAAAGCAAAGAAAACCACTTTTTTAAAATGCTTTTTTAAATGACAACAGCTCCTAGGTTGGCTCAGTTCATCATATCAAAGGGACTTTGTTAAGTTTAAGGTTTCGTTCTTGGTCTCAGCTGGGCAGTGTGTGCACACTGTGAATGGAGGACGTGCTCCATGGCTCTGGTTTCTGCTGTTGCATGTGCCAGAGGGCTGGAAAACTTCAGGTGATTAAGTATTAACATTTACTGCAGTGCACCCACTTTGTCCTACATCCAAGGCAAGCTCTTTCTCCCAGGAACGCAGTGGTTACGGTAAGCAGAATGATGCGGGAGCTCTCAGTCACTCAGCACTGGTAGTGAACAAAGCCTTCAGTTAAGTTGATGCTGCCATTTTGGGTAGGGTGAATAGCTACCTAAATAACATAACAACATCTAATCTGTCCTTCCAGCTCTGATTTAACTCTCTGAGATTGATTTGTATGGGTTTTTTAATTACAGGTCTTCTTTTCTGCCTGCTTTACAACTGCTTGGGAAAAGTTGTTGTGCGCCTTTGAATGAAACTATCCAGGGAGATAGACCCAAACCATTCCTGTCTCCACTGAGGGCATGATTTCACTTACAGTATTTATAATGTGCTTCACTAAAGCATCACTTGCAGTTTTATGTATAACAAAGAAATCTTGGATCACCTGCGACACAGGGAGAGAAATTGTCTCAAACGAAGCAAATTTGACATAAAGTCATAGAAAACAGAGGGGAAAGAAACACTTAAAAAGGGAGGGCTGCACTGACAATACGCAGTGCTGATAGATACTGGATGTGATCATAGCTACGGCCTTTCTATCTTTATATTCCTCTGCTCTGTTGAGCACTCCAAGAGCTCAAATTCAGTGGCCATTATACAGCTACACAAGGAGGATGCTAAAATAGTAATTGAGAGAGAACAAACCGAATAGGACTGTGCAAATTCTCCTCCCAGCCCTATCATATCTTCAGTGGCACGGCTAGACAGAGGTGGGCATGGCGTGGATCAATGACTTGCCTTTTTTTCCCCCCTCTCACATAAATGTAGTAAATCTCTGAAAAACTGTGCTTGTGTACAAAAGCTAACACAAATGTGTTCACCCCAGGAAGTCTGGAAGGGAACAGTAGTTTGGCCAAACAATTAATCTTTATAACATTGATTCCATCAAAGTGGCATAAATGGAAGAAAAGCCTTTAAGTCTAAGTATCAAAGTGCTGCCTCCATTTGATATAATGAGCATGTGTTTTTGGGAAACGTGGTACCCTGGGAGCCGCCTGCTTTCCAGACTTCTGGCAGGTCAGCTCATGGGCTCGGATGAAACTGTTTAAATGACAGTGGCCTGAAAAATGCCGCAACCTTTTGCTTTTGCGTACCCAATCGCACAGCAGGATATGAGTCAGGAGAAAAGGTGAGGCATGTCCTGATTGCTCCAAGTTACTTAGGTGTTCAAGGACACAAGCTGTCTTAGAAAAGCAACAGTAGAAAATTGTGTGGGAGCGGCACGGACGACCCAATGTTATTTTCTCCAGCTTGGACTCTTGCCTCTCCTTGCATCATCTCTTTGCTGCAGGTGGGGGTTCAGCTGAATTTCCAAGCAAGCCACAGCTCCAGGGGCTGCTTCAGGACAGACCATGCATTTGCTTGTTGGAGAAGGAACCAGGTGGCTGCTGCTCACCTTCGGCACCGCTGCACACCCAGATGAAATTGGCCATTAGATATACCTGGCTGACTGTTGAAACTATGCCCAGAAATGGAAGAAATTACTATCCTCTGCCCCTCCAGACCCTCACCTTAAGCTGTGCTGGATCTCTGCTAGGTCCAGAGAGAGATCCCGCTGCATCAAGGTCTGGGTGGGGACAGGGACAAGAGCCTTCTCCAGCATGGAGGAGCCCTACAGACCCCATGTGCTCCTGACTCAACCGAAAGAGTTGGGTCAGTAGTGAAGAGAGGAACATACTCTTTCATGGAATTTTTGGAAAATTTTGTAAACCCTACCCCAGCTCCACACCCAGGGTCATTTCCAAGCACAGGCTCTTCTGCTGTTGCTGCCTCTGTCTTGATTTTTGACACGTATTATTTCCTCCTAAGTTTTTCCTGCAACCTCAGTTGCTGGCTTTTGCCCAGACTTCTTCATGGCATTGACAGAGTTGCCTGAGCAACTTTTTCCCTCTGTCTCTGCTCCCACGCTGTGACTCCAGCAGAGCAAGATAACCCACTCCACACACCTCCCAGCCATGCTTGCTGCCGCCTCTACTCTGCTTTTTTCCCCACTTAATTTCATTAACCTTGCCAACACCAAAGCAAACACAGCAGATACACCTTGCAGCACAGATGCTTCTCCCACCACGTGCTCTAGCAGCTGTCTCCTCATAGCCTTCGCTGGAGCTTGGTAGCCCACCAGCTTCCTCCAAAGACACGCTGGGCGTGATGGTGCTGCCGCTCATCTCATGCCTGTGCAAGCAGCAGGTCAGGTCATAAGGTGGATACCATCCACCCGACATCTCCACATGCCAACCTCTTCTCCATCCTACTTCCACCTCCCACCAGTACCTTCTGTCCTGTCTCCTCGTCTGCCTTCTCCTTACTGCAGGGCTAATTCATCTTTCCTTCTTCATTGGCCTAAATTCTCTCATTTCTGCCTGTATTCCTCTTCTCCCACACTCGTTAGCTTTTGTGATTATCCTTCATACCAGCCTGGCTCTCTTCCCACTCCTCTCACTTCCATTTAATCAGCTCCTCCTGAGTTGAGGTGACCTCCTCGTCCTCCCAACTAGGTTGTCCTTCTACCAGAGTCACATGTTTCCTTTTTGCGTCCCCTCTCTTTGGGATTCAGCCGCTGGTTTTGTGAGCTTCAGGCTACTGGTTTGTTTGACTTGTCAGCTCATTTTCTTCTCTCTCTGGAAATTCATACTGCTAATCACCGTTCCTGACTACCTTCCTTCACTTTGCTTTCAAAAAGTAGGTTGACCTGTGCTAGAGTCAAAAACACACCTTCTGTTGAGAGAAAAAAACCAGGAAACCTCTTTTTCTTATTAAGCACACACACAAAAGATTATTCTCAACCCATTCTAAAAGAGGAAAAAAAAAAAGAACAGACCTTTTATCTGAAATAAACAGAAGATGATGGTGCCTGATACAAAAAGAAAAGGAAGGGAGCTAAAAACTGAAAACGAGGGATGTCATTACAGATAAGTTGTCTGGACGGTACAGCATCTACCTACTGGATAGGCAAAAGATATGTTAAGATGAAGCTCGTAATCTAACCAGGGGAAGATAAAAACTTGTCGTGATGAAAAATACCGGGTGCTTTCAATAGCATATAATGGACTGAAAATAAGGGTGAGAAGCAGCATTGATTTTGTGCCTGGCCCTGCTTTTATCAAAGTCCATAACCAAACCCCAGTCAAAATCAATAGCAAATGTGGTTGGGAAACCACAAGACAGCTCTGAACAGGTTGCAGCTCTGTGGCTTTGATTTTCAGTTTGAGGTCACTCAAACTGCGTTTCTTGACCTTTTTCAATTCAATCTTCTTAAAAAAATATCCAGGAGCCCCTTTGTGCCACAATAGCCCAATGTTTACATTTCCAGAGGGAAAAAAAAAAAAAGCCAAGGTAAACTTTGCATGATCATTTATTACTTCTTTTACTGCTCTTCTGTTTGTTTAACTGTGTGCCTGAGGATATACATGGAAGGATGGCTCTTTTGCAGTCACTTCCCTGGCCTCTGTGCTTCCCACGTCACACCACGTAGAAGCACTGTGAGTCAGAAGCCCATTTATTTGCTCAGGTATCACTCCCATTGCCAAGAGAGATTTTATCCCTGGGTAGGTGTGGGCCTCATCACCTCCTCTATGGACATAGCAGGAACCAGATAGCTCATGAAATGAAGAAAGGCTACAGCACTTGCAGCAAGGGTCCAGAACGTGACAGCCCTTCTCTCACTGATGAAGTATCTATCTGCGGATTTGATGATGGGTATTTTTGATGAAGATACACAGTAAGGTAAACTTTCTAGGCAATATTTCTGATGGTTTTTTTCCACAGAATTCAAGCAGTTTTTCCAAGATTACCAGTGTTGAGAAATGTGTCAATGAAGCATATTGCTTGAGTGCCTCAAAAGGGACAAACGTCAGCTCCCAGAGTTTTGGCGGTGTTATTGGTGGCTTGTAACAAGACAGCCTGGGATTTGGAAGAGGAGCTGCAGTAACCCTTCAGCCATGGGGTTCCTCTGTCCCCCCTACAGCCAAATGGGAAGGCAGTTACCCTGCACACACCATCCAGCTCCCTGCATTCACTGAACACATTGTCAACAATTTCCATGCCAAAAGCCAAGATAAGAGGTTATTCCCCACTCATCACATGACCAAGGTCATTATCCAGGTTAAAAGACCTGGTTGAAAGACCAAGGAGTTTCAGTGAAGGTTATTCTGAGCTGTGTCTCAAAGCAGCTAGCTTGTAGGTTTGGAGAAACCCTTCAGCAGATATTTTTTGGTCAGGTCTTTCCTTCTGTTGACTTCTCTAGTCTGGAAGGGAAAACAATCAGTGCTGAAGAGCATCAACATCAGCCAAACCCTGTATTATATTTTAGAATAACAGCCTCATTCAATTAATGGCAGTAAGGGTGAGAGGCCTGGTAGTGAAGTGTAGAAGTGTAGAAATGTAAATGTAGAAACTCTGAGCCACCTTTTTCCCCCCCCTCACCAAAAAGAAATTAAATCTCTGGCATTTTCTTCCATCATCAAAGGTTTCTCTGTGAACCAAAATGAAGCATTTTTGTTTCTGTGCTTGGGTGAAAAGGAAAAGAAAGCAAAGGCTAGTTTCACATCGCAGTGGTGCTTTCGGTGGTGTCTATCAAGTAGCTCAGAGCTTCACAAAGACCTATTGCTTCTGCTGTCCTCTTTGCCTGAGAGGATTTGAACTGCTCAGAAGAATGCCCAGACTCCTGCATATTTTGGGACACAAATGGAACGTCTCCTAATCTCACCTTGTAGAAATAATGATACAGCAGCAGGAACAGATACCCTCAAGACCCATTTGCTATAATCTCCATGAAGACCTAAATAGGCTTAAGCCACCCTTTTACTCTCTGGATCAAAAGACCAGGAACTAGAATGGAACCTTTCTGTGCCAAAATGATCACTTTTTGTGAAGTGACTGTTTGGCCAAGAAGCATCTTATCTCTAGATCACTTCTCTGTCTCCATCTGACATCCACTCTGAGACACCAGGGCACTGGGAACAGGGGAGGACAAGGTAAATGGCACTTCTGTTTTCTCCTGCACCTACATTTCTCCTACGGCATTTAGGGATCCAAGGGACACTGGGAAAGATTGGGTCTTTTTCTCTCCAGATGAAAGGGGAACACCAATTCTACAATAAGCCAAAAAGTAAACACATGCCATTAAAAAAAAAAGTATGTAATATCAAGAGGCAGATCTTGATGTCCAGCACTGTAGGGTTATGTCTTCTCCTGTGACTTCCTTCCAAGTTCTCCCCAAGCCCGTGCAGCTGCCCTGTGGGGACACCTCGTGGTTAAAATGGCACCTTTGGTTTGGGTACGGGTGGCTGGCTCTAGGGAAGCAGCATCTCTTCACTGCACTCCCATCTGTGCAAAACTGCCACTGTGCCAGCTGGGAGGTGAAACGTGATGTCAAATTTGGAGGTGGGAGCTAAAGGGGACAAGTCTAATCTATAATTTCCATCAAATACTCGCTCTTCTCCTAATTATTTTTTTAGCAGCTAGTGCTCATTTCAGACAAAACCCAAAGTGTTTCATGAGAGATCTGGTGTCCTTGAGTATTCATCACTTTTAGATCAAAACAGCAGCCAGTAGATTGAGGAGGCGATGTTTTCCCTTTACTTGACACTTGTTAGCCCACATCTGGGTACTGCATCCAGTTTTGGAGCCCCCAGTACAACAGTGATGTTGTTAAACTAGAGGGAGCTCAGAGGATACCACCAAGATGGTGTATGAGGAGAGGCCAAGGGACTGAGGCTTGTTCAGCTTGGAGAAGATGAGGCTTCGGGGGGACCTAAATGTGATCTTCCATCACCTACAAGGAGGTGGCTAAGAAGGCAGAGCCAGGCTCTTCACAGTGATGCACAGCAGATGAGAGATTACAGACATGAGTTGTAAGAGGGTAGTTTCTCACTAGGTATTAAAGAAAAAAAAATCACAAGGTTAAGTAAGTACCAGAGCAGGTTGCCCAGAAGGGCTGTCCAGTGTCAGTCCTTGGTTTCAAGACCTGACAGGATAAAGCCCTGAGCAACCTGGTATGATCTTGCCATCAGCCTTGCTCTGAGCAGGAGTTAGACAAGGGACCTCCAGAGTTCCCTTCCAACATGGGTGATTCTACAGCTACATGGCAAATGGGCCCAGTGCTGGATAATAAAGCCGTGAACCATTATTTTCAAATTCCTGAGGTTTTACAACACACATCCTTGAGAAATGGGCAATTAGGCCAGAGAGAATCAAAACCAGAGCAGGACATGGGCTCTTCACTGATGGAAGCTTGAAAATTAAGTTAATTACTTCAACACCTGTCTATTAGGCACTGGGGGAAAATGTTATTTTTGCTTTCTCTTCCCCTTGCTGAGTCTGTTTAAAACTCCTGCCCAGCTTGAATCTATCCCAGCACTCATTTTGTCCTTCTGGAAGAACAACCCTTGGTATTCTTCCTGCAAAACACATTCCCTTTCTTCAAGGGTTTACAGGAGGCACCAGACCCTCCGACACCAGCAATGTGTGTGTGTGTCTATAGACATTTTTCCTCTCCTGGAGCTGTGCCTGCCATGTGTTTGTGATAAAGGCTGGCCTCTAACACTGCAAGGTCCTGCTCCTAACAGCAGACTCTTGCTTTCCTGAGATGGTAGCAGCAACAGGAGCCATGTCCTGCAGTAATGTCCTGTCTCTGTAAAACACCTGATGGCAATGGCACAAGTGTTTGTTGCTGGCTGGCTGTGGGCAGGGGTATGACACAATCAGGATGAAGACCAGTGAAAGACTCGCTGTTGTCATGCTGAGTATGAAGAAAAGGTTGGGATGACCTACAGGGAAGAAAACCTGTTCATTTTTTATACTGGAGAGAGGTGCTATTAATTTCTGGTGAGTTTGTCATGCTGGCCTCCTAGTGGAAAGCTCATATGTCCCAACTCTTCTCTCTGCTTTCTTTAGCATGCGAGAGATGTGTCTTTTATGAGATGTGTCTGCTCCCTGCACAAATCCTGCTTAATTGCAAAGCCTTCACAGGCATTTTTCTCATGGGCATAACATCGCACTATCAAGTTAGGAGCAGTGTGAGGCTCTTTACTGGCTTCAGAGAGGATAGATGGGTCCGAGGCAGGTCCCAGGTATCTGACAAACCTTGGTGTGAATCAACTAGAAGTGCAGTTTGTGATCATCCAAGGCATTAAGGAACTGTCACACTCATAAACTAACCTTCTGATGATGGGGACCTGTGTGTCTAACAGAGTCTGATTTTTCCCTAATGCATCAGTGGGTATAATAAAAGTTGTTGTCCCTCCTTGAAGATTTTGCTTTGCCTACAGACTTAGATACTGCCTGGACACTCGGACATCCAAATAGAAAAATAGCAACTATTTCTGTCATTGTTTACTTTGCTTCTTATGCATGTTTGTAATGCATAAATAATTTAGCTGAATGCGTCTACAGGAACATCCAGAAATTACCTCCTCACCAAGGTGACCAGGTGGCCTCAGGGCAAGAGAGGCTCAGAAAAGGCAAAAGTGGGGTGCAATGAAGTCTAGCTTCCCTCCCATCCTGCAAAGCAGCTTGTGTCTTTTCTGCTCAGTGAAGACAATCTCCAGCAGATACCTAGTGAAGGCAATAGGACAAGGAGCTTGTCCTCACCTTGAGCCTCACCACCCTCCCACACTACCCTTGCTTTTTTCCACTTTCTCTCACCATCGGCCTGACAGCAGGACAGGTCTGCACCGCATTCAGTGCAAAGACCAGGTGGCAACACACCCACTTTGGTGTATCACTGCTGTAGAGAGGGCAGGTGTCTCACCACAGCTGGACCACAGGGACCATGAGGTTCCTCACTCCCCATGCATCCCAGCACAGGAGGCACCAGCTACCCAATCTCACCCCGTGGGTGCTCTCCCATTCTGCTCCTGTTTCGTGCCTAGAAACTCTTCAAGCAAATTGGCTTTTCAACTTTCCCCATTAGCACGATGCTTTTTTGGCAGAGGTACAGTCAGTGTAGGGACATGGATGCCAACAACATGGTGCAGCTAAGGCCCATGGACTTCTAGTCTTTATCCATCACATTCAACCTGACAGTGTCCTCTCCACTCAAAGCAACTTCCAGCATTTCTAGCTTGGTTAAGTCACCAAGGTGCTTGCATGACTCTCTCCATGCACATTGGAACGGAGAAGCATGCACCACGTCAGTGCAGACACAGCTGGAAACCAGGAGGCTCCTTCTCCTACACCTCCCATGCCCTGCAGACCTTTAGGGCCCCTTGCAGCCCGGAGAAATTGCCACAAGTTGCCAGCAAGCTAGGAAACCTCCATGGGATTAGTAGAGGACATTATTTCTTCTGATCTACTGCTCACCAGCTGAAAGAAGGGAAACTGAAGAGGGATAGAGGAACAAAAAGAGGGTTGCAGGTCGTTCTGCTGATCCCACCTCCCCACATGCAGTTTCCCTATGCCTGCCAGTGTTCCTGGCTTGCTTTGCCACCTAAGAAAGCAGAAGAAATGTGGAAGGGCCCAGATCCATGCACATCAGCCAAAGCGCCACCCCATTCAAGTGACAAAGACCCCAAGATGACCCAAAAGCAGGGAGCAAGGAGTGACACCACCCAAGTGAGTCCCAGGATGCCAGCAAGGATCTGGGGGGAAAACTTGGTCTTTGTTGACTCAGATAACTCCACTGGTGTATAATGCAGAAGACCTGAGTGCCAGACCCATACATGTGGTAAGCAATATAGAAACAGAGCCAGCAGCATGTGTGGGAAGACTGAAAGACAAACAGACAGACAGCACCCTGCTACTAAAACCAAAGTTCTGAGATTGAGACCTTGGGAATCTGATTGACAGCAAAGGGATGGGACGCCAGGAGGGAAGAAGAAAGCCTTGAAAAAAACATCCTGATGTGCTGCTTTCCCAAGGGACTGATATCAAAGAGGATTTCTTCTCAGCAGAGGTCTAGTGTTGATTCAGACAACCACGAACCAGCTCCATCAAACACGACTCACTACGATCTTGCTTGGATGCTGCCAAAAGTCATCCAATACACAGATACACACACATACAAACATGTCTGCTCATGTGCTTATACAATCTCATCGGTGTGCTGGTGGGCAGCCCCCGGAGCCAGAGTGGGAGGAAGAAACGAGCAGGTAATTAATTATTCAACAATCGCTGTACACCCAAAAGTCTCCAAGCACTGGCAGCTAAGCCTGGGCAGCCCTGGAGGTGTTCGCTGTCTGCCCCACACCTCCTCCAAGGGCTACCAGCTCCATTTACAGGTCAGCCAATGCAGTTCACAGTCTGCATTTTAGTGCAAAACTGCCTTAACTGGCCAAGTGGGCAACAGGAGTAGCAAGTTCCAACACAAGCAGAAAACAGATGAAAAGAGGGGGGATAAGAGCTGAAGGGGCAAGGCTTAGTCCACCAGTCTGGCCTAGGCACTAGCCATGGCTGCAAGAGCCCGCCAATGGCAAGGTTGAGCATCACCCTGCTTAGACATCTGGCCCGTCTCAGGCTTGTTAACAAAGACATTAAGCAGGCTAGGAAGAGCATTTTTGGTTTTAATATTTTATTAGCAACTCATTTTATTATGTCATATTTTTAATATATTATATTTTTATATTATTTTATATTTTATGGGACTAGTCATGGCAGAACTTTGCCAAGGACCTTGGTTGCCTTCCCCTGCTCTGAGCAGGCAGACTGGCAGGGCAAGGGCAGGAGCAGCGAAACACCCTCAGATATCTTCCAGCCCCACCATCCCGTGTGTTGTACCTCAAACCTCCATTTAACCCTCACCCTCTCTGACCAGTATGATGCAGGTCCGCAGGAGACGTGTAATGTGTTCCATTTACTCACAGATCAGCTATCAAAACCTTGGTCACCTCTAAGCATCAATGTCCCCACAGTTGTGGCAACAGGCTTGCCTAAATTCTGCTGCCAGGCATAAACTGGAGCAGTTCAGCGGATTCAACTTCAGTGGAGGGCACGCATGCCTGGGAGATGGTGAAATAGGTTTCCTTCTTTTGCCCCAGCATGGGAAAGGGGGACATAAAAAAGGGAGGAAGGGATGGCATTTTGGAAACTTCTTGTTGTACGTGGAAAAACGGCAGAGGCAGACGTCAGTTCTGCTCTGCAGAAGGACAACGTCCTCTTCACGGCACAGCACACACCTGCAGGAGTGCTGGGAAAGCATCCATGTACGCTGCACTGGACAGAGATGGAGAAACAGAAATAGACACAAACATGCTATGATTACACATTTGAGTGAACAACTGGCTGCTGACAAGCAAGATGACAAAACCTTGTTGTATTTTTGTAATAGAAAGCTCATGGAAAAAATCAGAAATACTGGTACAGAGATGTTTCCCCTTCAGGAAACTTGTGATAATCTGGCAGAATAAGATCCTAAACTTTTATTTTTTTTTTTTTTTTTTTTTTTTTTTTTTTTATGTATTCGAGTGGATTTGGTGTAAGGAGTACATAAATTTCAGATGGATTCTGCATGGACATCAGATATGGGATTTAAATCAGAATAAATACAGGATGCGTGTGTGACAGAAGTGGCTGAGTCAGAAACCCCAAAACTTTCAGGTGCTCCACCGTGCCCTTAAACAGCAGCACTTGGCCACGGCCCCCTCCTGCTGGCCAGGGCAGGTGATTCCCAATAACATCAGTCCAACCCTGCAGGGGAGGCTGGGACGGCGCTGGGGAGGTGCTGCCAGGGGTTTGGTTACGGGGAATTGGTTTGTAGCAGCTGAGACCAAACAGTTCCTCAGGTTTAAGTGTTACCAACCTGAGCACTAAAGAGAAACTTAATTTATCCCATGTCCAGTTTCACAGTGATGCAGCTAGATAGGAGTATGGCTTATGTGGAGCCTGTATTATTTCTCTATTTGTGCAACATGCAGATGAATCGCCCGGCACTTGCCAAAAAAGCCAACCTCATCTCCTGTGGCTTTGCAGAGGTAAATGGGAATGGCTGGTAACCCTCTGGCCGGCTCCCCCCATCCTCCAGGTATTTCCATTCAGCCATGTCAACAAACCCAAAACCCACAGAGGTGACATCTGGCTGATCTCCACGTGGCTCACCTCCTCTGACTCCTTGCAGAGCTTCAAGGGAGGCTCTCACTGTTTCTCAGGGGAGGCAGATGTTTATCATGGAGCAGGGTGCTCTGCTCTGCAGGCATCAACACCAGCACCACTGCCAGTCCACACTAAAGAGATATTACCAAACAGTGTTTAGGTTTCTTGTGATAAGGTTCACAATGAGGACCCTTGTTAGTTTTTAAGTTTTTGCCTTAAAAGCCCACAAAAGTAGCATAGCCACCCTCACCTGTATTTACCTTCTCTGCTTAGGAGAGAATAGGTCAGGATTACTTGTTTTGTGGTTTGCTTGTTGATTAAAAGGTGGCTGAGCTTTCCTGCTCCACTTGCCTCTCACAGCAGTGTCTCCTGGTGCACGGCCACCCTGTCTTCTCCAAAACGCTTGGAAGGAAACTCTGACCATGCCCTTGGTAGCATCCTCCAGCCTATGCTTTCAATTCATTTTGCAAATGTCAGCTAAAAGAAGCTGAGGGGCAAAGACGGGTTATCTGTCTGCTGTTGGCCAGGATGTCTCCCACAGAGCCAGCAGCAGAACTTGTTTCCTGAATTTATAACCTGACCTCAAGTGCTATTCCTGCTTGGGATTGGAAGAGAGGGTCACTGGCAGGGGTAGTGCCAAGTGTCTAACACATCGTGTGTCTGGAGTTTGTTCTCCTTGCCTAGGAGAAGCTACCTTTCGTGTAGACATGCACTCCGTTGGATGGAGTCAGGTGTCCACCCCAGTGAGGACAAGGGTTAGCTGATACCTTCCCTCTCCTGTCCAAGAATTTCCTGTGCCCCCAGCCTTGTAGCTGCAAATTTGGAAGAAGATTTGGCTGTTTTCTCTTGGTCAAGTACTTCAATTCTCCAGGCTCACAGGTTGAAGGGAAAAAAAATCCTCCCAGTGTGACTCCCTCTCTACTAGCTCC
This sequence comes from Egretta garzetta, assembly GCF_000687185.1. Taxonomy (NCBI): domain Eukaryota; kingdom Metazoa; phylum Chordata; class Aves; order Pelecaniformes; family Ardeidae; genus Egretta; species Egretta garzetta. The sequence goes on from NW_009258261.1 coordinate 1,180,719, forward strand.
ATCTGGAGGCTCCAAAAAAATTTGCATTGTAAAATGGATTTTTATTTATTTATTTATCTATTTATTTAGGATTTATGGCTGTCTTGGCATGGAAAACCACTAATGCCAAAAAGCACAGAGGCAGTAGCAGCTGTGGGTGCAGAATAGCTGTCTCTGCTGCTGTCCGACCCTTTAAGCAGAGCCAGAAGTGCGACTTACCATTCAGCTCAAGGATCCATGTAAAAAATACTTCACTTGACAGTATCTTGGGATAAATTCCAGCATCACAGATTATTCTTATAGTAAAATCCCATCAGTGATTTACATAAGACAATCCTGTTGTGCTCAAGGTGAAGAAAGCCTCTCCAAAGCTTCTTGTTCCACATGTCTAATAGTAATGAGGTGCAGAGGGAAGGGTGTATGCCATACCAGAGGAGAGCAGGACATGCTCCAAGGTCTCCCTTTCTCCAATGTTTTCCTGCTTTGGAATAATATGCAGAAAGACCCACAGCCCTCGGAGCTGTGCTTCCCACTCTTTGCTCCCTCTCTGCCCCCGCTGGTGAGACAGCAGTCCCAGGAAGCTGCAATTGCTTCTCCGCCTACAGGTGTCCCCGTAAAACTACCTTGGCATTAGCAGGCTTAAGATGCATCATGATCGTTGGCCATGATCATCCAGGGAGACCAATACAAAGAGAGGATCAGGGACCTCCTGATAAGGAATAACAAATTTTAATTAGATTATTATTGCAAAAGCTGGATGTGACTACCCAGCCAGAGCAGCACCAAAGTGATATTTAATGTACCCAGGGTGCTCTGAAGTCAGATGTTGTCTTGTCTGATGTCTGTGCAGTGTGAAGGCAGGACATTGCCAAATCTTTTTTTGCCCTCTCTAACTGATAACAAGCCCACGCTGGAAGCTCTTGTCAAATCAACCTGCTGCTCTTGAGTGCTGAGTCTGCAAACAGCCGAGTGGTGACATGTCTGTTAGTTTCAACTATTTTAGGAAACAACCTGCCCTTTTTCAGTCATGAATCGCATGAAAGGCCTGATGGCAAAATTTGGATGTAGGAATATAACATCTAGATATTGTCCAAACCTGCCT
>NW_009258261.1:1181822-1204870 GCF_000687185.1 Egretta garzetta
TATACTGTCACAACACTGGTGCGCAACCAGGAATGGCATCTCTCCGTGGCTACCCGACCCTTGTTCCAACACTAACTGCAAGCCACCCCCTGCTGACCTCCTGCCCCTCCTCGCAGGACTTGGGCTTTCGGCTTGACGTTGAAGCTGGTTGGGTCATGCTGGAGCCGCTGCTTCTTTGTACAGCTGCTAAGCAGTTATCAGCCCAAAGGCGTGCTCCCCTCCTGGGACCCTCACCTCAAGTACGCAGGAATCACTGGAATAAGTGTATATCTGCGAGATGTGCACCTTCCAATGGATAAAGTAGAAACTTTGCAGACTCTCACCTTTTTCTTTCTACTGAGCTGTCTTCCCTGGATTTTAGCCCCAGTAGACCTCTGTATTTTTAGTTGTCTAATGTGTGCTGCCCTTCTCCATCCTCAGTCAGGCTGGGAGTGATGGGCATTGCTAATGCACATCCCCATGTTCCTGAGGGATAAGTGAACAACACAGCCATGCCTATCATAGAATCATAGAATCATTAAGGTTAGAAAACACCTCCAGGATCATCAAGTCCAACCATCAACCCAACACCACCATGCCTACTAAACCATGTCCCAAAGTACCATGTCTACACCTTTTTTGAACACCTCCAGGGATGGTGACTCCACCACCTCTCTGGGCAGCCTGTTCCAATGCTTGTCCACTCTTTCAGTGAAGAAATGTTTCCTAATATCCAATCCAAACCTCCCCTGGTGCAGCTTGAGGCCATTTCCCCTCATCTTATCTCCTGTTATCTGGGAGAAGAGACTGACCCCCACCTCGCTACAACCTCCCTTCAGGCAGTTGTAGAGGGTGATAAGGTCTCCCCTCAGCCTCCTCTTCTCCAGGCTAAACAACCCCAGGTCCCTCAGCTGCTCCTCATCAGACTGGTGCTCCAGACCCTTCATCAGCTTTGTTGCCCTTCACTGGACATGCTCCAGCCCCTCAATGTCCTTTTTGTAGTGTGAGGCCCAAAACTGAGCACAGTATTGGAGGTGCAGCCTCACCAGTGCTGAGTAGAGGAGCACATTCACTTCCCTGCTCCTGCTGGCCACACTATTTCTGATACAAGCCGGGATGCCCTTGGCCTTCTTGGCCACCTGGGCCCACTGCTAGCCCATGCTTAGCCACTGTCAACCAGCACCCCTATGACCTTTTCCTCCAGGCAACTTTCCAGCCACTCTTCCCCAAGCCTGTAGCGTTGCATGGGTTTGTTGTCACCCAAGTGCAGGACCCGGCCCTTGGCCTTGTTGAACCTCATACAGTTGACCTCAGCCCATCGATCCAGCCTGTCCAGGTCCCCCTGCAGAGCCTCCCTACCCTCAAGCAGATCGACACTCCCACCCTATTTGGTGTCATCTGCAAATTTACTCAGGGTGCACTCAATCAATTATGTTTACTTTGGACTCAATCTCCCTTTTAATATCAGAAAGAAATTTTAACATTGCCTTTTAGGAAGGTTTTTTTTTTTTTTTAAATTTAGAAAACCTTAGAGATCCTTTGAGGGGTTAATTCTCTCATATGAACTCTTTGCTGAAGAATAAACCTCATTCTTCCCCATCTTCTTTGGCTCTTCACTTTTTTGGACTCCCTCTGATTTTAGCTTTAGGGAGCTCTTCTAGGAAGAACCTGCCTTTGACAACGAGTTTATTTTCCCCAGAACTGGAGGTCTGAGTGGGAATTAGCACCACGTGCCCATGTTCGTGGTGCTGAGGAAGTGACAGATCCTCTGTTTAAAATCCTCCCAAACAGCAAGCTCACCTCTGGGCCTTGCATTTAAGCCCACTGGCATAAGCGGCTCACACCGTGCTCTCCTCAGTCAGGCAACCTCACATATAAAAAGCGCATCTGTTGTCAGCTCAGCGTGCAGAAGAGATTTAGCTAAAAATACTTATTACTCTTTCCTTCAAGCAGAAAGCTCAAATGTTGCCTTTTTTCCCCTCGTCGAAGTGTCCAAGTGCCCATAGGGCAGAGCTTCCTATTGCCACCTTCCCAAGCAGGGGGAACACCACCGTCTGCAGGAGCAACCATGCTGGGCTTGTCATGCGAGGCAGCATTTACTCTGGCACTAGAAACTTGCAGCTTGCTGTTTTTCCCAAAAACCATCCACTTCTGTTGCTGTCTTCGGTTTCTTAGGAAACCAGTTTTCAGCCAGACTGTTAAGTCTCTGTCAGTGGGCTTTCAGCAGGCGTTCAAATTGCTCCTGAAGTAACTCCCATACTGGTTTATTAGTGGCTTCCTAAATCTTCCATCTCAAGCTTTGAAAGGATTCTGTTCCCACTGGCTTAGGAAATAATTATATAATAATTTTTTTTCATTAGGGTCACATCAGCCAAGGTTTTGTTGGTCTAATTTTAAAATTACTCAAGCCACCTGTGTTTGTTCAGTAACACTTGCGAATGAGAAAGCAAAACTGAATATATGAATATAATCAGTGAAAATTTCACAACAGAGGGCTACACTGGATCTCTGGAAAGCACAGCTCTGTGGCTTTACAAATGCTGGTCTGGTTTAAAAAATGGGAGCCCAAAGTTTAGCAAACTGAAATTTGTATTTTCTCAGCCTTTGACTTAACCTTCGGTATTTTGCCTTTGCATGTGTATGTGTGAAGCGCTGCTGCTGAGCATCCCGATGCTGAAGGTTGCACAATTCAGCCACTGGTTAGCAGTGCAGTGAAGCCAACCTGAGCTGCTGGGCGGGAATTACCTGCTCAGGTACGTCCTGACTCCGGTACTGCTGATAAGAAATCAAAGCTCACTTTCATCCCAAGTATTATTAGTTGCCAGCCACAATAAAATTTTGCACGGTTGATCTGTGCAGCTTAATGATAGCCACGAGGTCCATCTAGGTTTGTAAGGACAGCCAGGTGGCTTCTTTGAACTCCAGACAGGTTTTCCATCATGGTCTGATATAGGGAGCACGCGTGTGCGTATGGATGCACACAATGTATCTGTCAGTGCCATCTGCTGGGAGGGCAGTGGCCACCTCTTCCCTCTGCCGAACTGCCCTGTCCCAATTTTGCTCTTAAGCTGCAATATGGAGGGTAAAGAGAGGGAGTGGGAGCAGGATAGCCTGAATTTGAGGCTTTTGGCCACGGAGAGAAACAGAGTCGTTATGGTGTGAAGACAACACGGCTGAGAAGTTCCTGAGTGGCCACGGATTTGTTCATGCAGTGTATTTCATCAGGAGTCAACAAACGCTCAGAGCTTCAAAGATGAGTTGGCTTGAGTTGAGCTTTTAATGCACTTAAGCAACAAATCACTCCCGGGTGTATGGTGACTATGGTTGTTGAGAGAAAGCGGGCAAAGGCCTCTGTGCAAACTCTTTGATATTTAGCTACAAACCACCTGATGACTGTGTTTAGCAGACTTGGAAAAAGAAAGCATCTGTGCAACTAAATTTTTAGTAATAAATGAATATACACAATAAAAGAATTTGTAAAACCAAAACGATGGGCTTATTTCTGGCTAAGCTGGAGACTGCATCTCTATCTAAAACAATTTACCTGCAGTTACAGTATTTTAAGCAGCTGGCTGCTTAGCCTCTGTTCTGATACAATAGCATTTGCCATGCTCCTCTGCAAAGCTGCCACTTAAAGAGTTGTTGGGATGTTTTTTAAAAAGCCCTGGTATTTGAACACAAAATATCAGCATTTTCAGTTGCAAACAGTTACATTTACATAAGTTTTTTCATTTCAACTGAGCTGTAGTTATCCTCTAGGATTTGCTATTTGGAATGCAAAATGTGTCTATAGATGTAAAAAAGTCCCCAAACCATGGGAAATTGGGGGGGAAAAAAAGAAGAAAAAAAAGACATAATCCTAATAAACTCTTCCAAGACAACTTTCCTCTGTTTTGTAGATCTGGTGCTTTGAAAGCATGCTGCATCTGTTTTACTTGCCAGAGAAGTTCTCTTGTTTTCCCTTGTGCAAAGTGAGATTCAAATCGTATTTATTTGATATGACATGATGCCTTACAGATATGCCCAGGGTGCAAATGTCTGTGGTGAGCATCAGCATAATGCTGATTTAATTCATTTGTAAGAGCTAGGTTCCAGCTTCACCTGCAGTCACTGTGAAAAATAGCAGGAATAGCTGCAGTAGAATGACAATGTGAGGCAAAATTTAAATCAGTTTTTTGTTCATTTGGGGAAAAGCTTTATTTCTTCTCTCCCTCATTCTTGCTGGGAATGGAAAACTGTCAGGCAAGCAGAGAGATCAGCTTGGCAGCCTGCCTTGTACAGCTTTCACTAGCACGAAGGGAGGATTTGGGTTTTTTGGGCATTTTCCAGGTGCTCCTGGAACAAAGCATGCCAGTCACACTAAAGTTTCCAGTCTTCCCTGGGGGCCTTTCTGTGGACACAGAGACTTAGCCAGGAGCCCTAATGTTCTCAGCTGCTCCATCTAGAAACCTACCAGAAGTTGATCTGACAATTCAAATCTTAATTTCCCCCAGGATTTCCTTCTAAAAGAAGGCTTGCATGTATTCATTCAGGAGTTGCTGTTTGAAGTCCTAACTTTTGTTCTCTCGGGGAAGTAATTGGTGAGTAAAAAGTGGATATGAAATTCCTTCCTGCACAGAAGTATGCACTGAAAATACGCTCATCACTAACTGAAGGATGACTTCTGATATGCATTTTAAGTTGCTTAAAAGATGCAGTTGGTGTGAATGTATTCGGTGCCTTTCAATTACACAGGTCAAAGTTGTTCGGTGCAAATGCCTGCTCAACACAAGGCTGACCTGTATCTGGTTGCTCAGGACCAGGTCCAAGGATGGAGCTTCCACAACCTCCCTGGTTGCTTCAGTATTTGATCACCCTCAGATCTGATAAACCAGTTTCTGGTGTTCCAACTTGTGTCCATTGCCGCTTGACCTGCCACTAAGTGCCACTGAGCCTCTGGCTCTGCTTTCTCTGCGCCCTCCCATTAGGTAGTTGTTGACAACATCTCCTCTGATCATTTCCTTCTCCAGGATGGAGAAACCCAGCTCTCTCAGCCTCATTTAGTACATCATGTCCTCCAGGACACGAACGCTCAGAAAAAAATAAAAATCACAGAATAGAAGCATTTCAATGAAGAGTACCTAATACATGAGTTGGAGTAGCGACGTGCAAGTTTCCTCTTGCACTAGAAAACTATTACAGTCTGAAAGGCAGAAGGAAAAGCGGATGGCTACTACTCTTGCTTTCGTGTCCGTATCTTCATACCTACTTCATACCACCTACTAAGAGAAGAGCGAAGTGCCCTGCAAAAGCAGTGCAGACTGTACAAAGTAACACAAGCCACAGTAACAGAATGCTAATCGCAGCAGGAGGGAATCTCCCAGAAATAGAAAAACTGGGACAAGTACAGCAGAGGACAAAACAGTTCAGAAACAGGAATACAAAGAATATCCACCACGAGTTAGTGTGAGAGTTTGTAGTTAAGTATGTGGTCAATGAGCATGTGAGAGATTTCCTGTTGAACTGCTTCACATAAGTCTGGAGGAAACAAACAGTGCTTAAAACTCATAAAATGAGAGGAGCAAAATGTAGATTCAAGTGTTAACTTGAGGAGGTAAACACATCACGAGATAGCCTACCAAGTACTGAGGTTAATTATGCAACTGTTCTGATACACCGAGTGTTAGAAGCATCACTTTACAGGAAGTGAGTTGTCTCCTGAAGAAGGCTACTTTAAAACAAACATCAAAAAACCCTGAAGAGCCAGATCTTCCAGATTTTATTTTAAAGCTTCTTCACACTGTGATGTTTCTGTAAGCACGGCACAAAATATAGCCAGGAGATAAGATTTATCATATCTTATTTATGTTTTTTCAGGAACAGATGTGTGCACTGTAGCTATCTCCTGTAACATTCACTGTAAAACATGTCCTAAAATAAGCTGTAGCATGGTAATTGCTGAAAGGAATTCCTGTGGTCCCCCTGGCTCATGTGCAAGTGAGATTTTACTGACTTTGTATGGAACACCAGAAGGCAGTCATCACCCTGGCAGCTTTCCTTACCCCCCTAATTTCTGCAGAAGTTCCCAAACTGTTGTGAAAAGACAGACATATGAAATTTTCTTATCATTTCTCCACAGCTAAACTCCAAGGGGCTTAGAGGAATGAGAAAAACAATGAAAAAAATATGGTGCATATACTTCTTGTCTATTCCTAAAACTGCAAGAATGCATAAGTTCTTGCAACAGCTGCTTCATAAACATGCAAGGAATTCACTTGCTGTGCCCTGTCTCCAGCTGGCCTGTGCTGCAGCAGATATTCTCATTTTCCAAAATGCTTGTCTTCCCCTTCAGCTATATATATATAGTAAGTCTCTGCTGCATCACTGTCACTATACTTAATAGCTACAGCAGTGTTCTGAGAGCAGACTTATTTTTAAGGATAAGCTGATTGATGTTTGCTGATTTATTTTATATTCTACTTGATAAATACTTAAAGAAACCATTCAATTAGCTTAGAATCCAGTTTAAGCTTTTTGTGTGTGTCAAAAGAGTTCTACTTCTTGAATCCTCACTAAGGATAACAAACCAAAGAGGAATGTGATGACTCCAGGTACGACAGACCCAAGTTTTACTTTAGTAGAAGGCAGAAATGCTGATATTGGAATAGGACAGACAACAACTTAGCACTGACATTGTCTATGAGAGTCTGCACTCTGCAACCAGGACAGAAAGTATTTAAGGCGCTCAGAAAACAAACGGAATGGGTAGTACATCAAAAAAATTCCTAAAACGGCAAACCTAGTCTAGATCCCTTAAATCTATGCAAGGTGGGTTACTAGAGTAGGAACAGACAAAGCAGGAGTCTAGCAGAAGAGTTACAGCAACATTCACCTGTGTGTTTGCACAGGAATAATTACAGTACAATATATTTGAACCTTCCTGAAGTTACAAGTTTGTAGGCTGCACTAGAAAAATTCTCAGGCTAGTGTATTAACCTCATTTGGCCTTAACCAAGTGAGTCCTTGTCTCCTGGGACAAAAGATTTTGAAGCTACAATCAAATTAGTACTGAGCTACAGTACCAACACTGCAGGGCTGGAGTACAAATCTTCCTTTAAGCTTTTGTGTCTGATGTTGACATAAAGCAATTTTACTTGTGAGAAACAAATGGAAGTGCTAGTCATCAATAAAGCTTCTTAAAACTAGTTTCCCTCAGTTCTTTAAAATAAGTCTTCAGGGTTTTTTTATGTTGTACTATCACATTCTGCTAGTTACGTAACTAAAACATGCAAATAAAGTGCAAACACACTACTCTTAGCCATTATGTGATTAAGCATCTTTTAATATTTCTATTGACAAACATTGTAAGCATAACCAGAGTGAACAGTATATACTTGGAGTCTGTCCAGTGATAGACTTAAGTCACTGAACTTCTGGTTCAAGGAGAACTATTGGCATTCTAATCTCATTTTCGGTTGAGCCATGGGATGCTGTGGACTAGGACGTGTTCCAATAGTGCCAAATTCTACTCAAAACCCAAATTGTGCGTTAGTAGCCAAGGCAAACAATTATGCTGTATCATACACAGAAAGCAACTAGTATTGAACGGATAAAGTTTGGTCAACAAAGTAGTTTCACTTCTTTAATAATAATCTTTTTGCTAATAACTCAATAGGCACAACAGTACCAGTAAGCATATGAACTTTAAAATGCACAATTGCCACAGACAGTTGACTTGAATACAGTAATAGCGTTTGGTAGCAGACTTAGAGACGACTTTTAGATTCTTCCACTCTTAAATGATTTTTTATTTCCTCATCACCTAGTCATGCACTGGAGAGGAATTCCACAGCAGTCTCCTTCTCTTCAGTTAACTCCTTAGCAGTCAGATCCATCTTCTCACGAGAAAAATCATTAATAGGAAGACCCTCAACAAACTTCCAGGTCTTGTCCTGTTTGAAAATAAACAAAAAGCACTCTCCATGTGAGAACAGGCTTCATTCAGTCTGCACAAAGTAAATTTTGCAGCATAAGAAACAAAGTTTATGGCCTTAAAAAAACATATCAGGCAGAAGTTAATTTTGTTTTCAGATAAAGAACACAACCAGCACCAGCTAGCCATGCAAGATTCTACTTTTCTATCAGTACTTATTTGACAACTACTACAAAATGGTCAATAATGCTCCTGTCTGTGAAAGACTGGTAAAACCCCTGTGTCCCCAACGGCAGTCCCATACTAAAAGCACAGCTGTTAACTAGCTCATACGACAGTTCAACTAGGTCTTGCAGAAGATACTTAGATTTAAAGCCTAGTTACCTTGATCACAACAGGGAATGAATATAGCAAATCTTCAGGAACACCGTAAGAATTGCCATCAGAAATTACTCCCATGGAAACAAATTCCCCCTGAAAGCAGAAGAGGAAGAAATTAACACATTTTTCATTGCTAGAAGCAAGCAAAATTTTAATTTTCAATACACTGCATCTCCTATGACACGCTTTATTCCAGAAAAAGACAGATTCTTCCCCCTCAACACACATACACACTTGAGGTCAAAGACACCAACACCAGAATGTAATCAAAGCATTAGGCAAACAACCACTTACTCAAGAGCAACATCTTACCGCTGGAGTGCCAAACCAGATGTCCCTCACATGGTCACAGATAGCTTTGGCAGCTGACATCGCACTGGACAGCTTCCTAGCCTTAATAACGGCTGCTCCACGTTGCTGAACAGTCTGCAATTAAGAAAACCCCCTAAATTATAATGCAGCAAAATGCTAGTTTGGTCTAAACAGCATTAATAAATGCCACAAGGAAAGAACACTCTACAGACATTATTTAATTTCATCAATCAAGATGCAGTTCTATGACTAAATCAACATGGCATACAATCCAGAAATACAGTCTAGAAGAGTTCTGCCAAGACACGAACATAATGGAGTATTTCAGAGGCTGGCTCATTTCTTAGTACCTGCTTTACAGCTAGCAGCCCACTAACTGCTTTCATACCAATCAGACATTTCAAGCTTCTACCACTAAGAGACTTGATGTACGTCAACAGTAACAGATGTCTCAGAGCAACACTGGGAATTAAGTTTTCTTTGCTGAATACCAATGTGAACTACTTGCTGGTCTCAATCCTACAATATTTAACGCATAAAGTTAATTTAATTCCTGAAGATACCTGAACCTACCTTCCTATACTCAAGTTTTTATTTAGAAATTTTGTATTCAAGAATCACACTTCTTGGAATTAGAATAGCTTCTTAAACCTTGCATTTTTTTCCTTTGAATAAGTTTTGGTGAGGTTGTATGCCAACCAGACCCCAGTCTAGAAAGCAGTAGAGACTATAAAGTCTCCTTACCTTTGGCAAAACATTCTAGCATAGGACAGCATTACAACGTACCTAGAAGGCCAAACCTGCCTTGGCCATGAGATACAGCAGGATCAAGGACAAGGGCAGGTTTCTGCTTACACTCTGGCTCATGAACTTTGCTTGCCAGCATACAGTCATTTATTCTGTAGCAACAGGCATGAACTGGGATAAGCTATATCCCGGAACAAGATAGGACAGAGCACAGTCATATGACAAATCACATCCTCAGTCCCAAACTAAAGGTGCCTTGGCTAAGATACAGTACCTGGCTGTCAGCATGCCAGTAACACTGCAATACCAAGCAAAGTACAGCTACTTGGAGTCATGTTCATCAAGGGCTTTAGTTTCACTTTATATTGCATTTAGGTAGCCTGTGCTCTTGATCAATTAATACCATTATTTTGTTTTACTACCCTACATTATTACTTATTACTACCCTAGATTAAAACATTTGCAGGTGTTTTCTAGATTTTTCAGACTACTTTTCAGAAATACTGCTGATGAGGCCACAGTTTTAGCTTTGGAAAGCATGTGTGTGTGTGTATGCCCACGCATGTGCAGGGGGAGGGCTGCTGGGCTTTTTTTGGTGGGTGGGGAGCAGCAAACAGAAGATCATGCTACTTCATCTATAAAGCTGCCCCAAAAAAGCCACGGTGAACTGTCAACGGTGCTTGTGTATCAGATGACTTGCACTTAAGCTATGACCAAAATTATTTTTGTTGAATCATTTTAGCACTCTGAATGGCTTTTTCTAGTAGTATTTACTTAAGTTTCACAATGTCTTAAATTTTTCAAAAGCAAATAACTGATAGAGACAAGCTATCTGAAGATGACTTATTCTAGTGAGACAGGAAGAGCTGCTTCACTCGCTCAGTGATTTACAATTTCATATGAAATTAGGAGAAAGCAGAAGCACAGAATGACCATTTTAAAAAGGCCCAAGATCTTACCAGGATAAAGTCTCCCTTCAGCCAGCTGTCATCTTTTATAGCTTCATAAACTCCAACTTCTTTTCCTTTCACATTTACCTTCGCATGGTTAACATCTGGATATTGAGTGGAAGAGTGGTTGCCCCAGATGATTACATTCTTCACATCATTAGCAGTCACACCAAGTTTCAGAGCAATCTAATTGGAAATTAAAGACGTCCATTGTATTAACTTCAGCCTCTCAATTCATAGGCTTTTTTGAAAGCATTGCTCTGTTTGTATTTAGCAGAGACAACAGAAAGCATTCTACTTTGAAGAGGCCCCTTTTACCTGAGATTTAGCTCTGTTGTGATCCAAACGAGTTAAGCAGCTGAAGTTTTCCTTTGGTATCGATGGGGCTGACTTTGATGCGATCAGGCAGTTAGTATTTGCTGGATTCCCAACTACCACAACCTAAAAAAGGGGAAAGGGAATGTGAAACTATGAAGAAGCTATTTCTGCAAAACAGCTCCCTCAAATGAAATACATGTCTTTGCCTTCAAAGAAACTATCAAAAAGTTGTTTTCTAACATCTCTTGGATGCCGTCAACAAGATTTTTCATATGTGAGTGGTTTATAGTCACCAAGTCCTTTATAACTGCACAGAAAAATATTTTCTAGCTAGGTAACATCTTTATAATTTGACATTCAAATGTGAAAGTGAGCAAGAGTTCCAGGGAGATCTGCCCACTGACCCGCAGCCTGGCTTCAAACCCCACGCTACCAGAAACAGGGAAAGCATAACACATACACACTAGTTGGCCCACAGTGAATTCACCATCACCTTTTAAATGGTTCCTAGACTGGCTGCCACTGCTTTATATAATTGCTTTGTAATTAAGAAAGCCATAACAGTTACTTATCTCAATGTTCATAGTCGGTTAGAAGTAAAATACTGCCTGAACTTAGAACAATTTATTACTATGGAAAACTGATTTTTATTCATCCCTCATCTACTAATGCACCTCAAATGATTAGCGTCAAGCTCCATATACTCTCAATCATACAAGCTAATCTGCAAACCTCCCTTTGTATTTCCCCTTTTGAAAGTGAGTTCAGTAAATTTTCCATTACTCTGCAATAGTTATATTGATAGTTTTTTATTCCAACTGTATAAAGAAGCAAACAAGTCTTTAGAAGCAGTAGGAAGTTCATCAGCAGAGGAAGTAGACATTAAAAAGTCAGTTACAAAGCACAGTTGGAGTCTGGGTCTGAGATTAAGAGCAGTAGGAGAGCGGCCACATGACCCCATTAACTGTGCTGAAGGAATCTGAGAGAGAACAATTAAAAGCTTCCAATGCTCCAAAGCCCAAGATGCAAAAAACCTAAACAAAGCTGATTTTTTGTGCAACTGTAATTCCATATTGATACTGAAGTTAAGGGTCATTATGTTAAAGCCACAGATGGATATGAAGTAGGCAGCTGCATGTAGATAATTTAGTTCTCCCCGAGAAAAAGAGATGAGCAGAAGACTGCTTTTTATTTTTTTATATAGATTTTTTTTCTTCAGGATTGCTGGTAACCAGTTCAGAGTATGTGTGGACTACAGCAACTACAACTTACCTTTTTCACCACACGAATTATGGACTAAATCATCTACCTATTTAACATACGATATCTCACTTAAACTTGACTGTGGTATATTTTCCAGGGTTTAAGGAAAGGAATGTCTGCACTGAATAGACTGCTGCTTGCGTAATGTCATTCTAAAATGTATTTAGATCCCTACATAACTCAAGGAGTTAACTTTTAAAATTCAGTTTCTGTATTCACCTTGACAGTCTTTTTGGCATACTTGTCCAAGGCTGCACCCTGAGACTTGAAAATTTTCACATTTGCTTTGAGTAAATCCTTCCTCTCCATGCCCTCTCTCCTTGGCATGGAGCCAACCAGAATTGCTATGTCAAGGTCTTTGAATGCAACTTCCTCCTTGTCTGTCGGAATGACCTCTAAAAAAAAGGAAACACAGGGGGGAGGGAAAAAAAAAATCTAAGTAAAATAAATACTTATGGCAAAGTGTTAACTGGAATATTCTTTGGTTCATAAATAGTATATAATCTGATCTGACTACACCACCACCTTCCCCTCCCAAAAATACATGTGTAGTCATTTGGCCCTAACTCCACAGATTAGAAATGGTTTACTGGCAAGTATTTATATACAAATATTTATCTAAAGCTTTACATATACATTCTGAAAACACAGGAGAAATCTATGTCAAAAGATACCTTTCGCTATCTGTCTCTAAATATATACACATATGTATGTATGCATGTATGCATATGTGCTGTTCTTCACTTTTACAAAAAAATTCTTAGTGGCAACTACCAACACAAATGAAGCTTTCCTCTCCCTTTAACAATTCAAACTAAAGAATGTTTGCTTTGTACAGGTGCAAGAGCTGGTAGCTACACGTTTTTTAACTACTGTAATAATTACAATAGCATCTACTGGCTCTCTTCTGCTTGTTTAGATTTAACAGAACTTTTTCAATTTGTGTCTTTTTGCAGAAGGTATTTCTAAAGACTAGAATTATTTTTTTTACTTAGTAAAGGCACGTAAGCATATCTAAAGATTCATTGTTATTTTACCACTAGACCAGAACACAATGCACAAATGCACAAGTATCTGACAATCTGTTGCACATGCTGACAACCCAGGATTAGAAGATACAAACCAAAATCCAGGCATCTGCACAGTCAATTCTTTACACAAAACTCATTTGATGACATTCTTCCTAGCTTACAGCCTAAGCTAAATTAACTTATCTTCCATAAAATATAAAACCAACAAAGGATCATGTATTATTTTCTGCTTAACTTCCTGCCAGCTACAGGAACTCATAAATGCAATAGTTGTACTAGAACATTTTGTAGGTATAAGAAAAATTTCTTTTGGACACCTCTCAGCAGCGGTAGAGCACAATCCTGCAGCTCCATCACTACGCCTTCCAATACAGTCATCATGGGGGTGATATCCAGCAGCACAAGAACAAGAGGCTGCAAAGAAAGAAATGGTTTACTGCAAGTTGCATGTAATCTGTTTTGAAAATTAATTTGTCCTGTTATTTGCTAGACCTGAAGATACCTGAACCTACCTTCCTATACTCAAGTTTTTATTTAGAAATTTTGTATTCAAGAATCACACTTCTTGGAATTAGAATAGCTTCTTAAACCTTGCATTTTTTTCCTTTGAATAAGTTTTGGTGAGGTTGTATGCCAACCAGACCCCAGTCTAGAAAGCAGTAGAGACTATAAAGTCTCCTTACCTTTGGCAAAACATTCTAGCATAGGACAGCATTACAACGTACCTAGAAGGCCAAACCTGCCTTGGCCATGAGATACAGCAGGATCAAGGACAAGGGCAGGTTTCTGCTTACACTCTGGCTCATGAACTTTGCTTGCCAGCATACAGTCATTTATTCTGTAGCAACAGGCATGAACTGGGATAAGCTATATCCCGGAACAAGATAGGACAGAGCACAGTCATATGACAAATCACATCCTCAGTCCCAAACTAAAGGTGCCTTGGCTAAGCTACAGTACCTGCCTGTCAGCATGCCAGTAACACTGCAATACCAAGCAAAGTACAGCTACTTGGAGTCATGTTCATCAAGGGCTTTAGTTTCACTTTATATTGCATTTAGGTAGCCTGTGCTCTTGATCAATTAATACCATTATTTTGTTTTACTACCCTACATTATTACTTATTACTACCCTAGATTAAAACATTTGCAGGTGTTTTCTAGATTTTTCAGACTACTTTTCAGAAATACTGCTGATGAGGCCACAGTTTTAGCTTTGGAAAGCATGTGTGTGTGTGTATGCCCACGCATGTGCAGGGGGAGGGCTGCTGGGCTTTTTTTGGTGGGTGGGGAGCAGCAAACAGAAGATCATGCTACTTCATCTATAAAGCTGCCCCAAAAAAGCCACGGTGAACTGTCAACGGTGCTTGTGTATCAGATGACTTGCACTTAAGCTATGACCAAAATTATTTTTGTTGAATCATTTTAGCACTCTGAATGGCTTTTTCTAGTAGTATTTACTTAAGTTTCACAATGTCTTAAATTTTTCAAAAGCAAATAACTGATAGAGACAAGCTATCTGAAGATGACTTATTCTAGTGAGACAGGAAGAGCTGCTTCACTCGCTCAGTGATTTACAATTTCATATGAAATTAGGAGAAAGCAGAAGCACAGAATGACCATTTTAAAAAGGCCCAAGATCTTACCAGGATAAAGTCTCCCTTCAGCCAGCTGTCATCTTTTATAGCTTCATAAACTCCAACTTCTTTTCCTTTCACATTTACCTTCGCATGGTTAACATCTGGATATTGAGTGGAAGAGTGGTTGCCCCAGATGATTACATTCTTCACATCATTAGCAGTCACACCAAGTTTCAGAGCAATCTAATTGGAAATTAAAGACGTCCATTGTATTAACTTCAGCCTCTCAATTCATAGGCTTTTTTGAAAGCATTGCTCTGTTTGTATTTAGCAGAGACAACAGAAAGCATTCTACTTTGAAGAGGCCCCTTTTACCTGAGATTTAGCTCTGTTGTGATCCAAACGAGTTAAGCAGCTGAAGTTTTCCTTTGGTATCGATGGGGCTGACTTTGATGCGATCAGGCAGTTAGTATTTGCTGGATTCCCAACTACCACAACCTAAAAAAGGGGAAAGGGAATGTGAAACTATGAAGAAGCTATTTCTGCAAAACAGCTCCCTCAAATGAAATACATGTCTTTGCCTTCAAAGAAACTATCAAAAAGTTGTTTTCTAACATCTCTTGGATGCCGTCAACAAGATTTTTCATATGTGAGTGGTTTATAGTCACCAAGTCCTTTATAACTGCACAGAAAAATATTTTCTAGCTAGGTAACATCTTTATAATTTGACATTCAAATGTGAAAGTGAGCAAGAGTTCCAGGGAGATCTGCCCACTGACCCGCAGCCTGGCTTCAAACCCCACGCTACCAGAAACAGGGAAAGCATAACACATACACACTAGTTGGCCCACAGTGAATTCACCATCACCTTTTAAATGGTTCCTAGACTGGCTGCCACTGCTTTATATAATTGCTTTGTAATTAAGAAAGCCATAACAGTTACTTATCTCAATGTTCATAGTCGGTTAGAAGTAAAATACTGCCTGAACTTAGAACAATTTATTACTATGGAAAACTGATTTTTATTCATCCCTCATCTACTAATGCACCTCAAATGATTAGCGTCAAGCTCCATATACTCTCAATCATACAAGCTAATCTGCAAACCTCCCTTTGTATTTCCCCTTTTGAAAGTGAGTTCAGTAAATTTTCCATTACTCTGCAATAGTTATATTGATAGTTTTTTATTCCAACTGTATAAAGAAGCAAACAAGTCTTTAGAAGCAGTAGGAAGTTCATCAGCAGAGGAAGTAGACATTAAAAAGTCAGTTACAAAGCACAGTTGGAGTCTGGGTCTGAGATTAAGAGCAGTAGGAGAGCGGCCACATGACCCCATTAACTGTGCTGAAGGAATCTGAGAGAGAACAATTAAAAGCTTCCAATGCTCCAAAGCCCAAGATGCAAAAAACCTAAACAAAGCTGATTTTTTGTGCAACTGTAATTCCATATTGATACTGAAGTTAAGGGTCATTATGTTAAAGCCACAGATGGATATGAAGTAGGCAGCTGCATGTAGATAATTTAGTTCTCCCCGAGAAAAAGAGATGAGCAGAAGACTGCTTTTTATTTTTTTATATAGATTTTTTTTCTTCAGGATTGCTGGTAACCAGTTCAGAGTATGTGTGGACTACAGCAACTACAACTTACCTTTTTCACCACACGAATTATGGACTAAATCATCTACCTATTTAACATACGATATCTCACTTAAACTTGACTGTGGTATATTTTCCAGGGTTTAAGGAAAGGAATGTCTGCACTGAATAGACTGCTGCTTGCGTAATGTCATTCTAAAATGTATTTAGATCCCTACATAACTCAAGGAGTTAACTTTTAAAATTCAGTTTCTGTATTCACCTTGACAGTCTTTTTGGCATACTTGTCCAAGGCTGCACCCTGAGACTTGAAAATTTTCACATTTGCTTTGAGTAAATCCTTCCTCTCCATGCCCTCTCTCCTTGGCATGGAGCCAACCAGAATTGCTATGTCAAGGTCTTTGAATGCAACTTCCTCCTTGTCTGTCGGAATGACCTCTAAAAAAAAGGAAACACAGGGGGGAGGGAAAAAAAAAATCTAAGTAAAATAAATACTTATGGCAAAGTGTTAACTGGAATATTCTTTGGTTCATAAATAGTATATAATCTGATCTGACTACACCACCACCTTCCCCTCCCAAAAATACATGTGTAGTCATTTGGCCCTAACTCCACAGATTAGAAATGGTTTACTGGCAAGTATTTATATACAAATATTTATCTAAAGCTTTACATATACATTCTGAAAACACAGGAGAAATCTATGTCAAAAGATACCTTTCGCTATCTGTCTCTAAATATATACACATATGTATGTATGCATGTATGCATATGTGCTGTTCTTCACTTTTACAAAAAAATTCTTAGTGGCAACTACCAACACAAATGAAGCTTTCCTCTCCCTTTAACAATTCAAACTAAAGAATGTTTGCTTTGTACAGGTGCAAGAGCTGGTAGCTACACGTTTTTTAACTACTGTAATAATTACAATAGCATCTACTGGCTCTCTTCTGCTTGTTTAGATTTAACAGAACTTTTTCAATTTGTGTCTTTTTGCAGAAGGTATTTCTAAAGACTAGAATTATTTTTTTTACTTAGTAAAGGCACGTAAGCATATCTAAAGATTCATTGTTATTTTACCACTAGACCAGAACACAATGCACAAATGCACAAGTATCTGACAATCTGTTGCACATGCTGACAACCCAGGATTAGAAGATACAAACCAAAATCCAGGCATCTGCACAGTCAATTCTTTACACAAAACTCATTTGATGACATTCTTCCTAGCTTACAGCCTAAGCTAAATTAACTTATCTTCCATAAAATATAAAACCAACAAAGGATCATGTATTATTTTCTGCTTAACTTCCTGCCAGCTACAGGAACTCATAAATGCAATAGTTGTACTAGAACATTTTGTAGGTATAAGAAAAATTTCTTTTGGACACCTCTCAGCAGCGGTAGAGCACAATCCTGCAGCTCCATCACTACGCCTTCCAATACAGTCATCATGGGGGTGATATCCAGCAGCACAAGAACAAGAGGCTGCAAAGAAAGAAATGGTTTACTGCAAGTTGCATGTAATCTGTTTTGAAAATTAATTTGTCCTGTTATTTGCTAGAAACTGCTATCTTGTGCAAGACTTAAAAACCTTTTACAGAAAATTGAAAAACTTCAGCACGACCAACAACTGAAAGCTTGCATAACAGAGCAAGACCCCATTTTCACCACTTAAAGACTAAATTACTTGCATATTGGTAAACCACTCTTGAGTGTCTATGAGAAAACAAGTCTCAGGGACCGCAGTTCTGACATAAGCTTATTCATTACTGCGCAGCAGAGACAAGTGATAATTCAGTGTAAGAGTTACCTGTTCTTTGCCAAAGACATCTCCTTTGGCAATGCTGTAGAGCAGCGAGTAAGCAATCTGCCCGGCAGCTCCAGTCACCAGGACTCTGATCGGTTCACCCTGCAAGAAAGTTATGGAGACTTACCCACCACAGTTATATAGTGCATGTTCACACCATCTGAGAGCAGTAAAAATTAATAGTTACTACAGAAATAAGGTTATGATGGATGAAAGCACGTGCCTAAATGTGGATCAGGGCCAGCTCCTGGGATCACATTTCTGTTCTGCTAGAACCAACAGCAATTCTTCTACTTGCTTTTACACAGGCCATACTTGGAAAAATATCCCTAAGAATTGTTCCTGGAAAAGCCTCCAAAATGCCAGGAACGACAATCTATTTGAAAACCTCTGTATTCCTTTTAACAATGCTGACTTTTTAGCATAAGGTGTTACAACACTCATTAGATTACCCATTCATACTTCAAGCTTACTGCAGAAGTTTTACAAGCTGCCACACTTCACCAGTTTTCAGATTTTTTCAATTTTGAACGCTTACTTGCAACCAAACACTTAAGTGTCAGAAACCAAGGAATCTAGTGGACTTACAACTACTGCCTCACTAAACTGTTATGCAGCAATTTAACAAATCCACAGACAAAAGCTACATTATGGACAAATACAAACACTAATATCCATAGTACAACTGTCCACTCTCAAACTGACCCAAAACTCTGGAAGACCGGGAGAAAACTGCCAACACGTTGCTATATTGCAAATAGGGGAAAAAAAATGCCTTACCCTATAGCAAAAGTCCATTTTGTTAAGCAGAACCAGGACTTGGGAAACTCCAGAGGCTATTTAATATTGAAAAGGGAAAACATGCCAAAGGACATTCATAACCCAATATTTTGTAAGCCTGTTTTTTGTATCTCCCTTTTTCCCTAGAGGCAATAGGGCTGGGGCAGATTGTGCTAGGACAGGAAGAACCAGACTCTGACCAGAATCCCCTGCTCACTTTTTCAAATAATTAAAAGATGATCATTTGAATTATGGACAAAACATCTTCCACATTCAATTATGTCTGAAGTGATTTAACTGCATACTGGGCTACATTATTAAAAGTGTAGCTTACAGAGCAAAGGCAGGCATTTCACTTAGCCCTGGTAGTTGCAGCTGGAATGGAGTCCAGTTTTGGGACCCTGAGCTTCAGAGGGATGTTGGAAAACTAAGAGAGGGTCCAGGCAAGCATTATTCAGATGGTTGGGGCCCAGAGTTCGTGTCCTGTAAGATGAAGCTGAAGGAGCTGGGCATAGACTGGAAAGGTAGAGGACAAGGGGTGGTCTAACAGCAGCCTACTATTACTTTGAGAAAGACTACAGAAATAATGCTGCTGAACACCTCTCAGTGGTGGCAGATAGCAGAACATGGGGCAACAGCTACAAATTAAGAGAAAAATTCTTGGTTACAGTAGTACTGCTGCACTGGAACAGGGTATCCAGAGAGTCTGTGCAACCTTCATCCTTGGCGGTTTTCAAGACCCAGACAAAGAAACACGTATGACCTGATATAGCAGTGGCAAAAGCCTCTGGACAGCGTCCAGACTCAGAGCAAGAAAGAGGTCAGACAGGATGACCTCTAGAGATCCTTTCCAACCAACATTCCCATCATCGATATTTATAGGAAAACCATTTTGGGATTTGAGTGTATTCTCTATGCAGAATTGACCAGCCAAGCACAGCTGCATCAAGCTATCATTGGATAACTATAAAAATGAGTCCACCTACCCCATTTTACTAGACAAAATAAGAGCATAAATGAAGTTGAACTACTGAACTCACGGATTTAGACCTCAACATAATTTTGCCTTCATTATGGTAATGATTCTTTAAGTATTTGGTTAAATGGCTATCAGTTATGGTATTGAACTGCATTATTTTCTTTTGAACTGGTCCTACTGCAAGACTCATCCCTCAAACCTTCTCAAAACTCCATGAGGAAGGGGAAGGAGAGCAGACAACCTGTTATTGCTGGTTTAAATCTCAAAACTAGTTTGGGTGCAGTGCTCTTGAGTAGGGAAGTTATACTGTGCAAATGTACCATAATGTCTGAATGATGATGGCCAGCACAGATCAAGATGTGTATCAGATTTTAAAGCCAACTTTTCAGCATGTTTTTAAGGAGGACCTATATTTTATTTATGTAAAGGGAACAATGAACACTTTTTCAAGGCAGCTGATCTTATTAGGTTGGAAAACAAGTAATGGAAAATTACTGTGCTGCAAAGCTTTAGCCTGGCAAAATCCCATATCAGCAGCATATAAAAAGTGATCCCATGCTAAGCATGCTACTCCAGAACTCCCACAGATAACAGCAGAACACATTTCCTTTGAATTACATGGTATCCGAAATCAATTGTGAATTGATTTCTGAATTTCCAGGGTATGGAACAAAGACTTTAAGAAGTTAGGCTCTTTCTCCTTTGCGACCTGTGAACCAATCTAAAGTAGTGCTACAGAAGGGGGAAAGTCAACAAGATTTTTTTCCATTATATACACTTTATATGCTAATCCAATTTAAACATAAAAAATGTCAATCTACAGTGAGTATTTAGCATAATAGCAGGAGAGTGAAGGAGTGGAAGACAAAAAGGCAAGAGGTAAGACTTTGTTTTTACTAAGACAGACTTAACATTTAACTTTGTTAAAAAAAAGAAATCCTCAGTCATGACTCAGCTCCACTCTCTCAAAATTATGTTTGCTTACTACCACCCTTCCTGTTCTCCCCTCATTTTGGGCCAGAGGAGGGAGGAAGAAACATAGACTAAAATAAAGTGAGGAGTACTGCCTACTTGTTTGTTTTTTTCTCTCCAAGCCTTCAGTGCATTGGATTCACATACAAGCTTTCCCTTGAAGCCCCTCACCCCTGCACCAACTGAGAGCAATTAGCATCAAAGAAATTTTCATGCCGTCTCTTGATTCCAGGAGCTAGATTAACAAGCCAAAAATGTTGTGCTTCTTACAAAACACAGTTAACTCTCCCTGGAAAACTTACATCACATCTAAAAATCAGTATCACTGAATATCCGAGGCTACTTTGGGAGGTTGGACGTTTACAGAAATTAGTTGCTCCCCAGTGGAAGTTGTGGGCTCCACACATTCATGTTCAGGCACTTTAATCCGTGACTTGGCTCCTGCACTGCACTTCGATAAGAATACTTTCATGCTGTGGTAACTACAGAGGTGACCTTTACTTACTCTCAGGTACAGAAGAACTAGAGGACAAATTAAACAACATCTAACTGAACTATCTAGTTTCAAAGCCTTCCCCACTTCACATGCAGCTGATGTATAGTTAAAAATCTTTTAGGAAACTGAAAGAGTAGTAAAGGTAATGATAAAAAAGAAAGGGGAAAAATAAAGTGAACATTGCATCCCCATATACCCTTCTCCCTCTAATTCAGCACACATGTAGGATTTCTCTCCCTCCTAAATTATCACAGATATAACTAAAACTTCCAATAGCAAGTGAGGAAGGTGTGGGCTTAATGCCCTCCCCCTGCACAGACTTTGGCTTAAGAACGCAGTGCCTAAATTATCTCTGTGATTACTGCTGATACTAACACTACACTGCAAAATTGATTCAGGTTACAAAGCTAAGCAAAAGTGTAATATGAAATAACCCACAATTTATCAAATGTAGGAACAAGAAAATCTATGTCCTGTCTACACAAGGGACGGACTTTGCACTACAAATTACAGTTATAAAAGACCTCTATAAACATCATTACTGATAAACTTAACTGTCCATAAAATATCATCAATCTAACATTACTCCTGAATATTGAAGCCAACTAAGCTATTTCACCTTGCTTGACAAGAATGCTTTAAGCATTAAATTAAACCATGTCTCCTCAAAAGTCTAGAGCCTGCCTAACAAACTGTCCCTTTGCTCTTCCCTCTTTAAAGCAGAGTTGCAGTAACAATAAATGCATTTGAAAGTGTGATAGAAAGTATTGGCAAGACAGTTGTGCATTTTAGCAACCCCATCAGCGCTGTGGTTCATAGACTGAATTCCAAAGGAATGCTTTCCTTAAGAAATGACCTTGAGACAGGTGCCCTTAAAAACTTTTTCCATTTCATTTAACCAGTAGCAGTTGCATCAACAGACGCATGAAGTTTAAAGCCTTTGCCCAACTCCAAATGCATAATTAGAACAGTGAACATAAGATAAAAACCAGTGACATTCTAAAGAGTCTGGGCATCAAAGTTAGTTTCAAATAGCAGTTCTCCTGGAGACCAGCAAAGTCATGGCAGCCAATGCTTCGAAAGCTCAAGTACAATCTAAAACTTGCTGCCCTGCGGTCACTCCTGAGAATCCACATTTTGAATAGAAACAGGAGTGGAGAATTAGGATAGATAAGGTTTACAGATTTCACTATTTTTTAGCATATAGCTGAAATAATAAGCCACCTTTCAGAGCACACAAGCATCTTTTCTACAGCAAAGTACCAAAAGAAAAGGTTTGAATAATAGGGTATAAAGTCTAGAAAAACCCAGAGATTTTTCATGATTATGAAGGAAAGCAAGGTCTCTGCGCAACTTTGTGTGTGCACATATATATATGCCACAGAAAAGCAAGTCACTCTGGTTCACCTGTGTAACCTCAGGACAAGAACTAGGACTCCTCGACAATTTGGAGAGCCTACACGAATAGCTGGATTTCTGGCAGCAAGCAGGGATGAAACACGGGAGGAAAACATTTTACAGGCGTTTCCCCTTGAGCTAACGCAGAATTGCCCCCAAAACTTTAAATTACCCGTGCAGCTAAGGAGCAGGCACCCCCACCTCCTCGAAGGCAACGTCGCCAAGCACGGGGCTCAGCGAGGCGCCGGCTTTAGGAAAAGGCGCGATTAAGCCGCTGAAGGTGCAGGGCCAGCGCCAGGCCAGGGAGGTTCGCTCCCCTCCGCTCCGCCCCGCCCCGGCGGGGTGACCCCGGCGGCACCACAGGCTGACTTCCCCCGCACGCCAGCGAAGAAGGGGCAGAGGCGATGCTAGGCCGGCATCGCAGGGGCCGACCCCGACCCCTAAGCGCCCCCGCTGGAAGAAGGTCACCCCGGCACGGCCCCCGTGGAGGCTGAGGCGAGCCCCGGGCCCGCTTCTTCCCGGGTGCCCAGAGCACTTCCCAGTCAC
>NW_009258261.1:1206046-1216517 GCF_000687185.1 Egretta garzetta
TCCTCTCCTCAGGCCCGAGCCCCGGGCGCGGTGAGGGCGGGCAGAGCCTTCCCTTTGCCTTCTCCGCGCCGCGGCCCCTCTCCCGGCTTTCCCTCAGGCCCGTACTCCCCCCGGGAAGTTGTCCGCCGGCACCCGCGCGTCCCGGGAGCCCTCGGGTCGCTGCCTCTGCCTCCCGTGCAGGCTCCGGGTTTCTTTCCTGGCTTCCTCTCTCCCTGCTGCCTGTGGCACCTTTCCCTCGGCCCTTCAGAAGATGCATAGCTATACTTGCACTTTACAAAATCCTCTGACCTTGCGCTTGGCCGTTTCCTTTTATTTACTTGCAGTAGGGAAAACTGAGAGCCTACCCGTGCTACTCCGCTGTTAAAACGGCGTGACTAGTGATCCGTTGTACAAAAATAAAGCTGTTCATTCAGTTGTATTTTGGATGTTGACTCTTTCGGTCTGTGCCTGAAGTGAGGTTGATATTGGCATAAATGCATCAGCAAAACCCACACATTCTTAAACGGTGTTGTTATGCTATAAAAGTGAGTCTTGGATGTCAGGGTTCTTTTTTTTTTCCTCAGATCCCGACAGGGTTCCTTGTTGGAGAGATTCTGTAATTTAGTTAAGTCTTTGGTGAAGTCTCACTTGTCTGAATATTTTTCTGGAGGATTATTTTTACATCTTAGTCTAGTCCTTATAGTCGATTGTGGGTTTTTTGTTTTTTTTTTTTTTAGGCAATCTAAACAGTGTGTACGCTTATGCAATTTCTTCTTCAGTCCTCCGAAATAAGAAATTACTCCTTTAGGGCAGTGGGTGTAAAATGTAAATATTTATGCTTGCTATGCGAAGTGTTCTCATTTTAGCGAGTCTTGTTGCTAATTGTACTCATGCCACAACTCAAAACTTCCTGTGGCTTGAACAAGTCTTTAGCTGAACGACTGACAGCTTCTGCAGTACAGAAAACTGCTGTATCAGAGTTGAAAAGGTAAAGTTGTACTTAGTTTAAATGTCCAACTTACTGATTTATATCAGTTAGTAACTGTACATTTTTAATATGAATGAAGATTGTACCAGAGTTTCTTTCTGGGGGTGAATTTGAAAGCCAAATAGCTGCAAGCAAAGCTGAGGTCTGGCTTGCTGTGAAATGTAGAGAAGTTTCATAAGTGGAAGGCAGCTTGTTTTCCAGTCAGACTATTCCAGAGTGTCCTCAGATGCTTTGCCCTGGTGATTCTAACCTGTTTCTTACCCAGACGTTGTACAGACTTAATTAACACTATTTAAGATTATTTAAGATTTAACTGTACTCAAAGCCTGATGTGGACCCCCATAAGGTATTTTCCACTCAGCATAATTGGTGCAGTTTAAATTGATTCCTTATCAATTTTCAGCTAAAGCAATGTTAGCGTGCTGTAAACTGACGTGTGTGTCGACGCAGCAGATTGTATGGTGTAGTGGATTTCAGTTAAGCTAATCAAACTTTCTTCTGTAGGTAAAGCTCCATTTTCATTCTCGCTCAGCTTTTGCCCAAGCTTGTGCTCCTTGTAATATTTATTGTTGAAGATAACATGTCTTGTGTTGAAAGTGATTTGTAGCGAATATGGTGCAAAGCCCTGTGTAAATGCTTTTGATTGTCAGACATGTATCAGTTTAAGTCTGTTTCCAGTATAAATAGTCTAAGATAGAGTTAAATTGGTTTAAGACTGTCTGCACTCTTTTGTGCTGATTTAACTGAAGATACCATAAAGTTTCACCTTTTATGATTGTGGTGTAATTTTTAAAGTTAGCGAAACTTAGCAATTCTACTATTTCCTTCTTACTTGGCTTAAATTTTGTTCCTACTTGCTAAGCTTTAATATCTTCCAAGCAAAAGGTAAGCGTATGAAAATAAATCTTACCATCTGGTGAGAGGTACACTCCTTTTCCTGGTGTTTATTAGTTTTTAAAATAGGTCCTTTGCTTCTGGATAGAAACCTTTCTGGTGTTGTGGGAAGTGTTGGGTTTTGGTAGCGTTTGAGTTTCTGCAACCTAGCCTTCCAAATCTGTGCTCTTTATCTGCAAGAAGTGTGGTGTATTTGACTTAGTTTTGCTGATTTATTAGTCTTACCACCTTTTCAAAGTTTTGGACATTTTCATTCTAAACTTAAAGCTGTTTTTCCTGTCAGCTTTGTTACAGACTTCTCCAGTTTGTTATTGTCTAAAAATTTTCTTGCTAATTTTGCATCTTCTGTTGCCAGTATTTTTTTGAGATCATACGGTGTGGTGTAATTTTTTAATATTCTTTAATGCTTGCCCCATGTTTTATTAGGATGTGGTTTTTGTGTAGTGCTTTAAGCCAAAGAGCTGCATAAATGGAAACCTGTTACATGCAAAAGAAATAATGGATATTTAGTGTGCATGTGGTTTGGGCTCTCAGCTAATTCTTGAAATACATTTTACAGTTTTTGCGCTCAAAAGATACTGAATTACTTGGAAGTTGGTGTAATTAAGCAACACACTTAATACTCAAGATGTTTTAATCTCCATTTTGTGGGGATTAAGTATTGTTTTTCGAGGCAACTAGTAGTATTATTTTTCAAGGCAACTAGAAGGGTAGTCTGCCAGAATTTGCTCTTAATTTTTTTATATTTTAAAATGAATTATTCTCTGTTAACAGCTGGCTGTGTTCTTTAACTGTATTTTGGATGGGATTTTCTTTTTCTTCATTGCCATCTATAGAAATTGATGAATTTTTTAGGTAAGTTTTTACACTTAATTTTCAATAATTTGTGAAGTTATATTTTTATCATCTCCTATCATACACTATAATACATATTAACTCCTATAATAAACTATAATACAGTTTTCCTTTTATCTCATGCATTTACTGACAGTTCTTAATACAAACCCATGTCTTTTGTAGCTAAGTCTGTGTGATAGATTAACATTTAAAATGCTTAAGACCATGTTAAAAAAATTAACTATATAATGGCTGGTTTCAATCCTAGAAATAGAGTAGAATTGGAACAAATTTGGAAGCCTCTTCTTGGTTATGATCCAAGGATATAATAATAAGGGATTTTTCAGAAATAAAATAAAGCATTAAAAAAAATACTGAAATGGGGTTAAGAGGATCAAAAGCTACTTTTAAAAGTATGTGAGACATCTGTAGTAGAGTTTAAAAATTATAATGACGTAGATACAGGCAAGAACAATTAAAAACTTAGATTAGAAAATGAAAATAGATACATTTTTTGTTAAGAATTTATATTTTAATACATTATTTATTTTTTTGATATTCTTAGTGTTAATGTCCAAAACTAATTTTTCACTGTTCATATCTAAACTTCGGTTATGTGATACTGCACAGGCATTACATGGTACGAAGCAACTTGTATATCTAGAAATTCTGTTTATAACTGATTTTTTTTTTTTTTTTTTTTGGGTTTCAAAAAAATGTGATACTGCACAGGCATTACATGGTACGAAGCAACTTGTATATCTAGAAATTCTGTTTATAACTGATTTTGTGTGGTTCAGAAAACTTTCTTTCTTAAAGAGACATTTTACCTTCTGTGGAACTGGTTTCATTTTATCCTATGGCTTAATTTTTACTTCTTAGTAGTTTAGTTGGGTTTTTACATAATTAGAGGTAATTAATCATTCACAAA
Source organism: Egretta garzetta (assembly GCF_000687185.1). Taxonomy (NCBI): domain Eukaryota; kingdom Metazoa; phylum Chordata; class Aves; order Pelecaniformes; family Ardeidae; genus Egretta; species Egretta garzetta. The sequence goes on from NW_009258261.1 coordinate 1,209,676, forward strand.
TTTCTTATACAACCTTTAGTATGTTTTTAATAGGTAGCTAGGATGCCTTAAAACATTCTGTACCCATGTACCTACTGACTATGAAGAGACACAAATGATGTATAGCATGCTTGTATTATGTATTAGTAATCTTTATGAACTATTCGTGAGTCAAATCTTAATAAAAATTGTGACCAGAATATTCTTTTTTGTTTCTTATTTCTAAGTTGGTTCATAGTACAAACACCTGTCATGCTTTTGCCAGAGGACACTGTAACAGTTAAGGTCTCCTTTGCTGTCTGTGCTTAGTTAGATCCCAGGTGCTTGGTCTGATGCTTGTAGGCCACGAGTGCCTGGAGTACAGTTAAGGTATTGCAGGTCTCCATCACTGACTAGGGGTTGTGGTATCACAGCAGCTTGATAATAGCAACCCCACGGTAAACAAAGCTGAGAGATTCTGGGAGATCTATTATCATCTACCCTCTGCGAACCACTTTTGGAGGACCTTCTTCTCACAGTACTTCGAAGTACAGGGTGTAGAGAATGCCTGTTGAAAAAAAACAAAACCAAAACAACCAAAATGCAAAACACACACATGCACAAAGACTTTGGTATGTTGGCTGTAAATTCAGCAAAGTTGGTCTCTGAATTGTTACAAAGAGAACAGAAGAATTCTGTTCCTGGTGTATGAGAAATAGCCTTACTGGATTCTCTTACCTTAACACAAATCTCTTTTTCATGGTTGTGACAACAACATGTGTATTTTCTACTCGCTAATGTCAACGTGTGGAGGAGGTCAATAGTGACGTGTAACTTCTGTGTGAATTAGGTGCTTCTTCCCATGGTAGGTGCACTGAGGTGGTGGAATTTTTGGAAACCCTTGGGAGGTGGGAAATGGAAAGAGGGGAGGAGTAAAATCATCCTTTGCAAATGGGAGAATGGCATGAGTCTGACAGAAAGTGCGTTTCTTTTATTTGCTGTCTGGCTGTTCCACTAAGTGGGTTTCCAGACCATAAAACCTAAATGTACATTTGTGATGAAAACTTCTGGTCTGTAATCTGGACATCATGGATTCAATTAGTTAACTATTTGAAACACTTGCATTAAAGTACATCTAAAGATGCCTTTTTCCATGCAGACTGTGTAAAAGTAATAAAGCAATTTTCTTAGGAGGTTAAAATGCAACAAGAATAATGTTAGGGATTCATGTAAAAAGAATGTCACCTATGCGCTGGTCACAGTAAATGGTACATTTCCTCAGTTCATTTGATTTTTGGGGTCTTATGAAGTTGTATTTATAAGGTGGGTTTCCAAGGCATATGCATTGCATTGCTTCTTTCTGAGAAATTTGAATGAAGATTGTACCAGGCTGTTTTAATATGTTCCTGTTCAGTAAAACTAGCAGGTTACTGCATTAGCTGTAAGCATATGAGTAATTGAAAATCTGCTTTTTTATGAACATCTAAAAATTATCTTGGTATTGTGCAATAGCGTCTTCATTCTGTTTCTGCCTGTTTTGTAAAACCTCGTAAAACTGTTGTGTTTTAAACCCAATCAGAAGAGGCAGGTTGGTATTCTAAGGAAGAAATGACCCATGTAACAATTCAAGTTCTACAAAATGAAACCTTGTAATATTAAGTTAATTTACTACAACAATTTAAAAAACCTAACCAACCAACCCAAAAACTAGGCTTAGACATTAAGCTGATGTCCTTGTAAGTTTTTTAAAATAAAGTAAGAGTTTAGTCAGGTAGCAAAACAGCTTCTACTGAAAAGAAATGTTTGCTTTTTCTTCTAAGTGACTTCCTTTTGCACTTGTTCATGATAACCTGATAATCAAGGAATAACTTTTGATATGAGATGTTAGAAGCCATAATGATTGCTTTCTATTTTTCTTTAGACTCAGTGTAGGCAAGTGAATCCATCTGCTTCCTTTATCCATCTTTTCCATGTCAGAATGACTGATGGATGCTCTTCCATGCCAAACCTGTCACACAATTACAAGCGCTGTTCTCATTAAGGTTATTTCTATGAATTATGATCACACAGTTTGCTTAAAATATTTCAGCTTGTTTTACAATATCCATTTGTATTTGTTTCTGTATTTTCACAGAACTAAGTTGTTAACAGCTGCCGTTATACAGATTGAATTTTTCTCCCCTTTTTTCCCTCAAGTATTGAATGATATTTTAAAGAAAATATCAATCGAAATATCTGGGGAGGGAGAATGATGTCTTATGATGTTGAATTTTTAAAGTTAATTGTTTAAAAACTAACTCTTTACAGAAGGAAAATACTGACAAAAATTTATCTTAATGACATTATTAATATGTGAAACATAATTTTTTAAAACATGATTTTATCAGTAATAAGCTTAAAAGTAAGCTAAACACTTTGTTTCCTGATTGGAGGTTTTTCTGCTGTTTCATGGATTCATTTTGGTACCTGGCTGGCTTTTGGAAACCTCATCCAAATTGATTTTCTGTGGATGGCTTTAGTGTTGCTTGTAGCACTGTCCATATTGAGTGTTTTTACTGATCCTCAAGGAAAGAAAGAAGAAATTGTATTTATTCATTCTGCTTACATAAATACAAGTAATCAATTTCTGCACAAGCTTGTATTCAACCAGTTGCATGCTGTAAAGCTAAACTGTTCCCCTCTTTTAATAAAAGCATAGGCCCATGAATCCAGCTGTGTGGACTCTATTGGCCATACCCATGCTACATAACTCTTGAGTTTCCTGCAGCTCCAAAATATGCAGACTTATATTTTTGTTTTTCAATTCTGGGTGTCAATGAGGGTTGTGTTGGAACCCGTGAGAATGGTTTTCTTACAGCATGAGACTGCGGATCGATGTTTAAAACTTTTGGGTGTGTAATGAAGGCATTTAGAGTTGCCTTACCTGGCTGGGATGGCGTTGAGGAATTATTTCATTTGAACTCACGGTAGTCATACTGTCCGAAGCAGCATTCCAAGCCATTTTGAGGGGGATTGGCAGGCTTCCTCTAGGAGAGAGCCAAGGATTGAGTCTGCATGTGCCCAGTGTGAATGATAAGGGAACCACATCCATGGAGCAAAATCAGGAGCATGACCCGTTAGATTATGGACACAAATAATGGAAAGTAAAGTAGCTGCATCTTTGGATGAAGGAGGCTTCTCCATGAAGCAATCAAGCAAAGGGAATCATGATTATAGTTTTGTTTTGTTTTTTTTTTTTTTCTGCTTTGTTTCTAGAATGATACAACTATGCTTTTTTGTTAGGTCTACCTAACAAATGCAGTCTGTGGATACTACCCTTACCTGTGTTGAGTAACCATGGTAATGCATTAGCACATGTATGGTGAAAAGGTTGGATCTTAATTGGATAAAAGTCTTTTGAATATTTTGAGTCCTATTGGAAAGGTGTTACTCTTGACTATATAGTAGAATATATACTTTTAATATAGGCAGAGCCATGTACGTTTATTTCATGACAGGTAATCCCATTTATTTACAATAATAGCCAGATACTGTTTTTCAAGTTGCCCGCTGTCTGACTTAGGAGAATATAAAGTATTCCTACAAAATGGCCTTTTCCTTTTATAGCTGTCTGACATCCAGGGTCTAGCCTCAGTGTATTAGTCAAGGGAGCTAGAAATACACCACAGTTAAATTATGGGTTTGTATCTCCAGGTGGTGCTTGAATTCATGGTTGAAGACTGTAGAAATTAATTTTGCTAAAGCAAGAAACAACAGGACATTAAGCTACTATGCCAGCTTTAGATGTATGCTTCAAAAATTTTTTGCTGCTCAGCATTATTCAGTAATCTTTAACTCAAATTGCAGGAAATATTTGAAATTCCATTCTAACAATATCCAACAGAGAATATTAAAGAAGCATTAAATTTCAAATGCCTAAGGGAAAATGTTCTCTTGCAACACCGTGAGCATTTGGATCTCACTAGTATATGCAGTATTATAGTCTAATATTATGCTTTACTTGGTCTAAAATGAAAGCCCAATTTTAATTCTATCTCCAAAAACTTGGCATACTGCAGTGAAAAATAATTTATTTGAATGTTGTTTTTTAATATATTGCAACTAACTTTAAAGCTTCCTCATATAAGACTCACACTATGGCTTTTTGTAATCTGACTCTTTCATTAAAACTTCAAATATACTCCCAAAGACTTATCTCAGTTCTTTCATTGCTAATTTACAAGTTATAAGATCCCAGAGTTACCACAGAAGTTTCTCATTCTATGCAATTTTTCTCATAAGACAGAACTTTAAAGTATCTTGTAAATAAATAAAACCCCAAAACAGAGGATGAATACACTCTGAATAGAGACAGGTAATATGCAAATACAAAATGGGGTTTAATGATACATTTACACAATTCTGGTCTGGTTAATTTGGCAAACCCATTAGTGAACTTAACTCAAAAAAGTGCTGATTAAACTTTCATGTATTTATAACCTTATATGCCATATTTGATAGCAAAGCTATTTCAGAAGTGAGTCCCCAGCGTAAAAGATTCTGGGGGGAAAGAGCAGGAGAGTATTTCTAAAATGTTTAGAAAATCTCTAGCATGAAGATACTTCTTATTATATGATTAAGTACCTCAGTATTTGGCAGAGCAAGGGCAAGCGGTATGTTTCTGTTGGAAAATTAAGATCTACAGTTGTTAGAGAAATAGTACGGTTTTTTTCACCTGTAGCTGACTTTTTTTTTTTTTTTCTGTTTGCACTTTTGCCCGATGTAAACAGAGTAGTGTCCAGGAAAATGTCGATATTGTGATATTTTATACCTGCTTATAGTTTCACAAGAAGCAGGTTTTTTAATAATAGTGGGTCAGTTGCCTGTGAAATTGTACCATGGTGACTTGCCTGACAAACCAGATTGGGGGGGACGTGATTTAAAGACTTAAAAACTGCAGAGAGAATGCAAAAGAACAGGGTACCCCAGATGGTTTAAGAGGCATAATAAATGCAATTTAATAAATGGTTTTATCTTTCATTGTGTATATCAGGACTCTGAGTATAGGTACACATGTATATCATGCACCCATTAACCTATTTGTACAACATAGCCATGTGGGACATAAATTAGTAGAATTTCATTAACAGTATCATTAGTTTAACTGCAGTGCTAGACTCAGTTCTTGCCAAATTAATGTCACTGATTTTTGTAATGAAGGCTAGTGGAATATCATGCAGCCCTACTGCAAGATCTGCTGTCACTGCTGGGAACTCCATTGCAGTACTGGTAGACACCAGCTTGCCTGCTGAGGGCCACTCGTGGACTCTAAATTACCGCATACCTTTAATGGGAGCTGAGGCCTACTGAAGGTTGATAGGCTGACTGGTTTTCCATCATATCTGGTCTCAGGCAGTTGTACCCAAACCTCTGAGCAAGTAGAACGGGACGCTATCTTGTAGATGCAGTTGTCATTATAGAAAGTCTGAGAGATAATAATCTATTTGAATGCACCTCTTAGAAGCCAAGAATATCCACCTCAGGGCAATAACACCATCTTGCTGTGTAATTTTTGGACAGAAATGACCAAACAGAAATGTGCTTTTAAAGAATATTTGGTATTTTTGGAGGACAATTAGGTAATTTTGTAAATGTTGAGCCTCTCTGCCTTGAGAAATGGAAGGCTTGTAAAATGCATTAGAAATATATGTCAAAAAAATAAGTACATGGACTTCAAAATCAGTCTTGTTACACAGCTTTGTTTCCAATTTTATTGTAATAAAAATTTTGTTTAATTATATGTCTGATAATGGTTATATTGACTGTTCTTTAAATAATAGTATAAAGAAAAAACAGAAGCAAATGTGAAGCTTAATGTGCTGTTGTACAAAGCTATTTCCACTCTTCCTTATCTGAGCTGTGTATTTATTTAAGTAGATGCTTCCCAATCCATTGTTTTGCAATTTTTTGTTCTGATAACGTGACCAGATGCGGTGAATGTGACGTAGTGAGTTGTAATGAGTTGCCTATGGCTTTTATCATAGAATCATAACGTGATTTGGGTTGGAAGGGACCTTTCAAGATTATTTAGTCCAACGCCCCCTGCTGGGAGGGGGAACACATCTTCCTTTACATTGGGTTGCTCAAAGCCCCATCCAGCCTCACCTTGAGCACCTCTGGGGTTGGGCCATCCATAACTTCTCCAGGCAACCTGTTCCATCATCTTACCCCCCTCACAGTAAGGACTTTCTTCCTTATAGCTAATCTAAATCTACCCTCTTTGACATTAAAATCATTGCCCTTTGTCCTGTCACTATAGGCCCTTGTGTAAAAAGTCTGTCCCCATCTTTCTTATAAGCCCCCTTTAAGTATTAAAAGGCCTCAATAGGGTCTCCCCAGAGCCTTCTGTTCTCCAGGCTGAACAACCCCAACTTTCTCAGCCTTTATTAATAGGAGAGGTGTTCCAGCCCTCCGATCTTTTTTGTGGCCTCCTCTGGACCCACTTCAACAGGTCCATGTCTTTGCTGTACTGGGGACCCCAGAACTGGATGCAATACTCCAGGTGGGGTCTCACCAGAGCAGCATAGAGGAGGATCACCTCCCTCAACCTGCTGGCCACGCTGCTCTTAATGCAGCCCAGTGCACAGTGCCAACTCATATCTGATACTTCATCTGCTAGTATCCCCATGTCCTTCTGTGCAGGTCTGCTTGCAATACGTTCATCCCACAGTCATAGAATCATAGAATCACTTTGGTTGGAAAAGACCTTTGAGATCATCGAGTACAACCTTTAACCTAACCCTGCCATCCCACCATTAAACCATGTCCCTAAGCACCTCATCTATCCTTCTTTTAAATACCTCCAGGGAGGAGGACTCTACCACCTCCCTGGGCAGCCCATTCCA
>NW_009258261.1:1217287-1229229 GCF_000687185.1 Egretta garzetta
GAAGGCTTTGCTGAAGTCCAGGTATACAACATCCACAGCCTTTCCCTCATCTACCAGGCAGGTCACCTGGTCGTAGAAGGAAATCAGGTTGGTTAGGCAAGACCTGCCTTTCATGAACACATGTTGGCTGAACACCTGATTGTCCTCCATGTGCCTGGTGAGCACACTCAAGATGAACCTCTCCATAATCTTCCCCAGTACTGACGTCAGGCTGACTGGTCTGTAGTTCCCCGGATCCTCCCTCCGGCCCTTCTTGAAGATAGGCATCACATTTGCCAACCTCCAGTCATCTGGGACCTCCCCTGTTATCCAGGACTGCTGATAAATGATAGAGAGTGGCTTGGCAAGCTCCTCTGCCAGCTCCTTCAGCACTCTTGGGTGGATCCTATCTGGCCCCATAGACTTGTGGATGTCCAGGTGGCATAGCAGGTCAAAGACTGCTTCGTCCTGGATTAAGGGGGATTTATTCCACTCACTGTCCCCATCTTCCAGCTCAGGAGGCTGGGTACCCTGGGGATCAGTACAGACTGATCCTGGTGATTGTCTCAACCCAGGTGGAGGATCTTGCACTTGGCCTTGTTGAACTTCCTGAGGTTCACGTTGGCCTGCTTCTCAAGCTTGTCAAGGTCTCTCTGGATGGCACCCCATCCCTCAGGCTTATCAACTGCACTGCTCAGCTTGGTGTGATCTGCAGACATGCTGAGGGTGCACTCAGTCCCACTATGTCACTAATAAAGGTACTGAGCAGTCCCGGTCCCAAAATGGGTACTTCGGGGATACCACATGTTACTGGTCTCCATTTGGACATTGAGCTGTTGACTGCAACTTTTTGGATGTGGCCACCCGGACAATTCCTTATCCATGGAATGGTCCACCCATCAAATCCATCTCTCTCCAATTTAGAGGCAAAGATGTTGTGTGGGACCATGTCAAAGGCCTTAGAGAAGTCAAGGTAGATGAATGACATCAGCTGCTCTTCACTTGTCTGCCAATGCAGTCACTATCGTAGAAGGCCACCAGATTTTCTGGGCACAATTTGCCCTTGGTGAAGCCATGTTGGCTGTCTCTGATCACCTCCCTGTTGTCCATGTGCCCTGACGTAGCTTTCAGGAGGATCTTTTCCATGATCTTGCAGGGCAGAAGTGAGACTGTCACACAAAGCAGAATGGTGAACAGGCACCTCCTGTGACAGTCTAGATACATCATTACATGTCAGGAAGCAGACATGGATTTTAAGTGTTGATTTCTAGATATTGAAAGAGTTTCTTTGTAAATGTAATTAACACATTCAAATTGAAATAAAATTATTAATGATGTAGTGTGTCAGTGCATGAGGTGCAGCCTGTGACAGAATTTATGTGAAAGCTCAGAATATTCACTGAACACTGTGCTGGGGAAGTCCCATATCTGTTAGGAGTTCTGTTCATTACTCTTTCAGCTGGCTGCGAGGGTCTTCATGTGGAATTCAGTGTAAGTTTGGTACTGGAAAACTTGTAACACAGTGCCGTTCTTGGGTTAAAATACAAAATTCAGACAGATAATGAAACAGTGGCATGAGTGGCAGTCTCACTTGAGTAAATACTGAGGTAGTAAGCAGAACTTACTCCTCAGGGGACTTTGATTTCAGAATAACTTGATTAACTGACATTTCATCAAAGGGAAAATTAAATATTTAGATTCCATAAAGTTTTAGCTGGACTAGCTTCTTTGGCATCTGTCAGTGATGATGTTTAATTTTATCACCTTTCTTCTTTTGCTAAGAGGTTTTTTGGTTTGTTTTCTGGGTAGAATTTTTTTATATGGGATATTAGCAAAGTGGCTTTGTCTGGCTGTCTGCTTTGCAATATATCAAGTTGTATCCCTATTCTGTACGTGACTTAATAAATTAAGTGCACTGCTGTCCTGCTTGTTTTCTGAATCTGATTGGCAAAACTGGGCAACACATTAAATTGTAGTGCATGGCTGAACTTCACTGTGGTGATCATGAAATGATGCACAACGTGCACGTTGTTGAACATTCCTTAAAAAGCAGCTTATAAAATACGCTACCTGTAATGTCAGTGTATAAATGCCAACTTTGGCATCAGTGTTCTTTTAAAATATGTGCTGTGCTCAGGTTATTAGTCACTCTAAATTCAAGGACATGAGAGTGCAGATGTTGCATAAAGCTGCAGGAGCGGCATACCTGTGAAGATGCTGTGCCTGCTGCTTGATTTTCAGAAGATGGCATCCTGTGCATTTTAAAACTCCCTAGTCATGGATTAACTGCAATAAATGTCATTTTGTAATTGAAGCCATGTAAATTAGTTATTCTACTTTTATTTCTAACTTAATTTTTAAAAAATCTCTTTGCTGGGATCAAAGAAATGTTATCATGAAAGGAAATAACGCGTTATTTGCTGAATGGGGCAAGTAAGCAGAAGAATGAAAATTCTGCATCTTTTTCTCATGTATATAGTAATTGTCATCTATTTAATGGATTAGTATGAAGATTATGCCATTGACTTTCTGCTTAAAAGTAAAGGAATAATGATAATGGTGAAAATATTGCTGCTTCCCTTAACACATGAAGGTGGATGAAAAGGAAGCATCACACAGAAATGTAACAGCAGCCATGACTTTAACTTGAGCAAGCCCAACTCAGACAAAGATTTTGGGAAAAGAAATCCACAGGTGAAAGTGAGAAGACCCCTAATACTCTATCAGCCATGAAAAAAGACTTCTGTAAAATAAAGGGTTGTGTAAAATACAGAAATTACTTAACTCTGCTTCTGCCACCTGAAGGTGTTTACTGGTTTTGTTTTGCACTGTCAATGTGGATGAGTTAATTTAATCATATCTTTTACAGCTGTGGAAATGGAAAGAGCCAAATGCTGCAGCTAACTAGAATGGTCAGTCACATCTCTCATTTGAGAGAAAATCTTTCCAAGCTGCTCAGAATTAATGCATTTTTAAACAATGTCCTTAATAAATGATAAATCCTGGATGAACTTTTTTTTAAAAATGGGAAATATGATCTTTGTGGTTGAAATCATACTCCAAAATTTGTAAATGATAAAAATGTCTTTGGAATACGTGGAATTACAGAATTACAAATACAAAGTCAAAGACTTCAGCCAGTTATTGATGCTCAAGTTTACATAAAGGAGTCAGAATATGTATTTTAACTGTTTCAGTCTTATGATCACAAAAGGACATTAGGTTGATTTTCATGGCAAAAGCTGACCTATAATAAACTCACAGCAGTAACGGTAATTCCTGTATTTGATTTTTAACATTTTTATTTCTCATTTTTGTAAATTTTTTTTTCCTATTTTTTTGAAACCCTGCAAAAGCAAGAAATTTGGCAGTGTTTGGCTGATATTGTAAAGGCATCCTCACACGGCATTCTGCCATCTGCAGAATTATTGTCAAGTAACAGGTTTTTTGCACAGAACCATTGTTTCCGTTATGTTGCCATTTACCTTTGCTGTAAATTGGAGTCAAATGAGAAGTGGATTGCCAGAAAGAGTGGGTCAGGCTGTGAAGTGTAGTTAAAAGATATGCATGATGCAGAGAACGAACTTAAGATGTGAACACATCACTTGGAATTTTTGAAATTGTCTGTCTTGATTCCTTTCATTTCAATTTTTTTTTAATTTTTGTGTGAGGTAGAAAGTCAAGCTTCTAGGAAAGCTCAGATCCTCTCTTTGGGGAAGGGAAGAGAGAGAGCATGCACCACTTTGATGGTTGTTGGTAATTTGGGGCTGACAAACCAATGCTATTCACACTGACATCTTATCTTTTCAGACAATGAAGTAATATATTGAGGTAATTAAAGACAATTGCTTGTAATAGCAGATAATTACTATAATTGTTTTGTTTTCCAGATAACAAATGCAGATTTATAATTTCTGTGACCACATCCAGAGTTTTACTACCAGAATTCACAGAGAAACCATAAATAGTTATTGTTCCATTATGCTTAATGTCAGTGGTATGAATTTAACTCTCTTATTTAAAAATCAGTCAGGACAGGTTTCATCCTTATGTTAAGTGGTTTAACATGAGACCATTCTTGGTTTTCAAAGGCTTGTTTATGTTTTCTCACACCTGTTGATTGCAAATCATATACACAACTTGAATGATAATGAACACTTTTTGAAGCTTTTAAAGAGAGAGCTTGAATTAATCTTGCAGTGAAAGAAAAGCAAGCTTCAAAAATGCTTCCACCTTGTAGTGATTTCATCAGGTAATTCCAAGTCTTAGAAAACTTGGTCACTTGTGTGCTGTTTTCTGCTGTTCGGTGACATTTACAGGGTGCCCATAATGACATTTTTCCCTCCAAAACTGGGGAGGCCGTTGCTGGCAGAAGCTGTTTTAAAATAAATGAAAAAAAAATTAAAAATAAAAATCTTCCTTTCAACAGTTTCTTTTGAAACATAGACTGGGTGTGATGCAGCCTAGAGGTGCACTGAATTTTCAGTAACCTGGGAAGTTGTAACAAAATGTGGAAGTTTGCCTATACCATAGGGTTGCTACTCAGTTAGACTTCTTTTTTCTATGTTAATTATTGTGGCTGAAAAGATTCATCAGAGTGTAAAGAGCAGTCATTCATATAGAGGACATTCATATCTATGTTTGTTGACCTGTATGATTTTGTCAATTTAGAGTTCATACATAGTGAAGCTATATATGCTGTATTGAGAATTAATGCAGATGATTCTGATATTGTTAATACTAATTGTACCATGGCTGGTTTATTTGGTTTTTTACTGATTTGTTTTTTCCCCTGGACTATTGCAAGCTTTGCCAGTGGAAATTTTGGTTATGAACATAATATTGCCTATTTTTAAAACATTTCACTCATTACTTTAAAAACCTAAATCTTTTAAGTGACATAAAAATATCTGTTTAGATATAATTGCAGCTTTTTATTTAAAGCATATTAACCATCTCCAGTTTTGCCTGTTAGCAAGGTCTTTTTTATCTTAAGAAACTAAAAGTGAAAGACAAGCAAATGGTTTGAGATTATATGAATAATTATGTTAATGATCATGAAATAGAACCTGAGGAATCAAAAAATTTGTGATACAGGAGTATCAAGATGGTTTTCTAAATGCTGAAGTTTTAGACTGGCTTGGATAGGACATGCAGCATAGTGACTGAGAGAATTCCACCCTCAGGGTTTAGTTCTGTGGCTTAAGCAGAAGCTGAACATATTTTGAGGATCTGAAGTTGTCTACAATTTCCCACTTAGGCCTCGTGTGTGTGCACGCGTGCCTTGTTGTAGTCTTTTGATCTCAAGGGGTAGAGCAGATCACTGTCCTTGTAAAGGACCTCTATTTGAAGTATGAAGCAGGGTTTGTTCCTAAAGTTCTGCCCCTGGTGAGGAAGCCATTTCTCTGTCCTCATCTCTTGAGTTTCCTGCTGGGCTTTTGATGCTGATTTTGGAGCGGGTTAGCAGAAGGTGCCGTTCGTGGAGCTGAGTGCTTGAGTTTCAGTCTTGACAATAAGCAACAGTACAATGAGAGTGGATATCACTCAGTCATGTCCTGCTGCTTTTGAGGTTCTACAAGCACAAATAGGATCCGCTTGCAAAATGCACATGGACAAAGTACATACTCTTTCAGAAGTTTCTTAGTAGAGGAAAATAACACAAAAAAGACTGGGAATGTAGTGCATTAACATCAAGATGCACTAGAGGGCCCATCCTGCATATAACCATTTTCCAAGAATTAAAATGGGTTGTAAACTGAAGGAACTTCTGAGAAATTACAGCAAAATTAGGGGGAGAAAGAACTGTCTGAACCCAACAGGGCTCAAAACAGGACTGAATGTGGAGAAAGATGATAGAGTGACAAATGCATTCAACCTGAAAATGTAATCAGACAAGCATGTTTCCCTGCTGGAGAAGGGATTTAGCAACTTTGAACTCAAAATCATGTGATTTCTTCCTCCTCCTGGCTAGATTAGAAAGGGGAGTGATGTTTTTAATATTATATCATGCTTAACAAACCATTGCGTGCTGTGTCAAGTTCATTTTCACTATCAGCTCTGGCTAAAAACCATTGCTATCTGTAGTCTAGCCTGAAGGTGACAAGAGATTTGAATCATTGTAATTAGGCACTCATCATACTGCAAAAAGATACAACTATCTTGATGAATTGGTATTAAAAAAAAAGCTGTGGGGTTCTTTTTTTTGTTTAACTATGGTTGGTGCCTGGGAACGTGAGAAGAGAAATGAGCTCGGCAAGAACTGAGGCGGTTTCCTCAGCATGACAACTATTGTCCTGTTCTCTATGCAGCAAAAGTTAAGAGGTTTTTGCACCTCCAAGTCCTGTTGACACCTTCAAGTGTTTTTGGGCGTCTCCCAGGTTTTACTTGACAAACATATTGTGTGCTACTTCTTTCTGATTTTGAGAAATACATAAGAATTCATTTTCCACACTTAAGCAAGGGCTATGAAATGAGTTATTGTTTGCCTTTTAGAATTGTAGCTCCAGGGCACACTTTTACTGTGAAGTATAAGTGATGAAAAAGTGGATCTGCCCAGCAAAGTCAGGATTGTGGTTGGATATGGCAGAAATGGGGTATAAGGAACTTTATCCCTCTGGGGAAAGGCATTTCTATCTACACCAATATGTATTTCTTCACGACCTTTATTACAGCTGCCTTGTATTAATAATTAGGTTTTGTTCTCATTTTCTCCTACATTTAGAAACAGTGCAGAAGACATTCCTGAAATACATATGGCTTTCACCAAGTAGAGGTGCATTGCAATTTTTACCTTTTCTTTCCAGAAACAATGAGTTACCGTTCATTCTTTTTCTCTGAAGATACATTACTTTATCTTATCACTCATCCACGCATCTTTCCTCAGAGCTTGGATAACATTCCTTTTGATTATTAAGATGTTAAATTGTTCAAAAATGAATCAGGGAATGACATTTATTGCCCGGTAGCATGCTTACTGTGCAGTGGAGTCTTGTCATAACCACGAAGTGTTTGAATTCAGGGTCCTAATGCCAATTTATAAGTGCTGTAGTTTTCAAAAGTGAAATGTGAATATGGATTTACATACTTATTTTAGACAGTGGCAGTTGCAATGGGGTAACATACGTGAGAACGGGAACAGTAAGTGACTTACCCTATGTGACTACCCTATGAGCCCTGGATCTTTCAGAGTTTTGAAGGATGGGTGTTTTTAATGAATACGCAATGCAGCTTTATGGGGAAAAAAAACCCCAAACAACCCAACACCCTACAGCACAAGTTTGCTAGTTAATGTTAAAGCTAAACAGATTTTGAATGTATTGAAAATAGATTTCAAGCTGGTTTTTTGTCAAAATTTACTTTTCTGGAGTGAGCAAATAGTGATTCTGTTGGTCATGGAAACTTTCACTTTGTCTCTATTGAATTAGAGTCTAAATTAATTAATCTGCAGTGCTAAAATATTAGAATGAACTTGGGTTTGCAATCTTAGTTATTTAACAAGAAATGTAGCTGACAGTTTTCCTGTCTTCAGATTATGAACTGGGGGGAGAATTAACATTTAGTTTATAGTAGCAGACATAATTTCCAGCTAGACAACAGGTGCCTTTATATTCAGACCAGTGTTATTTCCCCTCTTCTATCACCTGACTCCTGGAAGCAAAGTCTGCTGAGTAAGGGAACAGCATTTTTCTTTGATTACCTGAAGAGACAACTGGTCACACAGTCTGCCTTTCAGTTCCCGCATTCATTTTTAGAGCTTGTTGGGTGATTTGATGGGTAAGGTAAGAGGTCTTAAAAGTTCCAAATGTGTATGCGTTTTCTGGAAATCTAAGGACATTGAAACCAGCGTTCCCTCACCCAGACTCCTCAAGAAAAGGCTGTGACCTGAGCTCAAGGGTTTGGGTTTTTTTCGATTTTGCTTTCAATATCAATCATCAAATACGTCATTACTGATTGCTGAGAAAGCTTGTTGCTCCATACCAGCCAGTGTCCTGCCTTGTGCTTGGCTGGCAAGAGTTGCGTGCAGTGGCAGAGGAGAGGAGGGAAAAGGGAATTAAAGAGGATAGCTACAAAGAAGTGAATGAGATGACTGTAAAGTAGAAAATATTTGGGAAACTTGAGGGAAAAGCAGGGAACCTAATGTGGAGGTTTAGGATTATGAGGATGCCATAGTAGTGTTGGACTTGTAGATCACAGAATCATAGAATGTTTTGGGTTGGAAGGGACCCCTAGAGGTCATCTAGTCCAACCCCCCTGCAGTGAGCAGGGACACTGCTGACTAGATCAGGTTGCTCAGAGCCCCATCCAACCTGGTCTTGAATGTTTCCAGGGATGGGGCCTCCACTACCTCTCTGGGCAACCTGTTCCAGTGTTTCACCACCCTCATTGTAAAGAATTTCTTCCTTATATCCAGTCTAAACCTACCCTGGTTTAGTTTAAAGCCATTACCCTTTGTCCTGTAACAGCTGGCCCTACTGAAAAGATTTCCCCATCTTTCCTGTATCACCAATCCATAGAAAATCAGACAAGTTACAGTGCCGTTCACGGTTTGTCCTTTGGATTACAACCTGTATATGTTGTGGCATACAAGCACATTGAAAATAAAATTTTAAGTACTGTGTAATTCTTGTTGCCATTTTGGTTTTTGTTTGATCGCTTACTCATCACAGGCAATGTTTTCTGTGTTTTCTGCTGACAGAAAAATGCTTCCTTGTTCTTACATGTTGATATATTGCTTCGTTTAAGGGAAAATGTTGGTGTTGCCTTTAGCACAAATGATATATGCATTTGCGTTTCTGGAACACTTTCAGAGTTTCCCATTTGCTTTTATCTCCTCCACAGAATGAGCATCTGTTTTCTAGTTTATCTTTTCTGAAGATCAGCATAGATTGTTGATTACAGACTGCAATAAATTAACTTGTCGACTTTTGCCACATTTCATGTTTATGTTATATATCTGAACAATGTTTAGATTTACAGGAGACTTTAAAAATCAATCTGAGATGTAAATGTTTGAGAACAAAAGCTTTTTTTTTTTTAGCTGACTTTTATTTCTAAAAGCCTGCTACATAAAATTACATGTCTCTTTCTAAAACAAGCTTTTTAATTCTAATTGTTGAAATTCTAGTGATTTATTAGATACCTGACCTTGTGCAAAACTGAAAGTATATCATCATAAAACTAAAAGCTATTGTCATCTTTACTTGCCTAAACCAGAAAAACAGAATTTGAAAATACAGAGTTTATTACAGTAAAAAATACAGGTTTTGTCATGTGTTCTTTAGTTTGCTTTTAAAGGAATTTACTTTCAAATTACTGTCTCGCAAAATAGACTCGAAAAACTTCTCTGTAGTCACAATATAATTCTTCAGTAATTTCTTATCTAAAATTACTGAACAGGTGGGAGAAATTTGTAAATTTTACTTTTTCAGTAAAATCAGCTGAATGACTCTCCTACTTGTGGGCAGCACCCTGTTTTGTTTTCCAGTTGCAATATATATGCAATATATAGATACAGTTTAGTTCTTACTTCTCTATTCTATTTCGGTATCCTAACCAGAACTATCACTTTGAACATGTCAGTGTTTTGAGCTGGAAATATTACCCAAACTAAACTTTTTACATAAGCATATGCTCAAGTTTCCCTCTTAACACAGTACTTGATGTGTTCTTGTGAGCTTAAAGCGTAGGAGCCAGAGAGTGATGGAAGTACGCCAAGTGTTTGCACAAGAAGAAAATACCCATTTTCCACTCTGTGAAATTCCTCCTTAAGTGTTATCCAGACAGTGTTGGCCTGCTCAGAAGGTATCTATGTTTCTCTCTGTTCTGGACCACCAGGAAATACATGACAAATACAGGAAACTTCTTCGTTTCTTTGGGCTTGCTAGAAAATTTTGACCATGGCGTGTATGTGTTTCTTGTGGCTATTGCAGTAGTTCAGGATAGACTTAGATCACAGAGTGTGTCATATCTCCAAACAATAAATCTGTCTTCACATTTACATTTGTGTTGGGATGTGTGTTGTGCATAATATGCAAAACAGTTGCTCAGGTGTCTGAGCAATCAAGAACAGATCATTCCTCTAGAAAAACATGTAAGCATCCTATTTGGTTTTTGCCAATATGACGGTTACATTATTCACATATCAGATCTGTCACTGTTGTAGACTGCTGGGTGATGCAACATGCTGTGCCACTCAGTCTGCAGTGGACTGCCATCTCTGGGCTCTTCCAAATTGCTTTCTTAGGCTTTGTGTGAAAGGAAATCAGTCCAACCACTACCTAGAAATGTCTGCAAAACAGTCTGTTCCAGTAGTTGACTTGATATTTTGTGGAATGGAATAGTGGAAAAAAAACCCTGAATTACTCTTTAAGTGATGATAAGAGCAGCTGCATTAAGTAGCATACGAGCAAATGCTTATCTTCAATAAAAGACCAAGTTCTCAGAAAAAAATACTTACTGGCTTCCTCTGAGAGAGTGGTTTGTGCAGGTATGAGAGCATTTTGTGGAGGTGCCACAATGCTCCAGATGTAGAGCATGCAGCAGTTTGTAGTTAGCTGCTGAACTGTCTTCCTCGCAGAGCCTTCTCTGAATTCAGATACATTGACTGAGGTTTGAAACCACAGGAGGTGATTTTCTGCCCCGCTGTGGAAGGTGGAGCTGGGCAGCCTTTGTGTGGTTTTAGTCCTGCTGTGAGCTGTGGCGGCATTTGGAGCTGAGGGGCTGGGTGGAGGAGTTACTGAGCTGGACTTCGTTGGCAAACCAGGGTGCCTCGGGGTGTCTGTGCTGATGCACTGATGGCACCATCAGTGCTTGATGTAACTGGAGCCAGATGCCTGGTGTGCTTTCATGGGCACACTGGTATATCTTAAGTTTACAGTGCTAGAGGCACTCCATATTTAGGAAGACTATTTTAGAGATATTAATATTTAGCACAATAAGGCTTTGTCTAAAATTAATCAGACCGTATGTTATAAGGTGCTCATCAGTATCATACATCATGACAACAATGGAGCAAACAGATTCCATTTTATTTTTGAAACAGACATTTAGATTTAAAATAAACAGAAGCATTAGATAATACCTCATGGCAATGTGGAAACAAACTGCGTAAGTCTTTCTCAAATACTAGGTAATTTATCTTCTACTTAATTATAAGATACGAATGCCAAGTGTTTCCACAAGTTTTTTGGAGTGAACTCTTGGATTCTGCAAGAAGAGAACTAGGCCAAGTACTTTTAGCAGACAAATTTTGTTTCTCATAAGGAATAAACCATTTCCAGTCAAGC
Source organism: Egretta garzetta (assembly GCF_000687185.1). Lineage (NCBI taxonomy): Eukaryota > Metazoa > Chordata > Aves > Pelecaniformes > Ardeidae > Egretta > Egretta garzetta. The sequence goes on from NW_009258261.1 coordinate 1,228,552, forward strand.
CACCTGTTTGCCTTTTGTTAAATATTTTGGTCTGAGGGCTCAGAGAAAAATCCAAGGAAATTTTTTCAGGGTTTCAGAGGAGCATAAAGTGATTGGAACGAAAACCCAAACAACAGGCATTTAATTCCTATTTCCTTTTTTTTTCCTATATCAGTTTGCTACATGTACAATTTCATTCATATCTAGATTTTAATAGATTCCAAGACAATTTTGCTGCTTGATTTCTGTTAAGTTTTAAAAAATCCTGAAATTCTACCAAAAATCAGACAAGGTCTTTCTGTGTATGACTTCGTAACATTTTCTGAGAGAAAAGGTAGGGTGCCTTCTGTTCTCCCCCTGCCCCACTGCCTTCCCCTTCCCCCAAACAGAACCTTCCTTTTGGCCTTGGGCAGTTTTTTTCCCATTCTTTTACCATATAAACTTGATTACGTGTCTCTGAATGCAATTTAGGGGATCGCTATGCAAGGGATAGGTCAGACCTGTAAAAGGAAGAGGGTTGTTGCTCCCTAGGAATGAATTTGGAAGATTGTGTGTTTTCTCGAGATAATTTTTGTCTTTTAAAAACAGCACGTAATTTTTTCCTTGTGTAGTTTTTCCATTTTCCCTGGAGAGTTCACCCCTAAGTATCTCCTAAGTTCCTTGTCTGTTGAAGTGTAAAGTGCTCTTAAAATTGTGTTT
>NW_009258261.1:1229490-1233303 GCF_000687185.1 Egretta garzetta
TGTCTTAGAATTTGTCTTGAATTCAGACACTTTTGGAAAGCTCAATTTTAAAATTTTTTTTTCTATGGGTAGGATTGACAACCTGAGGTACTCTACTGTAATTACTTCTGGTTTTGGAACTGTGGCTTTCAAGATTTTTTTTAAGTGTTTTTAAGGGATTTTTTAAGTGTTGGAAGATTAGAAAAAACGGCCATTACCTTGTATCAAGGCATTGTGATCTTCTCCTCTAGGTCCCTGTTTGCACTCAACCTGAGTTACCACATGCCTGGCTCTGGGAGATTGGGAATAAGCAGCAAAATCCCAACAGTGTCTGCTATGGAAGCACACAAGTGCATGAGAACGTTATAAGGCATTTAAGTATTATTTTTTTTTAAATCCATGGAAAGTGTCACAAGTTTCATAAGTAGAATGGTAAAAAGTTCCCTGAGGAGATTTTTTTTTTTTTTTTTTTTTTTAAATGGCATGTGGTAACTCAGGTTGAGCAAAAACAGGGGCCTGGAGGAGAAAATTACAAAGTCCTGTACAATGTAATGGATGTTTTTTCTATTTTCCAACATATACATTCTAAATATTCTTGTCTTGTTAGGATTATCTTGATAACAAATAAGCTGTGTTGTTCCTGGTCATTTTTTTTCAATGCTGTTCTCTTGCACCTCTATTGCTTCATGCAGCCCCTGTGTCATTCTTGTGAAAGAATGACCGTGATAGGTTTTAACAAAGTTTATAAAGTTGGTTTATAAAACTCCACTGTTCTCAAGGTAAAAGCCATCATTTATTGCGAATCCATCATCTGGAACATCCTCTTCAGGACATTGCTTACTAAGTACAATCCTAATTCTTTGTCTTTAAAATTAAAAGGGCTTAAAAAAGTCCTTGTTCTCCTAATGTCGCCACGTGAGAAGCCTTCCCAAACATAGTGCTATGCCTTTTCCACCAAAGTGTATTTTTGATGGGCTTTTCTTCCTTCTATCTGCTGGTCTTCACAATATTTTCCCCCTGTTCTATACATGATTAGTAAGAAAAGGAAAGAGTTGAGCCTTATGGAGAGGGAGTCAGGTTGAACTGACTGGAAGTAAGAAGAGGCATTTGCATTTACAGTGTGTGTTTACTGGGTTGGGACAACATCCTAGACGCTTCCGTATCTGCATGTTTTCTGGCATATGTACTGAATTTGCTTAAAAAAACAGTAATAAAATAAAACTTCCTTATATGGTTCCTTTCACTTAAGATAAGGTTCAGTGACATCTGTAGCCTTGCTTTTGTGTTGATGGCAACAATGTCAATATCAATGTCATTAGTATCAATGGCTACTGAATATTGATTTGTATTGGAATAAATTTTAAAGGCTGTGTTGTGAAAAAAATCTATTTAAATTGTGTAAAAGTCAGTCTTTATTGTAACTTGAAGACAAAAAAAAAAATTAGAAAGCTGTGAAAGAACTTTCTGTTGCAGGGCCAGCTAAATAAGTTTGTGATTAGATAAAGTGTCACGAATTTGTTAATGGGACCAGTAAGAGGAGTATTGTTATAGCAGTATTGAATTTAATCTTTTATCTCTTTGTTCTCATTGGGCAAATAATTACCTTAGCAGATTTGAAAATGGGAATTTCACTCCACAAATTTGCTTTATATAAATATAAAAGCATGCATGTATTTACAGGCAAGAGAATAGGTACTGCTCGGTCTCCATATAAAATGCTGGTTTATGAGAGATAGATCAAGAACTGAGTAGTATGAACTGGTGCTTTGAGGCTTAAACTGAAACCAAGCAAAAATGTGCAGCCTGCCTCTTTTGCCTATAATAGGGTCAACATTGGGATCCATGATCCCTTTGATCTTTACATAAAACAGATGAAAATGCATAAATTGCTTCTAATCAGAGATGAATTAAAGGAAAATAGCCTCCCGGAGGACAAAGCACCCCAGGCACCCATCAACAGCCTTACCAAATGACAGACCTGGAGGAGACTTCAAAGCTGCAAACACAACTGCCAGTGAAATCCACCAAGAATCTAGATGCCATTTAAAAAAAAAATTTCACAGTTTACAAGTGCCCAGAACTCTCCCTTTAAGAAAAAGTGACAGAAACACACTACATGGACTTGCTTTTTAAGCTGCTAAATATTTTTTTTTCTTTTAGAAGAGTTGATAAAGGCAAGACTTGCTTGTTTAATTTAGTTCAAAATGTGTTCAGACATGACAAACATTGGTAATTTTTGTGTCGGGTAGGGTTTACTCAATTTGAGTGGCATATTGTTTTGAAGCTGAAGTATATGTTTTTAGTGGAGGCAGATCAGACATTTATTGTAATTGCTTCCTTGGTTGTCATCCGTATTTGTCACTGTGAACACAAGCACAGTTAACATTCCTCAAACTGCAGAAGAAGGAGGAAATGTAATGAAATATCAGGCTTGATTTTGGAGGAGAGGGGCGATTTGAGGCAATCATTTTATTGCGAGCAGTTTTATGTTTGTGGAAGAAAGAATAATTTTATCCTGAGTTAAATCAGCATTCAGATCCTCTTCTAGCTCTGGTAACTCATTTAAATACTGTTTAGATATGGGTATCAGTGATGTTAAGTATAAGAAAAATCCTTGAATAAAAAAATACTAATTTCTGGGTTGTTTCAAAAGAGACGTAACCTAAACATAAAATTTTTACTTTTTTTGTTAGTATTCAGTTTATGAGAGGATACCAAAATTGCATTTAGCATTTTTAAGGATAGAGAATAAACACAATTTTATGGAGTACTAAAATACCACTTTTAATAAAGACTGATGTAGTCCCTTTAAAATAAGTGTTGCATTAGGAAGGATTTTGCCTGCTGCTAATTGTATACTTTCCTTAGGTGTTGTGTACAGCAAAACATTTATATCCAAGCCCACAAAAATTTGAGAGTCACTTAGACACATATAAAGAACAAATGACATTTCCAAATATGTAACTGCATATGAAATTGTTCAGTGGACTGAATGATTTGCTGTAGGTGAGGTCAGAGAGGTTACCTAATTCTTTGTTGCAAGGACTTATTTTCAGTTGCTTGTGACTTTAATTGCTGTAACTGAAGTATGTGTTATGTGTTTGTCTAGGGCTATTGGTTTTTGGAAGAAGAAAGCAAAAAGATTTTGGCAGTCTGTCTAAGGATGAACCTAGAAAAATTGCTGAGGTCTTGCTTTCTCTTAACATTTTTTAAGGTTTTTCCCACAATCCGAAGTCAGTATTCTTTGGAGCAGACATTTTAGGTTTTGAAAAAATGGAGTTTGCTTATGTCTTGTGAGGCCTTTAAGTTCAACAGCTAGCTTTTCAAAGCTTGCACCTTCACTGAATGCACTTGCCTCACTTTTGGGCCGCTGACCAGACTGCATGTGAGTCTTCCTCACAGAGAGAGAATGAGAAGAGATTGACTCCTGGCACAAGGGACACAGCTGGACTTTCTACATAAAGACTGATCCTGACTGATCCTATCAATATCTGGACTGAAATGGCATAAGGCTGTAAGGCAGAGCAGGAAGGCTGCCTTGTTCTGTCAGGTAGGATGAGAGCTACAAAGAGAAGAGCTAGAAAGTGAAGCCTGAAACTGAAGAAAAGAAAAATGAAATGTCTTGAATAAAACTTGATGGCCTGTAATACTGCAGAGCAACAGCCTACCTGATTATGGACTTTTTCCTACCGTGAGAAAAGAGGTTTTTGCCACAGCTTGCACACAGAATCATCACTATGACCTTAGCTTTTGCTCTGGCACTGTTTTTCTGCCTAACAGCAAAACCTCCTCTAATACTTAGTCATACTTCATTGACCGATCGGTATATAAAGC
>NW_009258261.1:1233314-1267843 GCF_000687185.1 Egretta garzetta
CTTTCCTTCTGTGAATACCTTGAAGATAGTTGCAGATCACATGCCTCAGCACCACTGTTTGGTTCTCCTTTCTTAAACTTTTTGTCACCATGTATCCTTTGAGTTGGGCTGGGCCTCCTGTTGTCAGGACTTCCATGTGCGTCACACTCTTTGAGTGAAAGTGAGTGGTGGAATACAGCAGTAATGCCTTCTTTCTATATGATACCAAGTAGCAGTTGTACCAATTAGGTACAAATTAACACTGCTAGGCCACACAACAGCTTAGCATGCTTTATTTTTTTTTAAGCAGCAGCTTGTTTTGTCAAATTCCCTTTCTAGATGTAAGGAAATTTTGCCTATTTACTTCATATTTGCTATGTCAATCTACTTGGAAAACCATCTGCATTAAGCAATCAGCATGATGGACTCATCAAACTCTTAGCAATATCTTCAGGCTCCCCTTAAGGTAGGAGTATGTATTAATCAACCAGACAGAGTGCCAAGTGCTGCTACTTCTAAACTGGGGCTCACAGGGGCATGAGATGCCTCAGGGATCTGATTCACCATCCAGGACAGTTTACCTTGGGATGATTGTTCTGGTTATTGCTCTGCCTCTGCTTCGGGGACAATTCAGTTGCTTATGTAGCAGCTCCACAAATTACAGGTTGGCAAATTAAGGAAGACTGAAATTGGTGCTAGCGTACCATTGGCACTGAGCTGTACCTTGCATCAGTTCAGAAATGTGAAATACTCATTTCACAAGTGGCTGAGCCACCCTGCAACAGGGTGAGAACCCCTTCATCTCCAAGAAAAGAGAATTAGGTGGACAACTGGGATGACAGCAATTGCATCTGCCCTGAGATAGTCTGCCCTGTTCAAGAATTGGCACCCTAAACTATAGAGTAATTGTGTCCTTTGTCTTCTCCCTCAATCTTTCAGTGTCCACATTCAAAAGCAATGTAGATAAAGAATAAACAATTTAATGCCATTAAGTACTGCAATAGTTAGCTGTCCAGAGATGTCCAGTTCATTTGGTAGATACACTCTACAGCAACAAAGATATTTTTAAAGCTATTTATTTACAGGATTCCTCTACCTGCGCGAAAATCAGGGGGTTTGCACTCAGGATTTTTCTGCTTATAAAGGACCCAAGCAAGGACTTACTTCTCAAAAACTTCTTCAGAACTAATTAGATTGTTTGTGTTGAACTGGAGTCATAGCTCTGATGTGCATGCAAATGCAATTGCATTTTGCATGCAATCATTGACAGTTCTCTCCAGCTATGACAATTTGATCGGGAATATGTATTCAGTTGTTTTGCTGTTTCATATTTACTTTAGGAATTGGGTAGTGACAGTGTCACGTGAAAGGCCTTCATCTTAGCGGGGATTTCTGGGTCATCCCTGCCATGCTTCCAGGTTTCATTGTACAAGACCAATCTTGAACAGCTTTTAGTATATCTGCTTGTCAAAATACCATTCTTCATCTCTGTCTTCATGATCACCTTTGTCATCATCATCAGCTTTTTTAGGAATTTGTCACCTTTATGGCCTTTCAGTCCACAGAGATGGAGTTATCAGTGGCCTTGTGCTCATTTGTGCCTTTTGATTTTCATCGGACACAGTATACCTCATTTTTCTAGACTGTGCCCAAGCAGTGAATTTAAATTTTCAAATTGCTTATAATCCCATTTTATTTAGGAAGGAGAGAAATGTTTGTCACAGTCTTCAGTTTGTTTACTCCTTTGCCTTCAGCGGTTGAACTGATAACCTTCATTGCTCCACCTCCAGCTTCCTTTTCTTCAGAAAGAAAAACAGAGGAGAAAGAGCTTCTGTTTACCTGCCTGTAACTCAGTGCAAGATTTTTGGGGCTTGCTGATGTGCTGCTGCTGTCTTGGCCTCCCAGAGGAGCTAGCATACAGAAGGTTGTTTCCCCTTCCTACCATGTGGAGAACAAAAAATGGGCAGAACATGAAAATAAAGTGTTCAAACATGGCTCAGTTTGTGAGGAGCATCTCACCGTGAGATGCCTCTAGTTGTTCCAGCCTCTGCTGCTTATAAAAACAAGTTGAATCATCCCAGATTATAGTCTGGCATAGTCTGGTTTTGGTTTCTCTTAATATGCCTGGCTCTAGCTTGTGGTTGTTTAGAAGTTCTTATGCAACACCTGTGGAATTGCAGGCCAGGGGAATGGACAGCGGGGGAAAAGAACAAGTACGGATATCTCGGGGTAAACCATCTCTACCCAGTCAAAGCTTTTAGATAGTCAATAGAAGATAGGCTTGCTTGGCAGCGCTGCCCACTCAACTTCTGCTCTGCTGGGAGGGGGACTGTTCCAGTCAACTTCTGAGGTATCCTCTCCTCTTGGAGCTGTTGTGTCCAACTGTCTCCCACTGAAAACACCTTGCAGATATTAGTGGTTCACATTATATCTCTCTTGAGAATGGAGTTTTAAGAGGCATCTTTTTGGCAGCCCTGCCAGCTGACACAGCTTGTTTTGTTCTTGCATCACTACCATAATTGAGCTGGTAAACTATTTGTAGGGTTGTTTGATGAGCTGGTTCAGAGAATTGGACTGGTTTTAAACTGAGCATTTTTCTTTGTATGGCCTTATGAATGGTTATACCAGCACAACTGAAGGAAGATCAACAGCTCTGGCTTTTTTTAAAGAGGGTCTGTTCTCAGGACTCTCTCTGCTGGGGATCTGGGTGTTGCAGCACAGTTGCTGATGATCGGTTTTGTGCTATCTCATAGTGAACAAGGTAATGTTATTCTTTAGGCTGAGAAGGTTTTGCAATCTAAAGAACAAGTTGGGGGACAGGGTATCCAACTAATGGAACTGTTTTTATTAGGAATCTATTCTGGAATTTTGGAGATGCCTGTAATGAACCCCATTGCTACCTAGCATCATCTTTTAAGAGTAATATTAGCAATGACGTTGTGTTCCCCGTATGTAAAACGCACTCCTATTTCCCCCTTTGCCGTGCCTCCCTTAACCCGCTGACTTGAACTCCTGGAGCACCCTTGAAAGCGCTAAAAAGTTTTGGCAAAAGGTGTATAAAGAATGTGTGCAAAAAGAATGCGCAATAAGGTTCTAGAAAACTGATGTTTTCATAATATTGGTGACTCAAGGGGATGTGGGACCACTAAATTGGGGCCTCAAATATTATGCAGTGGAAGCCTTTGTAAATATCTGAGAAAAAGTGTAGTTATGTTTGGATAAAATTTACCTTTATTTATATTGAGCAAATGTGGCTTGAATATAGCCAGCAATTTAAAAGATCTAACTGGTTTTTGAAAATAAATTACATGAATGCTTGCTAAAGCATTCATGCTTAGCATTTGTGCATTGCTTAGCAGGTGGAAGAGTAGAATAGAGAGAAGGATTGCATCTGAAGCAAGGCTTAGGTTTGTGAGGAGGAGCATATGAGATGGAGGAGAAATAGTAACCATTTAGATTGGGAAAAGTAGATGAGATTAATGGGATGGGAATATTTCTGCAGTCCTTCAGCCTTACAAGAAGGGCAGAGAATATCTGTGCTATATGTTGAAGGTGAAATGTTAAAGAAGTCTTTCTAATGTAGCTCAGTTTGCTTTCACCACCATAAAATTAAACTAAGATTCAGGGATAGAGATCTGTGCTTTCTTTCATTAGCACTAAGCATTCTCATACATAAGTATGTATGAGAACTGTACCTGGGATCAGCTGTGGCTGTAATGGAGAGAAAGTAGTTGTTGGGCTTGGGAACTCTGGTTGGGGTCCTTGTTCTGCCTCCAACTTCTGAAGCAAGCGAATTGGGAAGGTTATTCTGAATCCCTGGATCCATTGTGCATTGGACTAAGCCTGGATGGGAATAAAAGTTTAATTTGAAATGCAGGAGACTGAAGAGCATGGTGCATAGTGCCTTAGGCAGGGGCTGGAAGGGTTAGGTACTGCCTAATCAGCATTGAGAACAGGGAGACAGGGACCTTATTTGCTAAAACTGATTTTTTATGTATTTTTTTTTTTTTTTACTGAGCAATTGTGAACAACATGGTGGTTTTTCAGAGCAAAGGTCAGAGATTTTTTTTTTAAGGTCCAGCATAGGTATAGTAGAGAGTGTGTTTCAAAGATAAAGATCCACCCTGCGAAATTTGAAACTGTTTTAAAGAAAAATTTGATAGTTTTAAGCAGCTAAACCATTTTTGCTGCAAAGTTACCTCAGTTTCCACCTCCAGAAGAGAAAAGTCAACCTGGTGAAGATTTGTTTGTATTTCAGCTGACACAGATGAAGTTTTGCAAAGTTATTCACAACTTTAAGGACACTTGTAAAATTAGTAAGGTGGTTTGACACTTCTAAATGGCAAGGCTGCCAGCCTACCCTTAACAATAAAAGACAAGCTTGGGCACTGGGTGACGCATTTGTCTAATATGATAATGCCTGCCTTTAATCTTTTAAGTAAACATTTTTTCAAGACTTACATTTTTACAGGAAATTTACTTTCTTGGATAATGGTTTAAAATATGTAGACGTGTAGCTTGATTTCCACTTAACCAACCAGTTAAATCCTGCTGTAGAAACAATGTTATTGACTTTGATCACAAAACAGGTCATCCATCAGGACCTAAGCATTTCTGAAATTAAAATCAACTGGTAACTAAATTAAGAATACCCTCGCAGAGGTTGCCTTGTAGGTAATTTGGGGTATGAAAGACACTAATGCAAACTGGCAGAAAATGTGTATCATTTGAAAAAATGTGCTCTCATTTTAACAGTTATATTTTTCATCAGCTGTGAGAGAAAGGAAAGAAGTTGAGGTCAGGGTAAGGATTGAAAATTGGTACTTTAAACACTAGGTGGTGCCATTGTGTAAAGTTGTGTTTCTGTGCGGTTTCTGACGTTAACGAGGGTGAAAACGGTGTTTAAAAACTTGTGAGAAATGTGTGCAGGGGAGTTAGCATTTGCAAATGGAAGATTTGTAACACAGGATGAAGGAGCGTGTGCCTGTAGTCCTGGTTTTGTGATATGCAGAAGGAAAAGGGATATTTCAGGCAAGAGCTGTGTGATAAATTGTGTTATTTTGACTTTAAGTCTGCTTGCAAGTATTTGCCTTTTTTGGTTTCAAAGGGGGAGTGAGAACTTAACTCATACTGTGTGAATCTAGGAGCCATCTCCTAGAAGCTTTATATTGTGAATATATCAAAACAAGCTTCCCTTGTGTTACTTCAAATACACCCTAAAATGCCTTAGGATTAAAGCAATCATCTGTAATACAATATCTGTGGCTCATTGTTGATTGGCTCAAAACATGAAATACGGCTTTTTTTTTTTTTTCTTGGAACAGTCAATGTGTTTCCTTCGTTGTCTGCTTTAGCAAAATTCTGCATTCCTTGTCTAATCCTGAGATATTAAAATAATTAAGTGGGATAGTCACAGTTTCACTAATGAAGCATAATTGAGCTTTGGAATACTTTGATATTAAAATTTAAAAGAAAATATAAAAATGGCTTTGCTGAGCATATGCACATTATTGCTATGTATTGCTACCTGTTTCAAGCAGTACATGGGGAGCTTGCTCGCCTAAGGACAGTTGGACTGTCCTGCTAACAGCTTTTTTAGCCTGCAAATCTTTATCACGGAGTGTGTGCAATTCTGTTTGTTGGATCTGTGGGAAGAGTTAGCTCTAATCATTGTAAATTTAAGATGTGAAAATTTGATTGCATCCATGTTTATTCTTTTAGGTAAAGTGGTCAAAAGAAAATAAAAGTTTTGCAATAGCCATTCAGATCTGATTGTATGTAAATGATAAATTTTAATTAACTTGTAGGAAGAAATGTGTTTGACTTTATTCAGCAAATGCTATAGAATGATTATTGCTCTTGACTCAGATAAAATATGATTTCATGTGCTTTGTTATTTAAATATATCAGGTCCTAATAACAATTTATGTGACCTAGAAAACGCCAAAGAGTTGGCATCAATTTTTAAATTACTTCTTTCTTTCAGACCAAGAACCCTGTTCTGTAATAATATCTTACACACAGGGTTGCTTATTATAGATATTGCATGTACTTTAACTGCTGTGCAAAGCATCTCTCCCATGTAATTACACAAACATATTCTTAATTAATATGACTTGTGTTAGCGTGATCGAGCAATGGAATATTTTTTAGGTGTGTGTTTTGCAATCCTGAAAGAAGGCTGACAAATGAGGAATGTGGTTACTAATTATCACACATCTCATGAAGAAATCCTTGGAAAGGACAAAAGCCAGGACAGCTATGAGACTTCATTGCAATGAATTACCTTAAAAACCCCTAAACCATGTATTGATGCAGGAATTGCAGTATCCCGGGCTATTCCTGATCCTTAAGGATCTGTATAGAAAGGTGTTGTCAGGTATGAAGAGTGCTTGGGGGAACCAGGATAGTTTGTTTACTCCATGTGGAGCAACTTAACTATATCAAATGAAATGCCTCTCTATAACTTCAGTATCCTAGAGTAATATATTTTGTATTCCCTTACCTTTGTGATTTAACCGCTGAGTATCCTATAGTGCAATGTTATGCTGCTCAGTTCCATGCTGTGGATCAATTGCTTTTTTACATGTTTATGCATTTTTTTAATATGTCAGTGGTGCCTGGAATACATGCAAAAATTTTAGGATTAGGAATGAAGCTGGAAAACTTATATGGTTCCTCTCACTATGTCCATTAATTTTGCCATTCCATTTTGAACTCCTGTAAGGCACAGAGCATATATCATAGATCTTGATAATCATTAATTCAAATAAGATTGTGCGCGTGCATGTGTAGTCATGTAGAGAGATGGTTTTGGCTCCGTGATTTCATAAAGCTTTTGAAGTTGTGGCCATACAGGTAATGAAGGAGAAGGAGTGGGTAGATTAATTAAGTAGTTACTTCCCCAGGACATTTATCTGAAGCAGCTTTATTTGGTGGGACGCTACTTTAGGGGTAGATCAGCTAGTTGCTAATACAGAATCATAGAATCATAGAATGTTTTGGGTTGGAAGGGACCCCTAGAGGTCGTCTAGTCCAACCCCCCTGCAGGAGCAGGGACACCGCTAACTAGATCAGGTTGCTCAGAGCCCCATCCAACCTGGCCTTGAATGCTGCCAGGGATGGGGCCTCCACTACCTCTCTGGGCAACCTGTTCCAGTGTTTCACCACCCTCATTGTAAAGAATTTCTTCCTTATATCTAGTCTATATATATGGGGAAGCAGTGTAATGATGCACAACTTGGACGACCAGTGGTGGAAGCAAAAATTCAACATAAGGTAGGCCACTGTCCATCTCTGAACTCACTCCAGAGCTGCCACAGATAGATAGGAGAGTTCTTGGCAGCTCCAACAGGCATTTTGCCATTACCATCTGAAAGCTCATTACGCTCGCTTGATGCCAGTGAGTTGCAAACTAGTTGAATATTGAGAAATCAACTGTTGGGACTGTTGTGGAAATTTCCAATGCTTTGAGGGAGGAGGCTGCTGTAAATGCAGCAGCAACTGGGACATTTCATAAATAGAGTGCTCAACATACTTAAGTGGTATTGGGAAGACAAAAGTGCCTGTCCGCTCTCCCCTTCCCCCATTACTCTATGCGAACAAAAATTTTTATGGGAAAGAATGCTTTACAGGATGCCACAAGCGGACAGCATCAAGTATGAACAAATATACTTAAGCCCTCTAGCTGATACTGCCAAGCATATCGATAGGGGAGCAGGTCAAAGGAGAACAGACGTCACCAATTTAGTCGCTACAAATAAACTTCTGCAGGGTGTCGTGATGCTGGAGTATGTTGTCTTGAGGCAGGTCCCCAGGAGGTATTGAAGACTGTTCAGAAAACCACTGGACAAACCAAAAAGGGATAGCAGTGCTGCTGCTTACCAGGATGGCATCCCCCTCGGGGGACGCAGCAGTGGAAAGGGAACACCAACTGTGAATCATTGGGAAGGAAATGCTGGACGCAGCAGTAGGCATGCTGAAGTCTTTGCCTTTTATTTTCTTGTGATCCATAGGTGCTGTAGAAAGATGTGGGTGCTGTAATGTCTGTGTTTCTCAACATACTGAAAAGAGACCTGGTTGTATTACAGCGCTTTAAAGAGAGAGGTTTCAGCTAGCCCACATAGTCTTGGAGCTGTAGAGGGCACACAGGTATGGATACAAGACCTGCTCAGATGTGAAGCAGTGCAGTGAGGGATGAAACGTGACAGGCTGCCTGAAGAATAGGTAGGAATGTGTCAGTAAAACCAGAAAACCAACATTCTCTATAAAATTATTCCTTTTCATTTAGAGTGACATAAACCATCAAAAATTCAGCTCAATTAAAGTATGAGGACATCACTTTGGGGAGGTCAGCTTAAGTGCCCTGTCTGTTTGAATGTCTTTTTTTAGACAAACCCTGTGTTCTGGTGATTGCCCTTCCTCCTAGATGTATGGCTTCACTAGAGCCATACTCATTTGGCTGAGTTTTCCCATGACTGCTCAATAATAGTACAGAGGGAAACCCACAGAGAATTAATCCAGTCATGGTTGTGCTAATTTCCAAAGAAGCAAGTGAAAATAAGGGGAGTTTGTAATAAATGCAATGTAAAACCTGTTTACATGACTGATTCTTCTCCCCACCCCCACCAGCCTGGCCTTACCTCATTCCAGATTCCCCAGTTCTAGCTGAAAGCATTTTTGTGAAGAATGCTACCAGGAAAATTCCCTTTTTTATCTTGCCTATGAAAGACTTGTATGAAAGACCTTTCAACGGAAAGAGGGAATCTGTCTAAATGTGTTGCTATTGAAAGAGGATTGGTTTATAGTCACATAGTTTGATGTTCTTAGTAGGACTGTACATTTAATCTTTGATCTAGAAATGATGTTAAGAGTCTACACATAAGCTAAAAGAAGTTCTGTCTAAATGCACCATCTTCAGCTCCAGGTATAACCAGAAGGATTGTGGTTTTTCTGAGTGAATTTTCTCAAATACGATTTCACTGCATAATTTCAGGGGGTTTCCTCTATCTTCATTTAGCTGGTATATTATTTTCAGATAAAACACTTTGCACAGACTCTGTGTAAATGATTTTTTGGTTCTCTATTCAGGGAGGAAGTAGATTGTCTTCTTTGAGGTTATAATGCTAACACTCTAATAAACTATTTCTAGGGATGATGCAGACAGTTGGGTATTATACATGGCTTACTCCAGTCTGATCTCCAAGAACAGTAATTTTAAGGAAGGTAAGGTAAATCTTCATGTATGAAGAGAGTGTTACTGAACACTTATTTCCCAAATTCTAGCAAGTGAATATGGCTTGAAGCAGTTCATTGGCTTAATGGATTGAGATGTCTCTGAAATGCATCAGAAGCCTGAGAGAGTCTCAGTATAGTAAAAGGTCAACACTATTTTATGTCTTTATGGGCAGTTGCAGCCCTCAGATAAATAAAGCACTTATGCATGCACTTTAATAGCAGTGAAGCCAAAAATTTATAAACATGAATTTTAGTGCTTTGCCAAAGCAGAGCATATCTTTGGCAAAGAAGTTGTTTTGGCACTTTTTTTTAAGCCTCCATGGAGCTTGAAATGATGTGCTCATCTAGGCAAGTAGGCTTCTAAATTAAAATTGTAAAAATAGCAGGGGTATATTCTTGCAAGTGGGAGTTGAAAAGATGATGGAAATATGCCCCCCCCGTACTTTTCAAAAACAGAGGGCAGCTTCTGTTTTGATCCTGGAAGCCCTTCCCAGCTTCATATTTTCCTAGTTGATGTAACAAACATCCTCCACCATCTTTAAACAGTGACTCAGCCACTGCTTGCAGAGGCTTATATTACCCTAGTTGTATTTTGCCTTTCTGTAGTGATATAGGATACTTTCCAATTCTTTCAGACTAATGACTTTCCTAAATACTGTCTTTTCTTCAGAAATGTAAGTACAAATACATGCAGTTCTTAACGGTACTGAATACTGTTCAACCTGTGCATCATGTGATTAACTATGAGACAAATCTGACTCAATATATGTATTATTTTTGTAAAATATACAGTCAACTAAACTCAGCCTCTTTGCAGTAAACATGCACTTTGGATAATCTTTTCAATGAGAATTATACAGACATTACACCCATTCTAATATGTAGGAGATGATCCATGGGGGAAAAAGATACATGTGCATAAGTCAATTATTTGAGAATAGAGTCCTTAATTTCTTCAGGCTCTATAAAAGGAATTTTGGCATCTGCACATATTTATTTTAGAGATATAGGAGTAAATCTTCAGCACAGAGCATGGGGAGTTAACCATGGAACATTCATTAACGTTAATGGGATTTCTATGGCTAATTCCCCACACACTGGCTGAAAATTTAGCCCAAAGAGATTTGAAAAGTGATGTTGAGAAGCAAGTTGGTCGGTTAGCCTCATTACTTCTATGTTATTAACTGCTCTATCTGCCACTCGCTTTGTATGAACACTGAGATATTACACTTAACAGTTAATAATAAAGGACTGTATGCTAAATACAGATTCTAGTGTGGAGGTAAAATAATGCAGTTATATGAGCAAGTTTTGTGTAGTTTCAGAAAAAAAAAAATCTGCAAAGCTATAGAGTAGAAGGAAAAAAAAAGATATTAAGGCATATTTTTAGGCAGCAGAAATGGTTTACATTTCCCATTCTTTACTACAGCTTTAGCACTAAAAGAAAGTATAATTCCACCATTGGGATCTAACTTCAGAGCTGGCCAGCTCTGAGCAGAGGGTTGGACCCAATGACTTCCGAGTTCCTTCCAGCCTAAATTATTGTATGACTTGCACTTAGTATAGCTTTTTTCTTAAAGCCTTCTTGGACTAGTTTTCTTTTGCAAAAGTTAATTGAGATAAGATAGGAAAGTCAGTTTCTGTTTGTCTTAAAATTTTGAAGAGTGGTTGAAACCTGGGCAAACATAAAAAGCTATTTAATCTGCTAAATTAAGAAATTTTTTTTTTAAAGGAAAGGCTCTAATTTTAAAAGTTCATGAGATTTATGTTGCTCTTTTTTGTTTGTTAAGGATATGCAAGAAAGTACGTGTGTGAAACGTGAATATGTGAGTGTGTGGATATCCACATTTTTATTTCTCTTGTATCTTAGCAGTTTCCCTTCCTTTTTTAGGGAAGCTGTTAAACTGCTTTTCCAGTTGTTATTCAGAGCAGGCAGTAGCCAGCCATTAGAGGGTGCTTCTGCACCAAGGAGCTGTCTTTTCTTGAAACCCAATTTACTTAACTTTAAGTATTTGTAGATTTAATGAAGAATCATGTTATGTTTCCTAGAATTACCCAATCTCTTCTTTAATTTGCATTACTTTGTGGAGTACTATTCTTGGAGTTCAGAGGATTAAAATGCAGATAACTAAAGGTGATTCAGAGAGGGTGGAATGACTCAAAGCAGCAAAATTATTACATTTCATAATTGTTAATGTAAAAACAAAAGAAAATATACATGGACCACATGCAAGTGAAAAATGGGCTGGTCTCTTACCTAATTAATGACAGAAATGAGCATCTGTACTTTCTAGCACTCACTTAGAATATTAGTGCCTCTTTTAGAAATAGATTCATTCATTAAAACTCCACTGCATGTATTTGCAGCAAGAATAGTAAAATAGATGCAGTTTGTAAATTTCTGCCGTTGCTAGTAAAGATTTAAAAATAAAACTTTCAGTAAAATAAAGTTGGTTTTTTTCTCTAGAATCATCATGACTCTTCATTCAGTAGCAAACTTAAAAATGCTATGTCTTTGCTGTAAGAATATGCAGGCAGCAGGGTAGAGAACAGGTTTTATAGCCATTTATCCCAGGAATACCATTTTAAAGTCTGTGCTTCTGACCCAGGACATCGGTGCAAGGTGAGTGAAGGAGAACAGAAAGAGGAAGATTTCGAAGAGAAATTTCTGCTGTTATGGAATCAGTTTGTAAGACTGATCGAATAAAAGTCATTAAATTTCAAAAGTGGTGCATACTACAAAGCAGTACATCTCAGTTATGTGCTCAGCAAAGAAATCTGCCACCTGCAAATCTTTGTCAAAGCCAGCCCATGGAGATGGTGATTCTGAAAATGCTCCTCCTGAAGTAGTTGGTACATCTTTGCATGAATTTTCAGATTCTGATATCCAACTGTTTTTGAAAGCTGCAAAAACTTCCAAAGACCTTCTCTAGTAAAATGTTGATTGACAGCTGAAGGAACTGGCACTGAGCTCGGAAAGGGGAGGGATAAAAATCTGCTTCAGGAGCTTCTTAAGAAGCCATATAGCCTCCTAAGCCTTAAACAAAAAGGGTAGCAAAATGTCCCTTCAGACATAAGTGTCCACATTTTTATTGCACGTGTATATGTTGATATGTTCATAGTACCATACTTGTCTCAAGGGCTGCTGGTACTGCTGTCTCCAAATTTATGTATACATCACTTAAGTATATTTTCTGAGATTGTAAGGGCCCTTCTTCTCAAAAGGCAGTGTTTCCATTGGAAGAACATGCAGAATTAAAATTGGTGAATCTCCCTAATATCATACTCCCTAACAACTTGGGAATTTAGTATTTGCATATATATTTAAATAATATATAGTTTCAACATCAGTGAGTGTGCTTTGTGACGCTGACATGCATTCTTATATAACTAATTTGATTCTAATCCTTCCAAGAGATTATATGGTACTTATTTATGTTTCTTTTATCTGTTAAAAGGTATACATTTTTTTCTTTAGCACCTGGACTGTGTAGTTCAGTCTCAAATCCATTTTTTTCTAATTTGGGAGTAGAATCTAGGAAAAAGTAAAATGTCTTTCTTAAGCATATCAAACAACAGAATAATTGGATATTCTGAACATCTTGTTCTTTCTGTATAAAATTTGGAGCTTCGAATGCACAGAATGAGTGGTAGCATGTGAGTACTTTGAAGATATTAGGCATTGAAGATTATGTCATGTGTTGTTTTGAAAGTAGTTGTTCATAGGTTTTGAAAGAGATATTTAGATTAGACCTATGACAACAATGTAACAAGATACTAAGGAATTCTGTAATATAACAGTTTATACAATGCCCAGCAAACTTTAGCCCTAATGAGGTAAGTGTTTGGTACTATTCTTCTACAAATTATAATAGTACTGTAATTTGGAACAAAATATTAGTGTACACACTGCTCACTAGGAGCTCGGGCCAATCAACCCAGTAGTAGTTTTTCCTCAGAGCTGAATGATAAAAGGATCCAATTTTAAATTACAAACTTTTTTATGGTTAGCTAGATGGATTTTTCTGCTGGTGGCATATTTGAGTAGCCGTTGTACATCACTGGTTGAGTTCACAACTGGTATTTTAAAATTAGAACCAGACAGGTAACAATGACTGGTTAAATGAAAACGGAGTCTGCCTCATCTTATACTTTAGTAAGCTAATTACTCCTTCTGGTATTATACTTTATAATTTTAACAGATTTTGGAGGGTTGATTCCTTCAGTAAACATTTCTTATATTACCAAGAGCTGCTTTGTATTACAAGTACTGTAAATCCATCAGTTCATGATGGGAGTAGAGCTAATAAGCATTGTCATGAAAAGAAAAGATAGATGATCAAATATACTGGATGTGCTAAGGCATGACTGAAGATAGTAAGGATACACATATTTTGGTTATGTCAATCTTGCCTCCTTCAAATCTGTGCACTAGGAGAACAAACTCAATATACAGCTGGATAAGTAAGACAGGAAGCCTGAGGCCAGACAGTACATCACCAGTATTATCTAGAACAATAAATGGTCATTTCTATGGAGAACCAATTCACATTTCTCTCCATAATTCAACTACACATTGGGAAGATGCTGCAAGCTAGCTGGTTGTTTCTGAAGTATTAAGAGTTGACTAAAAGTCCGTTTTACGCTTAAAGAAGATTATAAAACATGAAATGTGCAAATTCTACTGGTGCATTATTTTACAGAAATTAAGAAGGACTACTAGCCTATGCCAACCAGAAATTAGAGCAATTGCATATAGTCTTTCAAGACATGAAACTGGGATTGGTGAATGAAATTACCTCTATATCAGTGTCAATACTGAGCATATCAAATAAAGATACTGTAATTTTCCGCTTTTTGAGGCAGACAAAGCCAATCATAAAGTGGCACCTAACAATTTTCATCCAGGGGTGATGGTATTATCAGGAAGAGGAAAGTCTACCTTAAGAAGTGTTGGATGATATCTGTTATCTATGTGATCTCTTGCAGTATCCTTTACTATGGACACTCAAATTTATAGGGATGGTGGTGGCAGTTACTAAATCTATTGTCTTTCTGTTGTAGGACAGGTTTGAGACCAAAAGTGTTTTAAGTACTGGTCAGAGGCAACTGCAGGTGTTTTACTGACAGCTTGTCTTACTCTGCTCACATAATAGGTAGAATGAAGCTGGACTGAGCTTTCAGCCCTTGAAGTGCTTGTATTAGTACCATAGTCAATTTGGGTCCCCTACATAGTCAACTGAAAGAGATTCAGCTCATCAAATTTTTCTTTTATGCATATGTTCTTGGGCAGCACTTAGCCACTGTGGTAGCTGAACACTGTCACGTGGCCGTCCATCTTGCAGACAGCAGTCTGGCAACCTGGACAAAAAGCAGGATTACCTTGGCTTCTTCATCAGCAAATTCAGAATGACCGCAACCCTTTCAGCCACATTCAGATCAGCATCACTGCCAGAAACATGAATGCTTAAAAAGGCAAGCTCATGTCATGAGTAAACTGGTGAATTAACAGAGCATCTCAAGTTAATTCTGTTTGGCAGGAAATGTTTCTTTTGGTTTTGGTAACTGGGTTGCTTAAATAATTTTTTTTTGTTGTAAAAAATGCTCAGTTTTGGCTTGATCTTTCTCCTCTCTTTCTCTGTGTCTCCCCCCACCCCGCACTCCCCCAACTTGCTGTTTGTCTCATACTGTGGACTGGACCTATTCTGTTTGCATTTTTTAATAAGGTAGATTTCTGAAACTAGCTGTACTTATAGATCAAATATTTTACTCCCATGGCTCTCCTAAGAGTAGTAAAGAAGTTTGTAGCTCAATATTAAAATCTGTGTACATTTTGTTTTATAAATGACACCACCGCTGAACAGTTTCAAATGTGATTATGAAAATGTTTAAACAAATGCATTTTTTTCTTCAAAGTTATTTTCCCTAATGCATATCTGTGTAATTAGAACATAACATAAACTATACTGTAGCATTACAATCAGGAATTAATTATTGTAACATGAAATTTTCATTTTTTGTCTTTCCTAACTGCGAAGGTGAGTATGGCTTAAAATTGAAAAAAATATTAGTCCTTTTCATAGAAACCTGTTTGAAGATCATAAAGGAGTACAAAAGAAGAAAAGCTTTTTGTTTGTGTTTGCAATCAAATCTTTCTTAAAAGGAAGTCTGACACACAGGCATTGTAGTTTTTTTTTAGTATTACATGGAAGAAAGCAAGATACAAGTCTCACTGGATTAACTGGAATTCAAGTATAGCAGAAGAAAACATTTAAAAATAAATGCTCACAAACAAGAAGCTCAATGAGCCTTGCAAATGGCTATTCAAAGGTGATTTTCAAATATTAGTGAAGCTTAATTTATTGCTTGCCTAATTTATTGCCTGCATCAAAACAAACCAGAAGAAAATAGGTCAGCGTAAAGAAGCTACTGAAAATTACTTCAATGGCAAAACATTCTGAAAAAGAATACAAAAAAATATATTTAAAGATGTTGTATATCTAAAAATAATCAATTTACTTGCTCTAGCAAATTTATTCAGCTCATAGAATGTACTTGGAAATAGACTTCTGTTTTTAAAGACAGCTTGCAAATTTGCAAGATTTGTAAATCATATCAACGTGTTTGCCAATGTGCTTTTGAAAATTGTTTAAACAAGTACTCAGTTAACATGCATAGTATAATATGTTAAAGGCAAGAGCTGTACAGTTCTGTACAGTGAGAAATTTGTTGGTACAGGACATAAACAAAAGGAAAACTAAGTAGATGTTCACGCTGTATTTTCAGTGCTGCACTTAAAAAAATTAACTGATATCCTTACAGACCTGGGTAGTAGGTTAATAGCTAAATCTGAAATACTGCGTAAAAATACAGAAGAATCTTATTTGTTTAGGTGCAAATATAGTTAAAATTCAGATTGAATTATGGTTAACTCATTGCTCTGGATTTAACTGTTGTTCTGATCACTGTTTAATAGTAGCAGCCCATGCTGCAAGGCCAGTTGATGAATTATAAATTGCCTATGCATAGAAGTGTAAGTGGAGAGAAACTATTCAGATCTGTTGCTGTCAATAGTACTTCTGTAAACCCACACATTTACATAATTAATTTCCAGTGTGAACTAGTGTTCTCAGTTTAAGACCTGCTTATATAAACCTCTTTCCTTGCAAACAGGAGTTGCAACAATGGTAGGGCAATGGAGCAAGGACTTTTCCTGTGCTTGAATAATTTGCAGGTCCTTTCACCTTTTGATGTCCACTTCTGCTTCACTTAAAAAAAGAGATATTTTGTTATCTTATCTTTTGATTGACAGTAAATCACTGTTATGAAATTTTATGACCTACTGACCTTTAGTATTGAAAAATTGGTTTATTTACAACAACAATCACTATCTAAAAGAATAGCGTAAAACAGTTTGACATTTAGTACTTCTGTAATTACCTTATGTCATGTGTCAGCACTGGATATCTGTAGTTTGGATCACTTATCTACTATCTGGTTTATATAAAGGCCTTCAGGGTCTTTATCAAAATGTGTATATGAACTTTTCACTCTGTGAAGTAAAAACCTGGGTCAATTATATCTATTTTCTGTGACCTTCTTAACTTTTCACACCCACTCTGTCAGAGAGTTGTTATAGATTGTAATACTTGCCTGCAGTATCAATTGGAGAATGATTCCTAGCTTCGTTAATGTTGTCAGAGGTGTGGCTGATACATAAACTAAGTATCTTCTTGACAAATGGCATTACCTCCCTCAAATTAATTCTGCTTCACTGTTGTTAATCTTATTATCTGTTCAGTTAATCAATAGCTGTCATTCAAAAGAGTGTACCAGTACTACACAGGGGACGGGTAGAACAGACAGTAGTATGGTTTGGGCAGTAGGCAAGAATTTAGTTTCTGATCATCTGCTTGGGTGACAACTCAGCAAAAATTGTGCTTTGTTTTGACACATGAACAAGCAACTTAGGTGGCAACAAGCTACCCCCATAGAGATTTCCTGTAGTATTTCTGCACGTCCTTGAACTTCAGCACCCTCTGTCTAGTAGATTGAGTTTTAGTTTAGAGCTCAGATTTTTATGGTTCCTGTTTAATGACAAGATCCAACTACGAGCTTTGCCATGGTGGTAAAGGAGACCGTCTCTGCAGAACCAGTTGCAAGATCAGGGCCTCAACATTTTGAATGCAGTTAAAATAGTTGAGTATAAATGCATTAAGCCCAAGATAACTGCGCAAGAAGTAACCTTAATTGATATCAACTGGAGATAAAATGTTTTTTCTGTTTTACAGCATTTATAGAACTTCAGTGTTCTTAGTATGTGTCAGTCTTAATGTTCTTAAGGAGCTATATATGTATTTTACAGTTAAATATGTAAATATCTTGAAGTATAAAAATTCAGTAAATATAACTGTCACTGCAAAAAACGAGGATTATTTTCAGACTCAAAACACAATAAAATAAACCCCACAAAAATTAATTCAATGGAGCATGGTACAACTTTACAGTGTATGGGAATAAATTTACAATGTATAATTTTCATGCCAGAATTCTTGAGTTATCAGATAATGTATTTCCTTTCAATGATTATTCTGCAAGCCATATTTAGGCCTTCCTTACAATAGAAGCTTCACTGTATTTCAATAAGAGTGCTCTTGTGTGTTGTTCACCAATCTACAAAATAGTTTTCCTATTTAGATTGGGGAAGTTAGAATAAGGAAAAGAATTTCCTTCATTCAGGTGTTTGGCAAAAATATTTTGAGTCATCGAAGTCTGAAGAGAAAGAAAGTAGCATTGAAGAGAAAGAAGCAACAGTAAATAGTAGCCTAGAACTTCAGATTTATGATAATTGAACAACTTGTTATTTGTGTTAGCTGAAAATATTCTTAAACCAGTATTATCATATGAATTATTATGCACTGAGTAGATTTATAAAAGCATGCCTGTATTTCTACTTCTTAAAATCATAAGTTGGTCTTATGGACAGGGGACCTCATTTTCATTTATACTACAAAATCTACACTTCTTTTCTCAGTGGAAAAGGGATTTAAAGGAGAAGTAAATAAAGATAAGAATAAAGCCCACTGTGCTACTAAAGATAGCAAAGATCTCAGGCAGGGAGTTTCAGTCACAGGACTAGTCGTTCTGAGGAGCGGCTGACCTAGGCTCAGAAAAAGTCGCTGCAGGTGAGGAGGTGTCTGAGTTCAACAAGCGTCAAAGAAAAAGGGAAGAAAAAGAAAAAGAAGACAAGCCCAAGCCTGCTTACAAAGGGGAAGGTGGCATACTGCAGTGATGATCTGGAAGCAGAAGCGTCAGGGAACAGAGGGGGGTTGATGAGATACCAGTGGGCCAGCAGTCATGGGTGCCAACTGGGCAGAAAGGATGGGGACTGCCAGCATGCAGTTGCCATTACAGAAGAATTACAAATCCATTTGATCCAAATTTTATCAGGTCAGTGTTTTCCTTTATGTAGCCACCGCATTTTTGATCTGGTCTTGAATGATAGAACAGCATTCACTGTTGTGGTTAACCACAGTCTTACTGTAAATGGGACTTTGACACTGGCTGGCATTTATCATGCACTGCAGAGCTTCTGTTTACAATACGCGCATCTCAGACTTTGCCAGTGCAAAGTGAAAGATGAAGACTAGAACCTTTACTTATCAGAAAATTAAGTTCAATTTCCACAATTAAATGAATCAAACATTTAAGAATGAAGTAAGAGTAGCTTATTTTCTGCATAGGTGATAGAATTGCTAACCCATGCAATCCAAGGAAAGGATTGCACAATGGGAAGGTAGACCAGAATGCCATCTTTACACCCGTTTAGCTTCTAACTAAATTAAAATTATGCCATTCTCTGCTGTTTCTACAATGTCTTAAATCAAAACATTTGTGAAATTTAAGTGTTGTGGCTAAAAATTTAGAGCTGATCTTACCAATGGACTCATTGAGCCAAGGCCTTAAAACCTGATCAGATTCCTGTAGTCACTAGATTGCTACACAGGAGCAAGAAACTATTCACACATACCTATTTGCATGATTTGCTCTCACCATTTGGGCCAGTGTCACAGATGACAAGTAGCCTGCTTACTCTCTTGTATCCATTCATGAGGAGCAAGTACATTTGGCAATGTCTGTATGGCAATTCTTTCACCAAGCAACAGAACTACAGAATTTCCAGTGATCTTCCTTGCCCAGCTGACATGTGCTTTGTCCTTGTCTTTTATGCGGTAGTGGTATAGCCAATGTATACAATGTGTGCTCTTCACAGTCCCCACATCTGCCCCCTTTCTCCCATCCACTGCAGGACTGTCCAGTTCTTCCCCATGTTTGCAGCAGTCATGGCCACCATGCCACCACTGTCTTCCATAGGCTATACCCCCTTTTTAGATCTTCCAGCTTGCATAGAGATAATATGCTCCGACTGGGCTAGATCTACAGATTTCACTAAGAAAAGGGCCTGAGCTATCCCTATGTCTCCCTCAGTTGTGGTACTAAGACAATCTTCCCTTGTGCC
Organism: Egretta garzetta; assembly: GCF_000687185.1. NCBI lineage: Eukaryota > Metazoa > Chordata > Aves > Pelecaniformes > Ardeidae > Egretta > Egretta garzetta. The sequence goes on from NW_009258261.1 coordinate 1,253,050, forward strand.
CACCTGCAGATTAGCACAGCATTTGCAGGAATTACGTATTTTTGATAATTTCTTTTCTGAGAAAATAAATCAGAAGATTAGATTAACTTGATCAATGGATTAAAAAATTTAAAAGATTAAACTGACTCACAAACATAAGCCTCATTTTCTTAAGAAACCGAAACCAAATTGAAACTATTAATATACATATATAAATTTAGCAGTTTCCTTTAATTGCTGTGCTACTGACTTTTAGTGGAATGAATTGTAGATTGAAGGAATAATCTGGATTGTTGCTGTTTACTGCCAAAATACAAACTGAAGTTTTACAAATTCTCATGATTTTACTTACTTTATTTCTGCGTGTGTTCATCATATATCAAACAGGCTATGGCTCTATACAACTGTAAAAAGTGGAAGCCTATCCTGTAAGATTGGGAGAATATTTTGCAATTATTATCTCTGGACACATGACTGAGAAAAGTTTTTACAGGTCTCTTTTTAAATGAGTAATTACTGTAAATTCTAAGTTGATGTAGCTAAAAATGTAGAAGATAGTATATTTATGATTTTATTTTACATACTTTAGACAAAGAAATTGTTGTATCAAAGCGTAGAGCAAGGAGCTACTGATCTAATGCACATAGTGCGATCTAAACTTTATCTTACAGACTCAAATACTACGTTTGTGAATCATGTCTGTGCTGCAGGGAGTTACTCTCCTTGGTGAAGGAGAAATTGGTCATGAAGAGGAAGAAAAAGCAGACAATGATTTCTGCTCCAAATATTATATCACAGAAAAGAGAATAAGTTTTAGGATGACTTGATGACTTACCTTGATTGTTGAACATTTGGTGTCCGAGTTACAAATCAGACATTGGGAATAGCCCATAGCGATGCCAAAGATAGGATATTAGCTTTGGAGGGGTGGAGGAAGGGAGGCAGAACTAAGACTGAGGGTAGTCTGTTCTGGAATCTATAGCTAGGAGAGCTATTGTGTAATGACTCTGATGTCAAATGAAAAAATAAACATTTTTCTGAATTAGAGTCCATTGTGGCCATTACCTGAAAAAATATTAGACCTGTAGAACAAGAAAGCAATCTGGAGTAGGAGAAAACAAAAGAGTGATCTGTGCCAATTCTTACAAAATAATTGCCAGCATAGTATTTTTGCCAATGTGAGTAGTGAAAATGGATTATGCAGCATTTCCTTTTATTTGGGCATTTTGTCCTCTAACATCTGCCCAAACCCGCATCTGAAGCACCTCACCTAGTATGTGTACACATCTTATTGCAGTAGCTTTGTAACTTTGCTGTGGCATAGAGGTACCTGCTTTCTGACTAGCTTTGTATTTTACCTTGTTTCTGCTCCTACGAGTGCGTCCCAAACTACAAAGATATTTTGGAGGGAATCCCCCTTGTGTATTGCTCTTTCACTAGGAAGGCTGGATTTCTGGGAGCACATTGGCCCACCGTCAATGTAATAGGCAGATGGTCATCAAACGTCCTGTAGTCTGGCAGTTACAGGATTTGCTCTTAGAGGGGAACTCAGGATAGTGTTGTGACACTGAGCCGTGCCTCTGGCACGTAGGCTACAAAGTTCAGATAGTCTGTTGTAGTCAGCATTTCCTATTCTCTAACTCAAGGTTGCTCATAACACATTTTCAGAGGTCCATGTTCTTGGGATGCACTCACCTCGGGAGCTGTGCGTTGCCTTTCACAAGCACCCCACTCTCCCAGGTAACTGTATGGAAAGAGTAGAAATACAATATCAGTGCCCCGGATCACTCATACAGTGCATAGTTCCTAACTATTGTGTGTGACAGCAGCTAAATTGAAGGTGTCGGAGTGGACCCTAGATATGAATTTCAGCATTTGTTGGTGTTAGGAAGTGGCCAGATGGTTGTTTTCTTTATCAGTAGTTAAACAAAGATTTACTAAACTGAGCATTTTTTTTTAAACAAAGCACTCCTACCACAGATCCCGGAGCAGGGTAACCATTGCAGAACATCTCCATTTGGCAATAAGCTTTTGCAACCACCAGAACATGCCTGCCTATTGTTTGTGGAGATATTGTGAAAGCAGACAGTCAGTGTTGCATGAGCCAGAAAAAAGAATCAGTTATTAGATTGAATTCCAGTTTTACCTTAACAATAGAGTTATTTTATCCCATTTTTCCCAAATTCTACACAATTTTAAAGAAGGGGGCAATGGAGTCCTTAATGCTCAACGTGAGGAATTTTTGTATTTTTTCATACCTCTTTGCAATAGCAGGGCCAAGCTGATGTAGTTAAAGGAACATTGTCGATTCTGAGAGGCACTTTACAAATACAGAAAGATCCGTTTGCCGTCATCATTTTCATCCCCATTGTGCTGGAATATAATGATGTGGTAAATGGTGAGATGTAGTTGCATAATTCTGAAAGTTGGCCTGTATTCCTTCAAAAGGAACAAGAAAGAATAATTCCTCTGAGCAAAATATTCAGACTTTACAATGCTGTATTTTGTTACAGAATCGTTTTCTCTCTCTCTTTTTTTTCTTTTTGTTTCTCCTTTAGATTATTACTAATCAGAAGGTATTTCAGATTAGAGTATTGGTATACTGGACCAATATTTTTTGGGCAGGTGTCTGTTCTCACTGGCACAACAGTAACCAGCATTCAAATAATCAGCTGGTTTGTGAGTTCTCAGAGTCCAAAGAAAGGGAGAAGTAAAAAGCTAAATTCAGGATTAGAATAATTGACAAAATCTCTCTTCAGGTACATGGAGAATTTTGCTTCATCTAGGTTATTCAGTGCAGAACTGAAATGCAGTTCTTTAGAAGTCTTGGGAATTTTAGCATTTTCTTACAAACTTTTTTTTTCATTTTTGAGGGCAAATTTTTTAAAAGTATGTGTCTTGGGGACTGAGTTTTTAGTGCTCATTTGAAAGCTTCCTTGTGTTTTTTGAAGAGTTCCCTCCATGTTTCTGACACTCAGTGAAAAAATAAGGACTTGAAAGTCTTCTCCGATTTGTCAGTTTGGAAGGCATAGCTTTATATTCAATATATTCAAAACTCATTATATTTGAAGGATAGCTTTATATTCAATAGGAGGACACAACTAGAAGGACCCATGGAGCCTACATACAAGACTATTTGTCGTGCCAAAGTCTCCTAGTCTTTCCTTGTCTTCTGGGCAGATGTGCCTTCTCTCCAGCTGAACAGATCATCTGCCAATCAAAGGCTTTTTTTTTTTTTCTCAGTCAACCCATGATAGGATTTGTAGAAGTTCGCTCAATTCAATGACTTCCTGTTAGTGAGAGACTCTAATCTAGGATCTATGGGCCTTGGGGAATGCAAGTTTTGTTTCACTTGCTAAAGTAAGAAAGGAAAAAAAGAGAAAACAAATAAGAAAATTATAATGTACAATCTCCTTTTACTGTAGTCCACATGGAAAATGAGGGGCTGCCCTCATCCATATTTATACCAAAAATGGTTCCTATGTTCAACAGACCACCATGCTACTAATCTCCTTGCATTTTTTTTCCAAAACTCATTCTCGCCCTAGATGAAAGTATATTCCATTTACTAGACATGTGTTGTGAGCTTTTATTTTTTGCTTTTTTTTCTGATAGAACTATGGGATTTAGTAAGTCAGCAAGACTTTTTGTACATTTGGGGATCAGTGTAAAGAAAATGCTATTTCCACTTGGTGCTATTTCAGTGGATTAGGCAGTGCATCAAAACATACATATTAGCTTGACTGGTAATACCTCAAGGTCTCATAGCTCTGTTGGGACTATGATAGCTTCCTTGATGCCACCAGAGATTCTTGTGCATGTTTTTCATCATAGCACTCTTGACGTAAACATCTGATACTCTATATGATAGGAATTCTGCAATCATCTTGTAATTGGCTCATTATCTAGATGGCACTAATGGAAACAGTCTGCTTCAAAAATGAAAAAAAGTTCAAGTACAGTACCACACCAGCAGTGGTATTTCTTACCCTATTTTTTCTCATGCGTCATTCATTTTATTGCGATTGAAAACTACAACTTATGTATAACAAAATATCATTGGTGCTAGCATTTATTTTCCAAAATACTTGAAGTTTCACTGGTGATAGAGGGTAATTAATTTGCTCATGCAGCTTCTTTCCTTCTTTTTATAGAGCTAAGGCTCCATCTGCTACCAGATGTCTTTCTGCCTGACTGAGATGTTCCTGTGGTCTTTGAAGACTAACTTACATATTAGAGGTGAGCTGTTACCTGTTACCAACATGAAACAGAAAAGCTTGTTCATTAATATTATACTGGTATAAAATTCTGAATATCCAAATGAAGTGGATTTTATACTTAGAAGAAAGAAAATTAGGCAGCAGTACAATGTTTTAACTTGGTCAGCTTCTTTGCTTATCTCATCATAGAACTGCAACATCCTTTCAAGTGAAAGATGTTAAGATTTTATTTAATTGGATGCATTTTCCTGTTTAGGAAGGTATGCCCTACTTGACTGTAAGCTTCAGTTTAATGACTAGTTTGGATGAATGAAGATCAATAGTCAAGTGATTTGCAGAGGCATTGTGATTTGTACTTAGCATGAAAATAAAAAATTACTGCATGTTCTGGGTATTTCGCATGATTACTTGAATTTTATACGTACAAGGATATGTTTATCTTATTAATTGATTATTTCAGGAGACGCATGACTAATTACTAGCCATGTAGAAATTACCTTCATTCATCTTGCCTTGCTATTGCTAAAAAATCATATGAATGAATATTCAGTTGAATGTTACTATTCAAATACTGAATCAGTATGTCTTGGTATCCCATCTTTGTGCGAGAACTGTTCTGTAAGATTAATAATATAAAAAATCCAAAAGCTATATTTCATAGCAAAGTCTGATGGCTTATGTAAACATATAGTTGTGATTTATTGTAATTAAAGGTGTCCTGTGGGGGTACTGTGCCTATTTTCTGCCTTTGACCATCTTGCTTCTTCTCTGTGTGTTTATTCATTGCCTACAAACCTAAAATTCTGAGGTAGAAGGGAGGACTGCTGTCTTGTTTTAAAAGCTGCCTGCCATTGCAGTGCCTTCCTACATTCCTCCATGTAAGGAATTTCTCCCCATGGTATATCCCTGTCTGAGTTTAGAAGGAGACAGATGCAGTGTCAAACTAATTATTTTAAGACAATGCTACTTAAAGCCATACTTAGATCCGCTTGGTGGAGCTTGCCGTGGCACACCTAAGTATTTAGCAGTCAGCCACATCAGGAACTAGCTGGTGTGACTTGCAGTCCCAATGTACTTGAAACATCCAAATTTCTTTGCCATGGGAACCAGGTAGGCAATAATACCTATAGATTAAGAACATTGGATCCTTTGAAAAGGCAGCTTTATGGGTTCATGAATCTTAAAAAAATCCTGTTGTCTTTAGCTCAGCTGTGTCAGTCATGAGAAAACAATTTAAGTTATTCTAAGGTACACTTTTCACCATGATCCTTACCTTTCCTTGTGAAAGAACACAAAAGATGCTATGTAGGAAGGCAGTAAAAGTACTTTTGCATGTAGGCAGCTGGAAGAGAATCAGAGTATATGTGAAGGAAATGACAGCTCCAGATAAATGTAGGGACCAGTCACATTCTCCTTCAGCCCATGCTTGCTGGTTCACGGAAGTCTTACTGGCATGTAGATTATACGCTGCAGTTTTTCCATTGTCACTTGTATTTTAACACTTAATGCCCTGCTCCAGCTAGCAAAATTGAGATGCTGAACTTTGCTTGCTAAGTTGTGCTTTGTTTCCAGTGTCCCATCCATAATTAAATGTATTTACATTCACTTGTATAGATGAAGATATTGGGATCCACCAGTACCATGACAAGAAAGAACCAGGTAAAATATAAATAATGATAACTAAAACTAAACAAAACTTCCAAATGTTCTATCTTTGACACTGACTACTCGCTTTGAAAAATTTTGAATTTCTTAATATATGTCTCTGTATTTCTATAGAGTAAGGAAGCACAGAAACAGTTTCTCTCTCCCAAGTTACGTCAGAGTATTTAAAAGCTTTTTATTCCACAGCAGAAAAAAAAATTGGAGAAATATGTACATAAACCCAACCCTTATGTCATTAGAAACCTCAGTGGGATTTTATACTCTGAATTCTTATATTTTACATGATATTTTGTATCCTGCTCAGCCCTCCCGGCTGCTGCAGAATTCCCCAACGCCGCGCTGCCACCATCGCAAGGGACGCGCAGCCCGAGGCACCCGTCGGGTGTTTGCTGGGATCCCAGCAGAGGGCATCGCGAACGCGCAGGAGTGCCAGCCCTGGCCTCCTGCATCCCGGCCTGGTATCTGACATGGCCATTTCAGAGTGAACGATCAATTTTCCTTATCTGATTAATCCTGTTAATCCTAGAAGTTTCACGATGGGCCAAAAGGTCTGTTCGGCTAGAGTTACTTCCTCTCCGCTGGCCGGGGTAGGGTGGAGGCTGGTGCGGGCATCCCAGGGGCCGAGTTTTGCGGATAACACGCCGTCTCCCTGGCTCTGCTGACAGACCGGCTCAGCTTCTCTCCTGGGCTCAGTTGCAGCTCACTTCACTATCTGATGAGATTGGAGGCTCAGGAACGCCAGCCCACCTGTTGGGCTGCATAAGCCTTTCTTTCACTGCAAATTTAAGATATCTGCCTCACGAGGTGAAAACATCAGGGCTGTCTTAATTTTTTGTGAATTTCTGTGTTTTATCAAACTGGATGAATCTTCTGTCTAATATTAGTATTTGCTGACAGCAGCTGTAAGGATTATCATTCATCTTTTCATCCTTTCTTTCCTTTAGCATCACAGATGAAGCATGGTTACTTAGAAGAGAAGCAAAAGTTAGCAGAATGTAAGGACATTTTCTGAGTTTCTTGTTGCAGTAAGCCCAAATTATTAATTTGGATTGGTGATGCCCCTGGAAAAGCACCTCAGACTGCTTCCAATGTAACTTTCTGCATGTGCCATCTAAGGCAGGTGGTCACAGAAAGACACAGCACAAAACAATCGAATAGTTGTAATTATTCCTTCCTGGTATATTTGCAATCTGTTCCTTTCTGCATCGCTAAGCGTGGTAGTGTGTATTGCTTCGCAAATCCATTGTCAAGAGGAATCACAAAAATAATCACAATCCAGGTTTTTCCTTATGAAATTTACCACCAGATAAGCAATAAACATTTTCCCAATCGGCTCTTGAATTGAAATACCAACTGCCTCAAAACTGAAAATTTTAACTAAAATACTTTCAGCCAAACTCAAATTTTGGGTTAATAATCAGCTGCCTTCACAGGATGCTTTTAGCGCTGAAACATTTACACTGTTCCTGCTTTATCTGGTTAAAAGCAATTTCAGTTTATGCTATCACACAGCAGTACTGTGACTGTTAAAGATTTTTATATTAGTACAACTTTTCTTTAGCTCAAGTTTTACAAATCCTGCATAGTCATTGTTGCTCAGAGCATTCGTTAATGTTCAAGTGTTATTACATGACAACTCTGAAAAATCTAAGTCATTTCTAGACAACTGCACAAACTAATATGTATGCTGTAAAAATTGCCTTAACATTTTGTCTTGTCATAATGAAAATTCACGTGGGATTGTGCATGTGTTTGAAAGCAAAATGTGTTCCAGAAGGATGAGTTATTTGCAACAGTGTAAGGTGTGTTTGGAGTGGGTTGAAGCCCCACTGGGGATGGGTATAAAGGTGCATGCAGCCATGTGGTAAACCTACACCCGCTGCGGAGGGTTGTGTGTCAGTCAAAATCAATACAGCTCTGTAAAGGTGGGGAGGTGAGAAAGGGTTATAAGTAGGGAGGAGCTTCATGGATTTACATCCCTTGTGCTCTGTGTAGCATTATCTTGCAGCCGCTGCCTGTCTGAAAAGAGAAGCAGGCACAGCTAAACCCCATTATACAGAAGCCCCAACTGTTGTCTTTTATACGCATGACACGCAAAAGGAACATGAGCTACTGTACCTTGTTGCTGTAAATATAGGGGTCGCCTAGGCACAAAGCACTGCATAGCACATTTCTTAGAAAAGAGGAGCACTGGGCAACTTTATTCACAGCTGCTGATTTGTATATATAGTTTGGTATCTACACAGGCAATTTCCCATTTTGCATATGTGGATAAATATTCCAGTATTTATGAAGGCACCCATTGAAAATGTGATCTTACGTGCCTAATTAATATTATCATAACAGTTCCACCAACACTGGCTTCAGTCCAATAAAATACAAAGAGAAGTTGTATGTTGGTGTGCTCTTTTGTTGATGTATGAAATCCTTCATTTTTTTCACTCTATAGCACTTCCATTGTAAGCTCCTTTTTGCAGGGAGGTTTAAACACAACTGTTAAGTCATTCCGTCTGGAAGCTGGTATACAAACTGACAGCTTAGAGCTCAAAACTTTTCAACAGGTTTCCTTTAAATAGGCTAGATTTTAAAAAGACAATGTGTGCTAGTTGCTCATGGTTTTTATTGTATACTTATGAACAGAAAACTGCTCACTTTTAAATGATGGAATTTCACACGTTATTAAAGCCTGATTCTCAGCCATGAAACAAGCCAATTACTAGCAACTCCAGAGGAAGCTTTGCCTCCTGGTTTCAGGATTAATATATTAGGCCAGAATTTTCACAATAGTTTGCTGAACATTAATAAATTTGTTAAAGGACTGTAGCAGCCATGCAGTTTCTTGTTTGCCTGACTTGGCAGATTCTTCAGACCAAATTTTCAAGAACAAATCCTATAAATAACTATACTCCATAATATAAGTTATGGTGTTCACAATTACCTGTTGTTAATACCTCTATATATGCATATATTCATGCATATATATTTTGCAGGCACGTTAGTGCCTGCTTTTTGAAATTAGGCAATGAAATGCTAGTTCAAGAGAAAAAAACCACTTCTGTTTAGGATTTGATAACTTGAATCAGAGTTAACGTACTGAATGTGAGATGCTTTCTCATTGCAAGTGCTTAGCAGCTGGGTAAGATATTACATCCTGAGAGCTTTTTACCCAATTGCCGTGGTGAAGTCATGGTCAGTGCGGATGTTTCATGCTAACTGTTCCTACGACAGAGCCTTTCCAAAGGATATCATTTGACAATACAAACCAATAGAAACCATAGCCATTTCCTTCCAATTATAGGTAAGTTTTATGTTTGTAACTCCTCAAAATCTGAATTTTGTGTTTCCACAGAAAAGGAAGCCCAACTTGAAGAACTTCTTTTAATTATATATAAATGTATGTTTTTACACACACACACATGCACATATCTGTGCACACACACATATATATATACAGTCACCTCTACATATACACGTTTCTCTATCTTCTTTTTTTTTTTTTTTTACTTTCATTTGCCAGCTCGAGATTATCCTTGGATACTGAAAAACAAGCGACCAGACAAACTACGAGATACACTCAAGGAGGTAGAGGTATGTTTTGGAAAGTTTCGAGTACAGCAACATATAATCCGGTTTTCAAACCTCTTTCAGCAGCTTTAATTTTCATAAAGATCCAACTCTCCCTGTGATGATAAGTGTGCTTTTGTCTGGCAGGCTGTTCTAAAACAGCTGCATCTTTGTGTGGCGTGCTTCATCTCTAAACTTGAAAATCAGAAGTATGTTAACCGATAGTGACAATCTGTACTGCCAACTCCCCTCTCTGTTTTCTGTTGTCCTTTAGGACTTAATGCAAAACAGTCAATGTGTGCTGAGCAAATGGAAGAACAAACATATCTGTCAGGTAAAATGTTTTGACAAGCTCTTGCAATGTTCAGTCAGTGGAGCCGAACAGCCATTCAGTGATTGATGCAATACTGTTAAAATGTTAACTAACACAGAAAATCATTGGGTTTTTCTTAACGTATGGGCTCTTATTACCTAGATTGTGTTTATTTAAATTTCTAACCTGATAGATGCTACAAAACAAAAATCTGGTTTTTATCGACAAGAAAAATTACATTAAAGGGCCCTGATTCTGTGAGATTATTATTATTTGGGGAAACTGAAAGCATCCTGTACCTCAAAATAGCAAGCTAAGGGAGCAATTAAAATATATAGACCGGTCTGGAATCTAGATGTTGTATTACATTTTTACAACTGAATTATTTACATGCCTGTCTCAAATCTTTTTACTTTGTGCTTGTGTAATATGGGAGGGATGCTATAACTCTAAACCAGCTAGATCATTAATCAAATTACAGAACGAAAGATGTTGTGACATGTGGCATGCATGTAGCTGTGTTCTCTGTCTATGTAAGTTCCAGATATTGTATACAAGAAACAGCTTTTCACATCCTCATTATCACAGAACCGTAGGGTAGGTGGGAGATCTGAACATGACACATGCTCTAACTCCTTAATCATGAGCTTGTTCTGAAAACCATGTGTAATGTATTTTACAAGTTTCTGCAGCCTTCATTGTTCATGAAGAGTGTGCATTGTATTTGAAGCTGCTTTGGCATGGGGAATACTTATAAATATTACTAATACTGTTTCTAAAAAGAAATTTTTGTTCTAACATTTATGCTTTTTCAGATTAATAATTTTTTTCTTCTAATTCAAGTAGTTCCAAATGTGTCAGCAGGATAAATATTAAGTATTTGAATATTTTACAGCTGAAATTTCAGAAATGTCTATAAGAATAGCAAAACTTTTAAATACCTGACATGCCAAATAGTATATAATCTATTGTCTGAACTACATTTCCCTATCAGATCTTATCGCTAGTAAATGCATATAATTCATGTACAGATTGCATAGTATAGATCTGTGAAAGTTAATCTTTTAGAACTTATTTAAATATTAATGGTATGCTAATTTAGAGGACTTTTTTTTTTTTTCTATTGTTATTGTTCTGCTTGGGAAAGGAATTTGCTTAAGAAATACTGAGTCAATTAGTCATGAGTTTATTCATCTGCTTCCCAGTTTGCTGTCTCTTCATTTGATTTCCCCGTCCATTCTCCCTCTATCATTTTCCTTCCCCTCCCATCTACCTGCATCCATCCACATTCCTTTACCAATACATACTTTGGAACAGTGCACTTCTTGCCAAAATTTGATTGTTCTGCCTTATAATATAACACCTTTGGTTGACTATCAATTCTGTGTAAAACTCTTTTTTTTTTAAACTTAGCATCCTTTAAATAGTTTCAGGCTTAACTAAACAAAAAGGAGACAAGTACAGTTTTACTTATTTCTTGTACAAGATGGGAAAGGAGAGAGTTGGGGTTTTTTATCTTAGTATATTAGGTATGGCCCTATATTGGATTGAATCATGTAGCTTGATAAATTTGAGTATTTTTAGGGGGTTTTAGATGGGTTGTATAGCCAGAGTATAAATGATAGTATAGCTTATAGCAGAGCCAGAGTTAAAGTTGTAGATAAAAACCATAATCATTTCTCCGTCCTTAAATTCTGCTTTTGGTTTCTCAATCACAAAATAAAATGGGTTTTTTATATAGTAATGGCTGATAACTGAAGTCTCCAATAAGGTTTAGACTGTTCTGCCAAAACAATTGTGTTATTCCATTTTCTGTCTTCCTGAAAATATAAGCTCTCCAACAAATGAAAATAAAACAGAGAAAAAGGAATAATTTGGGAGAGTCTAGAACTGAAAATGTGTCTTCTATCAATTTTTATGTCAAATGGTTTGTTTTTCTGCTGCTCATCTGTCTTTGAGCATTTTGCAGGAATACCTGGACTCTTCCTGTTTGATCCAAATGTTCTGAAGCTTCTGGAAAAGATATTGTATATTTATTTTTTAGTTCTAAGTAAGAGAATAATTAACTCTTTCAGCAGAAAGTGCTTATAACATAATTGTGTGATCTATGTCATAGCACTACTGTATTCACATGCTATTTTGGATGGATACCAGAGCAGTGGAAAAAGAAGAGTCCACGTTAGCATTAACTTTCAAGTGTAATAGAAAGCAACATGTCAGACAAGCAGCACGGAAAGCCTGTAGTGAATTACCCTGACTGTCGCAATTTTCAATGATTTGAGCATATGGTTTAATTATAGTATCTTTTTTCTAGCTCTTTGTTTTTTAGTAGTAGTAGAATGTCAAATGAATTCATTTATAGAAATTAAAATATTTAACTCAACAGCCATCACATTTTTCAATAAATATTCTATCTATTTGAATCTGCCATATCTTTAGCTGAACTGGGAAAGGGGTTGCCTTTGTGTTGTAATAACAATGTGCTAACCAAAAACTTCAATGGCTGTTGTACAAATGGGAAAAAATCTGAAAGGTGATGCAATAACAAGACTTATCATTTAAAAGAGTAGCATGATTTCCCTCAGATTTTGTGAAAAACAAGCCTAGGACAGCTACTAGTGTGCCTTCTGGAACCTAAACATTGTTATTCTAATCCCTCACTGCTTTCTCCAGCACTTCCAGTTTCTAACTAGCCCACAGGCAAAACCTGGGGGCTATAAATTTAAACATGCATCTGCTAAAAATAAGTGTGCTGTCACATTAACCGTTTGTGTGCAAATGACCAATTAGACTTCATGCATATGCCTCAGTGAAAAAATCTAGTTAGTTTGCATGCAGATTATCTTGTCCATTGTAAGAATGTATTTCCCAAAAGTGGCTCTTATATATGAGTTTGCCTAGAACTACTGTAATGATGGCCCAGCTTTCTACCTTTCTTAATGTTTCTTTTTATATAACAAAATTTCTCCTATTACTTTTTTAATACAATTCGTGCATTAGAAGTTTCCTATTTAATTCCTTGTCTGTTGCCAAAAAAAAAAATCCATTGACCTTTATTTTTGCAGTCCTAAGTATACATTCTAGTACTGCTTAGAGCTTCTGAAATAGATGATGTGCCAGTTTGTGTAAACATAACCTAGAATGTACAGGGATTTTTGTCAAGGAGCTTGCTCTCCTATTTAAAAGAGCTTAGTTGAGCCCTAAAGGACTGAGGTCCTTTCTTTAGCTTTGTTCCTACTTGTTCCAATACAATCTGAATGCACACCCTTTCTGTATGGTACTTCTGAACCCCAACTTCGATGACCTGTGACAAGTTGCTGAAATAATCCTGTAATCTTCAGTTAGTTCATGTCAAAGGAAAATAAATAGACCATAAAAGAAGGATGATGGAAAAAAAGCCAAGAAGTCTTTACAATAAGATGCTGCTGTATTGTTTATAATTAGATAAAAAATTTAGTCCTTGGCTTTCCCTGCTGAGGAGTAATAATCTAAGGAATTAATTTTATCAATATTGGTGAGTTTACTCAACTCAGCTCTGGCTGCTTCCCTTCCTCTTGGTCTCCTTCTCCTTTGGAATGCTTTTAAGTGTTGCCACAAAATCATTAAATCAATCCTGTGGAATGATGCCATTGGTTCAGGTTTGGTTTTACAATATCAGGTAGTAAAATTTAATGAGATCTAGCCGAAACATTCGATTTCCAACTTTTTCGTTTTACATTTGCATTATGATGCAGAATTAAACACATGCCAACACTGAATTATTTTATTGTATAAAAGCCAAGCATTAGCTGTGAATCATATCTGTTACCTGCTAGTAAAAAAAAAATATGTATTCTTTGCTAAATTGCTTTGATTTTATTTGACTTGTGTTGCAATTTACATATGTATATGAATGGTTTTTATGTTATCATCACTGACATATTTAGAACTGGATTCTGAATTGAGATGCACAGCAATATTTTCTGACCTGTCTTGTTACATCAGTTACAATGCCCATAAGCAAACTGATTTAGCAAGACATGTGGTGACATACAGTAGGACATCTGATCTCAAAATCAATACATTCTGGCTAGAATACATGAGAAGCTAGTACCCATCACGAGTTACTGAGAGGAACACTGCCCTCTTATTAAATTCTTTTGGTTGCTTTTGATCACAGTCATTAATGTGTTGTGTGGTTTTAGAGATTTGGAGCTAGAAGTACAAATGCATTGATTATTGTGAAACGGTAACGTGTAACAACAATAACTTCATCTGTAATAAGGCATGCAGCAGAGTAATTACAGTAGGGTGGCTAAGAAAGCAATCTGGAATGAAGAGGTGGGGAAAAACCCTGGGAACCTGCTTGAACAAGAAATGCTTTGCAATTCTTTTTTGCATATTCCTTTGTCGGTTGGGCTCTGTAAGGGAAAACTGTTTGCAGCAATATTTTTTACAGGCATATTTTCCTTCTCTTCCAATTTTAATCAGATAGAAGCAAATCCCAGCTTTGCTCTGCAGGTATCTTTTTAGGTAGAAGGGCTGATAAGCAGCTAAGCTGCATGAATGAGGAGTCAAGGGCTAAGGATTCTGAGGATAAAGGAATACACTTAAGTACATGCTTAAGTTCTACTAAAGTCTGTAAGTCATAAGCCTGTACTTAAGTCCTTTGCTTAATGAAAAGTAACTCAAATACATATTGGAGCATTTTGCTATTGGGGAAGGGAGAGGCTAAGTCTTCCCCTGACTATTCTTTGCTCCTTCTTTTGTCTTTCTTGCTCATTGGAGAACTGGTTTTGGCACACAAAGTACATAATTCCTTATATCAAAGTCTTCACATTCAACTCCTCAGCAGCACAGCAGTGTAGAATGACCAGATGCCCAAACATTTACTCAGGCTACATTAAGTACAAAGGGAATGCCTATTCTTCCCATAGGTATGAAGTCATGCTTTCATATTTTGTTTAAGAACAACTTGAGACTGTTAAAGCTGTAGAGATGACTCTTCTGAGTTCTGTTTTTCATATCACAGTAGTTCAGTCTGAAAAATTTGTGATGTGTTTCATTATTGTGA
>NW_009258261.1:1267888-1268666 GCF_000687185.1 Egretta garzetta
TAAATAATGCATCTTACATTTGCTTTATTCTTTAGCAATGATGGGCAATTCCCTTGAGCAGTACTTCTTGGAGTTGGATCACTGTGTATCTGTGTTCAAGCCAAGTTTGCAATCTTCCCCATTTGCTTTATATTCATTTGTGCTTATGATTGGACTGCTCCCATTCACCGAAATATGAGCTTAATTATGCAAGCTTATGTATAACAGCACCTAAATCTTATTATCATGTAACCGTCTTTGCACAGACTATACAGCGAGTAAGGAATTGAAATAGTGAGGTTTCAATTCGATCACATAAGTATTTTCTCTTTTACAGAATATTTTTGATGAAAGATAATAGAGAATCGTAGAATCATAGACTCATTTAGGTTGGAAAAGAACCTTAAGATCATGAAGTCCAATGGTTAACTGAACACTACCAAGTCCACCACTAAACTATGTCCCTAAGCACCACATCTACACGTCTTTTAAATACTTCCAGGGATGGTGACTCAACCACTTCCCTGCTTTATTTAAATACCTGCTTGTATTTAATGCTAAACTTTAACAACTATTTTTAAAAAAGCCCCCATTCTAATCCAAAAGATTTTTAAGGGGGGGGGTGCAAGAAATACTGGCCTTACATGGCCATTTAGGGTGTAAGGTCTCTGGATTACTTTTTAAAATTAAAGTTCCTAGAGGGAAGGACTTAAACCTGTGGAGCACAGGTATATTACCAGCCATGGTATTATAGCAAAAATCTGTTAAATTAAAATTTAAGTTTTGCCCAAATATCTCA
>NW_009258261.1:1268723-1300611 GCF_000687185.1 Egretta garzetta
CACAGTGGCAGAAAAAATAAAAGCCATAGAAATTATATTATTTTTACCTACATTCTGTCATTCTATCATGCCATACTGATAGCAGAGAGAGAGATATCTCTGCAATATTGAAAATACATAGCATTGGTTTAATGACTAGTTTCATAGATGTAAAGCAAAGCACACCCATTAGCACAATATTTTTTATTTATGTAAAAGTCTTGTCATCATACACTGCAGCAGTTTTCATAGATTTCTATTCTAGCTCTGTTACAAGTGTGATTTATGTCATGACCAGGAAATGAACACGTAGGTGTAAAGTGAATTTACACCCTGAAACATTTAAGAGTTAAAGAATCTTAACCTTATGTGTTGATCTCAAGCCAAGAGTTTGCAAGCACATTGTCTGTACAACGTATTGGATGGACATGTTAGATGCTAGCAGAATGGCAAGCATGTGGCCTCATTCAATAATGCCAGTCATTCAAGGTCACTGACCATCTACAGATCAAAACACATTTTTTCCCTGTGTTTTGCCTCTCCTCTTTACCTGGATGGGTGGTATATATCCCTACTCTGTCAGGTAAGCCTAGAGGCTACAAACAGACCTCTGATTCACTTAGGTTATCTCCCAGGTTAACTCCAGGATGCTCTTCTCACTCCCTGCCAGGAAAGGAAGCATGGGAGCAGCAGGCTGATATTCATTCAGTAATTTAGAACCGATCTTTCTAGAGTATTTATGTAATTTTGCTTGATTGGTGCTTGCATCATAGTTTGTCAGCTTCTGGGTTTCAACCCTCACTTTTTCCACTAGGTTCTTTGGACAGTTATAGCTAACCGTAGTCAAACCTTGCTGGACTTAACATTATCAAGTTGGAAATAAATTGTGATTTTATCTAATCTAACTTCAACATAAGGATAAATTGAAGTTTTGAAAGATTGTAATAAAAGCTGCATGAGTGTAACTGTGTCTAACATTTTTACTAGGACAAAACCTTAAAGGACATCTGTCATGACAGGGAATATCGAAACATGAAAAAATCCATGATTAGACTTTGTCAGGATGGGAGATGATAATTTGTTCTTAACAAATTCATTTCACATCACAGGTATTTTTTGTTTTTATTTCAAACGTCACTAGCATTTCTTTTCAAACTACTGTGAATTGACAGGAAGATAGATTGCAAAAATGTTGGTTAAAGTCAAGGCAAGAAAGTAAATTATTTAAATATGCTTGTCCTGTTCTTTGCTACAGAGAGCACAGAGCTAGAGTAATATAGCAAAATATGTATAACTGAGAATTTTCATAGCTAAATTATTGGGAGAAGAGCATTGCACAAGAGGCAAGCTCAATTAGATCATTACATTCCTGTCACCAGTACTTTTTATTTATGATACAACCCAATAGATCTCACTGCAAGGAGGTTCGCCTGGTGTTTATGTACCCGTGTTTTCTACTAAAAAGCACAGAGGTTTCTTTAAAAATCTGCTGTTAGGTAAAAGTAAGAACTGGAGTCCCAGCTTTCTGGCCGTTGGTGAGCCCTCTGTACGTTTCTACAATGGTCTTTCCACTGAGGATTCCTTTGGCAGAAAAGATCGTTCAGCAAGTTTAGAGCTGGTATAGCCTTTGTTGAAAAAAATATTATTTTTTTTTTTACTGATTAGAGGGAGATGAACCTAGCTGCCAGAATGAGTCCTGCGAAACTTTTAAGTTACACACTGAGGTCATCTAGTCTAGCAGCTTGCAGGATCAGGGGTAGCACCAGAAGATGAATTAAAATACACTTGTGTTTTCAGTACTGCATGTAAAGATCAAAGCAACAGTAGTGATTTTTTTACTGTTTTTTTATCAAGGTTTCTGTAGAACCCAAGTTTGGCAAGGAGTTCAACAATTAATATGGTCAGAATTTTTTTTTATAAACCCCTGACTTTATCTTTGACCATGTTATTAAGAAAACAATATCTCTGTAATAAAGCTTTTCATATATTCCTGCTACTGGAGTAACTTAGCAAAGTGAGGTCAACTTACAAAGGAGCAGGGAATTTTATGGGGTTTATTTTCTGAATTTCTTTGCTGTAATAGATGCATTCAGAAAACGTCTAAGTTTAAGGGTTTAATTACGCAAAAAGAAATGGTTTTCATAACTCCTCCCACTGAGCATTCTCTCTCTCATACAAGATACGGCGTCAGTAGGAGCTGATAAGTACTGTGACTTAGTCTTCCAAGATTATATGTATCATTTAATTAAGATTAATTAGGCAGAAATATTCAGTTAACTCTGAAATAAGCCTCTGACTAGTCTGTCCAATGATTTAAATTCCTTTTTTTTAAGAGAGACATCTATAATCTTATGCGAAGGAGTATATGGATTTATTAGAAGCCCACAACTATCACTGTGGTAGGGCACCATTATTTAAGTTAAACAATATATGAACAGCAAGGACAGCAAAAAGGTGCTGGTTTTAGTCTCTGATAATAATATAAACTTATAAAAATATAAATTCATGAAGCCCAACTTTGTATGCTTTTTTTATGCAGGCTATGCAGTTATTTTATACAGAAGAAATCAGGTCCGTGGATGATAGAGTGGTCAGCATCATCCCTTTACTTATTTGGGATAGAAGTTTTACCTCCGTTTTTAACAAACTAATTCAGTACATTTTCTGCAACATTTGGGGATTTAGCCTGCATCCTCTTCAAGTGTTCAGCAATTGTAATTCTTGTACCAGTGTCATATTACACGCATCCCTTTCATTGAAGAAGCTTTCAAAGTCATTATAAGACATCTTCACATCAACGATAAACCTTTTTTGTAATTTTGAAAATTAGATTACTACGTAATGGACAGCTGCTAATATGTACCTTGGAACGTTTCACTTTATTAATGATTCTTGATGTCTTGTTTTCCCACTATTTGGATTTAGCTCCTCTTTCACTCAGGTGTATTGGTGTCCCTAAGCCTTTCTGGGCCACAGCTGGAGAAAGTGGTGATTGACAGGACCCTGGTGGGGAAGCTCATCTCCGACACCATCAGTGATGGTAATTACACCCACGTGCAAATCAATTGCCTACATTAACAATAGACTAGAGAAACAGTATGTCAACAGGTAGACTAATTATTGCCACTGGGGACTTCAAACACAACAAGTAATTGCATGTAAAGCCATAGTTACAACCCTCAGGACTAATAACACTTTAAGAATAATATTTAACATCAAAGTTTTCAGGCTTGTCAAATACTGAATGGGTTTCTAAAATGCAGTTCCTTACACATTTTAATCACTGTGAACATGCCATTTTGACTTGTCATGTTTATTTCATAAGTGGGAAAATGGGACAAAGCCAAACATTAGCCAACTGATTAATTACATGGGATAGTTATTATTAAAATATTTACCTGTTAGAAAAGGCCAGATAACATAAGTTACATGGAGCTGTTCTGATTCAGTTTCTAGTTTTCCAGAATCTCACTATAGTTATTAACTAGTGACTGCTAAAAATGAAGGTTTAGTTTAATGCAGAGGAAAACCTATGAAAATGTACTAAAAACATACTAAAAACCTTATAACTAAAACAATAATAATGCAACAAATATGTTTTCCTACAGTTATACCACCCAAACTGCTATAAATAACATTATATAACAGTTGTCCTTATTTTCACTTATTCAGGAATTTCTTAAACCTCTGTGTTTGGTAATACCCATGTCTGAAGGTGAAACAGGACTGCTTCTGTTCAGTAAAAGCAAAACCCACAATACCTGTCATTGCAATGAGGTTGGGGTTTTTTCATGAATGACAAAAGAAGATACTTTTGTTACCTGCACAAGTAGGGTTCAAAATACAAATTTTTATACTGAACTATCCTTACGTGAGAACCACAACATAATGTTGTCCTAGAATAAATTAACTTTAATCCAACATAATTGCATGTCTTTCCAAATCTGGGCTGGAATTAGGTTTGTGATTATGAAGTTAGCCAAAAGAAATTTGATATTTAATCCAAGAATCTGTATAAAAATAATAGTTCTTATTTTAACAATTATGTGTATGTAGAAATGGATAAGATTACAATCTGCCAAAATTACTTATGAAATCTTGTAATTCTAACTCAGAGTAGCATGCCCGCTTAACGCTTGGAATAAAGGTCAGATCGTGTCCACAAAATACAGAATTAAGGTCGCATTTATAATCCTCCTGCCTCTAATAAAGTCCTCCTGATTTTTATTATTTATAGGCAAAATTTTAAAATAAATTTGATTAGAAATTATAGAAAAATTGCTTTCCTAAAAGAAAATAGTATTTCTCATTTTCTAAATAATTTTGTGGCACTGAGGTCTTGCAGTACTGGTATATGGACTATTAACTGCACTGTCTGCCTTCTTAGGGTAATCTGGCTCTGCAGCATGTGGGTCCCCTCTGAATAATGGTCTACCCATGCCCATAGCTGCCTTCATGTTGAGCTGGTCTCCACTCCTGCCCCAGACAACCACAGATACCGAAAATCAAGGGACTGCTACTCTCGTTCACATCTGCCCAGGGGTCTTCGTGTCTTGCTTTCTTTCCTTCAACCAAAACAAATTTCAGAAGCATCTGAGGTGTGCTGTAGGTCATCTTTAATGTGAACTATGTCTGTGAGGGTATTAAAATATTTTAACTGTACATATTGAAGATACTATACTCAGTGGCTTTGAGTTTTCATGCGTGTTTAGGAACTCGGCTATAGCTTCTAACTCACAGTGTCAGAGACTTTATCAACATTTCTTTTTTTCAAAAGCTAGTGTTAAATGTTACATTTCAAAGGCAATTATGTGTCTTTAAACTTTACCCTTTAGCATTTGCATACCAGATAATTATGAGCTGTGCCAGTCCCATGACTACTGGAAAATGAAACTGGCTGTAAATCAGACTAAATCAAAGCAAAACTGAGTAGCCAGTTTTCACTGCTTATCTGTAAGACTAAATTGTCAATCTAAGGATATATAAAATACTTTCAAGAATCCAGGATATTAGTCGCAAATGCATTTTTTTGTTTTTCAGGAGTTCTTCTGCAGGGTTTTGTTTATTTTTAAATCTGGTTCCACTTTACTTGGCATTTTCCTTTTAGCAGAGTTTTGTGAGTTTACTTTCTAAAACCAGCTTGCTAGCTTTACTTTAAATCTGATCCTCTTTAACAGTTCTTCAGTGATCTGGTACTAGTTATCCCAATGACTCACTTCATTCTCAGACATCTCTTTAGATGTGGGCACTGCTTTAATAACTGGATAACACTTGGGAAAAACCCTAGATACTATTGTCTAATTAATTTTCATTGTCAAATTAGTTATTCACTTTTGTATTGAACTCTTTTGGTCTGGCACCCCCTTATGTTAACAGCGGGGATACCACTGCACTTTTCCAGACTCCAAGGGAGTCTGTTCCATCTTGGTTACTGTATTGTTTGGGTACCCCCTTGTGAAGCTTTCAATAAATTAATAACCCCTCTAAAGCATAATCCTGTATGTAATGGCCTCCTTGGTGCCTGCAGCAGCATCTGGAACCTTACAATGTCAAAATACCAGTTACATCTCATGTACTAATTTGCATTTATCATCCTTAACACAAGCAAAGCTGTATTAGGTGCATTTCCAAAATATTGGTGGGTGTTACCATAAGAAAAAAAAAATCGAAGGCTGAACCAAGATGAAAATGAATGTGGAAGCCCATAAACCATATATTTGAATGTAGTGATAACTTGATATGAGATAATTTATTCAGGTTTATGTAATCGGAGTACTCCCTAGGCTTTATTTCTCATTTCCAGGAAGGTCCTGGCAGGTTGACACATTGATGTCTTTTAGGAGATTACAGAGGCTTCAGTGTAATATTTAAGACACTGTCTTGAAAAAATTGCTTTTTGCAATGTCTCAGTGGAGGGTTCAGTAATTTGTTTTGTTACTAGAAACAGGTATTACAGTGGTGACAATTTTTATTTGTTTTTCAGCTGTTCTTACAGACAATTTCATCATCTTGTCATTTGAGGACCATAACCAACTCTGCTTTATTCAGCTTACAAAGAAGATGGATTCTCCTGATGTAAACAAAAGACTAGAAAAACTCTCTTGTTTGGACTTTAAGGTATACTTGTCAAGGGTGACTGTAAATACTGCAGTAACTTTCTTTACATTACAAATCACTGGTACTTGCTGGTATTGTATAGCAGTATAAATTGCAAACCTTTTATAACTGATCAGAACAGCTCAAATTCTAAAACCGGCAGTTATTGAAAAGTCAAAAAAAATTACATGGCATTCTGAGTTAATGAGTTAAAATACTGTGCCAAGAGGGATTCAATTTTCTACTGTATTTAGGTTAAGGGCTCAGACACACAGTTGAGTTACCCCTGCTTAACAGATTACCTTGTGTCAGTTGAGCAGCAGTAACTGACCCTTTGCACATTCTCAGCATCTAACAAGCATGAAGCAAAATCTGTAATGGTAAACCTCAGTGTAAAAGATTTAAGCTAATGTGTTTTACCTCTTGTTTGCTGTGGGCTAAAACTGCACGCATGGTCAATTACTATGGCTCAGCTGATATACATGAACTCATGAAGTTATGATAATTCATTCATCTGTCTGAGCTCCAAGACTGTTGTAATTCTTTGCAGAAATCTTAATTTTCCCTCTAGTTACAGTAACCATATTGTTGCGAGAGTTGGTTTTACAATTAAGCCACTGAGCTAGGATTCAAGGTAAAGAAGCTGAGTTTCTCACCACTGACAAACTATGTATGTGACCTTGGGCAAGTGACTTGGTGCCTCTGTAGCTCAATTCACTATTTAGTGAAGATTAAAATACTCCATTTTTCCAGCCCTCTCTGTGTGAGTGTGTCTATACCACAGTCGTAACAGTAGCTGAAAGGTAGTCTAGAGATAGCTGAGCTGGCTTTAAACTAGCCGGTTTGGATGTCAGTAGAAACCATCACATCTCAAGCTGAATTACACTGTGTCTTGGATGGATTGGGCTAAGTAGACATATTTTGGCCATAAGCTCCTTGACATCAGAGCAGTGGCTGAACTTAGGTGGAAGTGCTTGGCGCTACAGCAGTACGAAAAATAATCAGCCAAAGACAATTAACTTTGAACAGGCAGAGTAGGAAAGGGACTGCATCCAATTCACTGCAAGAACGAAGAAGAGACAAGCCTTTGCCCAAGAAAGGTAGAAAGATGTAGTAAGCAAAAGAGAGAGTTTGTATTTATTTCAGACTGGATAAATGTTAAAGAAAACAATCTTGTGCTAGCAAATATTTTCCCCTTGACAACTCCTCAGTAATTTGCTTCCTCACATAAGGGAGTTTGCATCTGCAAGGCAAGCTTTTTAAGGATGTGTTTAATTTAAGATTTGCCATATTACGTTTTAACTTGCTTGGTAGCAATACTTTCTGCTAGGATGAATATCTAATACATTTTCCAGGCTGTTTCAGTTCAGGGCCTCTTTTCAGCAATGACTTGTGTTTGCGAGATTGATCCAACCTCTATAACGTGGATTTGAGACAGTTCACTGTTCACCAGGAACTGAGCTGATACGTAGTTTACTTTAAAATGATGTGTGCTTGTGCCTGGCCTATGGTGTTTGTTAAGGCTGTACTTTAGAAGCAAGGCTGGTGTGTACTTGTGGGGGGCAGTAATAAACTTTAACGAAGAAGCTGTGGTGAGCTGAAGACTGCCTTCATCGTTTAATTGTGAGGGCCATAGCTCCTTACTTGATTTATGTTTAGAAAATATATTTTCATTCTGGGTATTGCTTGGGACATTTTGGATCTCATGGTTACGGCATTTTTTTCTTGGGAAAGAAGGAAAGCTTAATCCACAGAAAACTCTCTCTGCCCTAGGAAACCAGAAATATCTGCTGTACTCCTTAATAGGGTTGTTATGTTCAGTTCTTTGCTGACACAGCTGAGCTTCTAGAAACGCCTCCATGTTCAATGTTAACTTTGCTTTCTCTTGAAATCAGTGGGAATCACTATGGATTATTTCTTTGCCAGCCAAAAAAAAGGCATTTGCATTTTTTAATTTAATGTTCTTTTGTGTGAGGCTTGCTAGTTAGGCAGCTAAATATAATTTTTATTATCTTTAAAATTGCACCGGCGTGAGCCAGCAGAAAGCATTATTCACTACTGCAATAATATTATGTCAGCTCTCTGCATTGAATTAGAGTTCTTCATAGCTGCTTTTTGATCAAAGTTAGAAAAGCTAAAAGATCACAGACACAGTCAACAGTAGTGTCACTATCAGTAGTAACAAAAGAAACAAAAGATGGCCCTCGGTTGCAAATGTGCAAACTTGTAATAATACACACTTTAGAAAAAACAGTTCCTTACTGTTGATTTTCTTTTTCCCAAGAGAAATTGAATTAAAAGGTGGTTTGCACTGGTATAAAACTACTATGGGATTAAAAAGTGGAGCTAAGATTCAGGAAATTTCAGTGTAGCCTTCATTTCTGCCTCTGGCTTTCGGTGTAGCCTTGAGAAATGTACATAGTATTTGGGTTTAAAGTCCCATTTCTAAAATGAGGAAAATGCTTCTGTACAATCATATGTAAAGATATAATTAAATTTCTGTCATATCTACATTGGAATTTCTTTGGTACCTGGACAGCAGGAACTTCACATTGTTCACTGTCCAGCCTCATGATGGGCAAAATTGACAGGGAACACTAGGCAGTACTGGGCTGCCAGAGCGCAATTAATAATAAGAACAAGTCAACCATGCTTTCCTCCTCGCAGTTTGATGTTTATCCAAAAGTAATGGAAGAATTACTTTCTCTATCATTTTCTTTCTAAACAATACTATGCTGGATTTTATTTACACATTGAAAAAAGAAAGGAAGGCTTATTGCATGAATCACCACAGTCTTGAAGACCAGCAAAATGTAAAAACGGCTATTATCATTTGCCTTTTCTCAGTGGCATTAGTCCATGTTTGAAAGTGCCATGTCTCATGCAATGTGTAAAGGTTTTCAAAAGATTTGTGGCTGTTACTACACGTGAAATCATTATGAACAGTTAATGCTGCAATACAGCACTAATTGATATCTGTGAAAGTATTTGTGTTTTTCCATCCTAATAAATGTGTTGTGACTAAATTATATATAGTTTTAATTCAAGTATCAGCTACCTGTTAACTTTTATTTATGTTTTATCTTTACACTTCTGAAGAGTGTTTTGACAAGTAAAACACAGGATATTCTGAAAATATTGACCTTCTGCAAGTTTTTTCCCATCTGTGTTTTTTTTTAATCCATTTCAATTTACTGAAGGAGGAGACAGTACAAGGAGTTAAATGTTTACCATGAGAAAACAACATTGGTAATTACTTTGATTTCAGTTCCTTTTGATGTGTATTCAGGGGATGAAGAGGTCAATAATATTATGACCATGCAAATAGAAAAGGGTTCTTTTTGACCATATAAAAAACAGCAAAGGATTATTAAAGCATTAACCTTGATTTTAATGGCCTTGGTTGAGTGGTGAGATCACAGTTTGGATGAGCCTGATTATTTACTAAATACAATACATAAATGCAACGGGTTCTTAACACCCATTGCACTCTGGCATTATCGCATTACTGCCATCCTTTGTTGCCTTGCAGACAGGAATATGAAAGCAATCTGTCATGTAGTGAGACTGGCTCCAGAAGCATTTCTCTGATAAGAAGACCCCCTGCCCTTTGCTAGTGTCTGGTCCAGTAGGCTTAGCCATGCGCTTAATCCCCAGAAAGTGGTTCGATTATTGCTGACCAGCAATGGCAAGATAGTTTTTTTTTTCCCCTAGCTATCAACCTTCCATTAATTCCTTAAGCAGAAATGCGGTGCAATCTATATTTCCTTGGCATGTGTCACCCAGATGGTGCACCGCTCATGTTTTCAAATAACCATGCTCCAAAATAACAGAGTTTGAATAATAAATTCCACAAATCCTTCCTGAGAAAGAGGCACAATTCTCAAGAGCTGCATAAACTTTACGCATGATGCTGTAGCTCATCCACATTATGCAGAAAAGTATATATTCTCTTGCAAAGTGGATGTTTGTATTTGGATTCCTTAATTTAGGGAGGAAAAAGGAAGATATATGTTTGCTCAAACACTGTAGAATATATTTAATATTTGATTATGTCTTAAACACTAGCCTTAGCTCCGTGGTCAGCTTTGCAGAACTTGTCATTTAATATGGCTAAGCTTAAATCATATGTGTAGGTCGATGCTGTCAAGCAACCATGACTGTACATTTTGGTATTGATTGGAGTCATTGCAGTAAATTCCTTCTTAACTCACATTCCTTTCCTTCCCAATCCCCTCCCCATAGATAAAAGTGTGAGCATGTCTTTTTCTGTCTGAGAAGATATTTTTTACATTTGCAGACAGCCTATATGAAGATATATGTACGCAGTCCTCTGTGTACATATACATTCTTTCACGCATCCAAAGTAAATGCTCCCAATTGCTCCTACTATGCTACTTTATCACCTCAAATATTTCCTGCATTTTTTCTTCCAACAGATTTCTTATATTGATATCCTTGGACCAGAAGGTAGAAGGATGAAACGTCACCTGGCAATAAATTGTATGCAAGATATGGTCATTTGCTGGTGGCCAGCAACTAGTGATGGAGCATGGCCTTGGTCTCCTATTTCCTGTGAGAGGGACAGAGCCAACCTATTGCTATTAGGCTGTGCACATGGCAAATTGGAGGTAAAGTGCTGAACTGTCTTGTTACATGATTTTTCGGATTTGCTAAAGAAATAACTATTCAACTTAAGTGCATATTCAGGTAGATATAAAGAACAGATATGATAAAAACATAAGAAAGGGATATCAGCCATTCTAATCTTAAAAACAAAGGTTCATTATTTAACAAAAAAGCACCTTATTTAGTATGTTTACTATTTTCACATCAAAACTGGCAATCTGAGAAATGTAGCAAGGAAGTTAGGTCTTTATAATGGAATAGCTTTGGAGCTGCTAACACTGAAAATAAAAGTGTCAGAGTACCACTAGAAAACTCTAACCTGAGTTAGAAACTGTAGCTGTTGCATGCTTGTCTAATGCAAGTATTTTACATTGCAATGTTAATTGATTGGCATTTTACATCTATTTTAGATGTTTTATTATAAAATTTTAGCTATACCCAGATGCTGCTTAAATTGTTGCTATGAGTATTGATCAAATCAGGGACTTTTTTTTTCTTAAATAAAAAGTCAAAATTCCCCTTCTACAGGTGGGGATGTAAGCTACAAGTTAGAACAAGGCTACAAGCTGACCCTCTTCCTGACACTTGTTTAGCTTACCTTTTTAGGCACATGTTTCCATTTCATCTATTTCATTTTTATTTAATCTATTTAAGAGTATTTGAATCCAGTTTCTTAAAACTTAAAAACATAAACTTAAAGGTAAAAACTTAAAAATGAAGCTATCTGGGCATACTCTGAAAAGAACTGGAGCCTGAGTTTAAAATGTAAAAGCTGTTTTGAAATAGCATCTTGTATAGAGGCTCCTGTAGCTGGAGTTTTATTTTCAGTTTAGCTTAAGCCACTACTAATATGGACTAAAAAGGCACTGACTGTGGGAGAAGAGCACAAACTTGAGGATCGGCTGGGGAATAGCTGTTCTGGAGTAGCTATTACAGGCTATTTACCTGTAGGGGAAAACCCTAAGTAACACTTTAGAATAAGCTGCTCTTATAAACAATATCCTGTTCTCTTTAATTAGGGAAGATGTAAATGTTTTAATGTCTTGGAATTATTACTTTGATAACTTATATTAATTTCAGTGAAGCTTTTTTTCCCTTGGGATTTTCTATACGTTGAAAGCAAAAGAGAAAAGTTTGAGACAGTTTTTCTTTCTTGTTTCAGTCATTAGTCACTGTAGAATTTAAGTTTAAATGACCTCCAGTTCTGCTGCCTTTACTTCTTTTCAATTGACCTCTCTCCACGAGCGGTCATCTTTGACTCATCTCTCTCTTCTGCCTGATATACACCTGCAGTTCTCAATTCCCCCTGCAGCTATGCCCAATCGCATATAAAAATTACTCTGGTAGCTAAAACGTGCATCTGTACCTTGTAAGTTTTCTCAGCCTAGTCCCTATGACAGTTTGATATTATGAAACTTCATCCTACTAACATTTCAGATCTTATTTCTTACCATGACTTCCTTATGTCCAGGTTCTGACAGCGACATTCCAATGTCTTTTGTTTCCTTCCCACATCTTCCAGAAAGCTTCCTAATGCCAACATAGCAGTTTGCAATCTCTTTTTTTCTGAGATGTTTTTAGAGACTAGTTTCTTCGAAGAAATTCACAGAAACCACTCTGTCAGTTTAAAGCTTTCTCTGTTTCATTTTACATAATATAGGGAGATTTCCAAATTACAGCATTGCTCTGCATCTTTCAGTACACCTTGTTTTATCCTTTTCTGGTTTAGACTTTAAATTGCTCAGGGCTGAGGCTGTCTAGTATAGTCCCAGGCACATCACTGGTGCTTAACACAATAATGATAATAAGCATTCATTGAGCCTTTAGGCCTAAACTCATAATCCTTTTAATTTAGCCCATATTGTAATATAAATATAAGAAAATTATTTTTAAAAACAGAAGTGCCGAATTTAACTGTTCAGTTGCTTTCCCCTTTGTGATTCTTTGCCTGTACTTGTCTTAAGATGAAATTTCTTTTCCTGTATTTGTCTATAAAATGCCAAGCACTATTCCAGGGCTATGGAAAACTTAGTCATATATAGATAACAAACTGTCTTGCTGATTGCCAATTGGTCTGGTCCATGTACTTATCTCTTGGATGCTCAGTGGGCTGCTGTGTAAGGCTCAAGACACTCTGCCTTCCCCTATGTATCCATGGCGTGTAGCCTCCAGTAATGTTTGGTTTGGGTTTCTTTTTCCTTAATTTCTCTAGTGCTACTTATGGGCAGTAGTTAAATTCCCGTGCATGGATGGGGGATGTCATAACCCAGCGGCACTAGAAGCAGCATCAATCCCCAATCTGCAATCAGCTGAGGTATTTTTTCCCCCTACAGAGTCTTGGATGTGAACTTTAAGTTAACACCTTTAACTTCTGAGGGTCATTTGATAGCCTAAACATGAGCAGAAACGTAGTTAGCATTTCTAGACAACTTCTGAACAGTTACTTTCTAGCTCAGATAACAGAAAAATATAGGGTTTCTGTAAGCATGCTGCTTCGCTTCTCTTTACCTCTACTCCTTTACCATTTGTAGTGTTCCTCAGGTATAGACCTGGAACAGAAACAGGACATGCCATTGTTATGCACGGAAGTAGATCCATATTTATCATATTTGACCTATAATATTATTCTTTACCAGTAAATTATTATTGTCAACAAAAGAAGAATGAGAAGTGTGAACTGATTCAATCTGAAGCATTTATCAAAAAGAAGTGTAGTAAAATAATACCACCAACATTTTACTTGAAAATAGTAGTATCGCTTGGACAAAACAGTATTATTAACTAGAATTAAGAGGAGGTTTATGAAAAATTAAACCAAGCCCAAGGAAATGAATGGGTGCTACCCACAACTGTTCTATAGCACCTTGGTGCTGACCTACGAAACCAGAAAAAGATCTGCCAGCTACTGACACTCTTGTTGTGGCAGAGCAAAGGTAAATGGGGCACTTAGGTGATACTACTTCCTCTCTGGAAGAATTTTCTGAGTGATATTTGCTGCCCAACAGAAGTGCTTATGAGGATGAGGACAGGAATAGCTCTGGGACAAGGCAACTCAACCCCTCATCATGGTAATATCCTGTAACTACATGTTCTGCATTGGGATGATTCACATTGCACATACAGTGTTTGAGGTATTGTGTACTTAAGCAGCTTTTCAACTTAATGGAGGAAATACATTTTACATTTAAATACACTATAAATTTGATTTGAATTGTGCTGTGTGGCTTTGTGTTTTAACATTTGCTACTATTAAGGCTAAAGCTAGGCATTATTCCTCTAAAAACAGAAAGAACTTTTACCTTGCAAATCTTGACTTGGTTTACCCCCTTCAATTTTTTTCTGAGATCAGTGTTTACTGTGTTGAATGCTGTAAGATTTGGTGAGGAGTCAACCCCTGAAGAAATAAAAGTGCTTTTTACTTTAACATATGACTTTGCTTTGGTGTCCGATGTACATTTATATACATGCGTGCATGTTGCTACAGGAGTGTTTTTCTGTTGAACCTTAGCTTTCTTGCACGAGTTGGTTTCCTCCAGTAAACACATCCATTCTCCAAATTATTTATTTAATTATTTGAGGTTTGTTTGTTTCTTCTTTGTTAAAGTACCAGTGAACAAGGATGTTATTTAAATTGTCTCCCTGTGGAGATAATGCTGGTATTTTGATTTCAAAACCAGAAGAGGAATCTTCCAGAAATCATGTCAAACAATTTGCTATGAATAAATAGGATCTGCTGTGACACCATCCCTGGATTAAATGCTTTGAGAGAAAGTCATGTTAAAATCAACATGAACTTTATTCTCCAAACATAAATTAACAGGAGGTGATGACGCCAGGGCTCAGTTACTGTAGTACTTTGCATTTGTCATTGCCATGTTTATTTTCACTCCATTTAGTGCTAGGGCGAATCACTGAAATTATACTTCAATCTTGTGGAAAAAATAATTTGCCTGAGCGAGAATATTATTCTTCTTTCTCCCATGAGATAATATTT
This sequence comes from Egretta garzetta, assembly GCF_000687185.1. NCBI lineage: Eukaryota > Metazoa > Chordata > Aves > Pelecaniformes > Ardeidae > Egretta > Egretta garzetta. The sequence continues at coordinate 1,283,422 of NW_009258261.1, forward strand.
AATAGTTATTGCTTTCACATTGTGCCTCAAACTTGTGAAGTAAACACAGTAGATCTTTTGTGAGTGAGCTATCCTACAATTACTGTAGCACTCAGAAAAACATCTACGGTGTGTGACTGAGCGGCTGAAATACCTCTCACACACATATAGCAAAGAATGTCACGTTGGGTTAAAAGTTCAATGAATAATATGGGATAAAGATGATGATGATAAATTTTGAATTAAAATAAGAGTAAATGTTGGATGAAGATCTAAATAATAAGAATGCATGTGGGACTGTAAATACAATGCAGCCAAATAAGTAATGTAGAGTAGGAGCCTTGCATTCTTATTTTAGAAATGTTTAAAAATAGGTGGGTTTTTTTCTTCCGTCTTCACAGTGCTGTATTTAACTGTTTTACTCTAGTGTGCACTACACTTCCCACTCTACATTTCTAATTGAAGTGTTTGTTGTTATTTGGAGCCTTACTGTGTGAAATTAAATAAGCATTTTTTTGACATCCATAAAATAAATCAAACATTTTTTCTCATCTGAAAGACACACAATTCAGTCACAGCAAGCTTATTTCTCTGTTTCTTTTGTTTTCTTTTTTTATCTGCCTGGTAAGCCAATTTTCTGCTTAAGAACTACTGGTTAAAACTCTTATTTGTTTTGATATGTGGACTTTATCCTACCCCAGCACTCTATGCAAAATACTTCAGTTTTACATGTTCAAAGATTTGCACCGAGAAGAGTGATACTGCCCACACAAGCTAGTGCTATTATTTCTTTCAAACATAAAAAGAAAGAAAGCATTTTAACTAGCATAATTCAGGCCCCTTACTTACAAAGATTAAAAGATTCCTTTCCTTGGATTGTTATGATTTCTGACTCTAGGATTTGAGAATTTGACATGTATAGTATCCCTCATACTGCTGATTAGTTGATGGAGAGTGCAGGCCAGTACTGCAATGGAAAAACAATATAAATGTGCAGTAGTGGTGCGTGACTGCCACATTAATAAGGGAAATATGCATAAATTATGTGGACAATATTTAAATACATTTACTATATTTTTCTAGTGTATATGTCACAAAACTAAGAGGGACTTTAAAAATTTTTATAATTTATCTATTTATTTTAGAGAAAGTAATTGGTTTTATTTCATGCAAAGTAATTCCAAAAAATCTTCCCTTGAAATCCAAGGCTAAGTGCTTAGTCCCAGGTTTATGGAAAGCACTTAACTTTGAGTGGGATTATACACCCCACCATGTGATATGGCTCTGGCTTTTCACATCTACTGCCCTGTCCCCTCCTCCGCAAATCTTAGAGATGTCCTACCCACTTCTGAGGGAACTCCCCCAGCGTTTGCATTCCCATTTCCCAAGCAAATGTTTTGTTAACTTAAAGATACATTGCTATTTGATGTTCCCCTTTAGGGTTCCAGACAACTACTGCTCACTGGGAAGGAATCCCAGCGGATTCCTTTAAATGGACTGCTAAAGCGCTACGTGCACTACGTTTACTAACATGTTGCTACTTACCAGATAGAAAAACAATTGTCAGGTAACCATCTTCTTGGAAAAAAGAGATGTTTTGACTGTTAGATTTCTTATTTTTCAGAAGCATTATCTCAGCCTTATTAACATGTTTCTGCAGTTGTATGTCTCTCTGCTTTGGTTTTCCAGTTAGCAGCATGAAGAATTAATAATAAAAGTAATTTCTGACAGAGAAACTCAAATCTAACCTCTTAGATGAAAGAGAATATATTTTCTTTTTTCCCCTTTAGAGTGCCAAATACCAGTTACATTTGGCAAAACTGGAAACCAGAACAAAGAGGTCTCTCGGCTCGGTACTCTTACTCCAAGAGGTACATGAGGCCAATGATCCATGAGAAGCAGCTTTTCTGCTCCAATCTGAGGAGAAATGTTTCTCGTGTTTTCATACAGATTATGAACAGTAGTGTCTAGAAAAGTTTCCTTTAAGCCTAATTTGTTTAAGCATTATGTCAAAACTTATGTTTTGAAATACAGCAGATAATCTTTCTCTCCTCGCAGAAACTTTTTCCTAGTTTAGAATTGCATTATATACAGCAACCAGCCCTACCCTAGACTTCATTTCAAGGATTTGCTCTCAAAATTATGTGAAGCTAGGAAGCTTCTCATCTCAAGGCTCATTAAATTAGCCTTCCAAAAGATAAGATTTTACTTTCTTTCAAATTCAAAGTAGCAAGCAACATTTTGTCCCACTTCTGCTCTAACAAGGCAGAACAAATTATTAATTGGGTTCAGTTTGCTTGCTGACTCTCAAACGATCAGATGACAACATTTATTTTTCTGTGACTATTTCCGTTGCTGTTTTCCAGCAGTCACTCCCATGGAGCTATAAAATCCATGTTTCATGTGTTTTCTTCTCTATTGTCTTAACCTTCAAGGCCAGTCCCTCTTCAGGATTTGATAGCGCTTTCAGTCTTTCATCTCTCATAGGCTTCATTATTGTGTGGATCGTTGTGACTTTCTCATGGCTTGTGAGGAGATGTCCAGAGAGGAACACTGGTTTGGGATCAAAATATGTAGATGAATAATGCAGTGCATTGAAACCTGCCACAGGAAGACAGAAATCTGAGTCCCAGAGGGCCTCAAGGCTCATTTCACTGAAGTTATAGAAGCTTTGAAGACTTGCTTGGGCAAGATTTCTATTTCACATATTTGAAAGGCGGCTACCTGGGTCTCTATACATACTCTTAGGGAAAACTGCAGAACAAACAATAATACTTCACCTTTTCTTTATTTGGGGTTAGAGAGCTCTGTGGTCACAGTAATCCTTTGTCCACAATAACCTCTTTTACGGGTTTCCTTGCTATGCAATTTAACACCCTAATAAGCTACACATTTCAGCAGTTCTAACATCTGCACAGTAGCCACTGCACATTTTGTGGGCATAAAGGAGTAGTTGCAGAGGCTAAGTCATTGGTGAGGGAATGGTGGAGGTGAGAAAATGTTTTTCAGACTATATAAGTAATTTAATCTTTTATTTACTTTTGGGTATATATTTTCATTGATCACTACTCTGTTGAAATCGGTTTACCTAGTTTTCAGAAGTTGGATGCATTGGCTTCTGTATTAGAAGCTTTTGGATGAAGTGTTTCTTTGCATGTGCCTAACTACTCATCTTAAAGCAGCTAAGACTTTTGTATTAATCGGCAGCTGGTCTGCGGCCACAGAATTGCAATAATCCTTTTTTCTTTGTTTTGAATGAGAAACTCTTTTGCTGACAAAATAAGTAAACTGTCAGAACAAAACATCCTAATCAGTCTGATCAACATCCCGAATAACTTGTTTATAAATTCATCAGTTGCTTCTGAAGTAATGGGTGATATGCAAAAAAAATCTTAATTTCTTATGCTGCTTCTTTGCAGGATGAAAGGCTAAATTATATATTCAGTTGATCTTGTGATCTGTAGAAATAAAATTTAAATTGGTTTAACATTATGTGTGCATTTCTGTTTTCAACATGAAATTTTCAGATTTCCTCCCTTGCCCTCTCTCTGCCTTTTAATCACATTTGTTATCCCTTTCTGTGTAAATTGTACTTGCATACCACCTGGACTCAAAAGAAGGGGCTTCCAAAATTAGTGGCAGGTCAGCAGCTTTAGTTTACAGTGTGAAGAATGCTCCGGGTATACCTGAGGGCGGGGTTTGGCTCAGTTTGACATTTTCCTTTCACTCTTTATTTCCGCATGAACAAACACCAGCAAGTTTCGACTGACTTCCACTAGTCTCATTCTTCTAGAGCCATTGGTTATCCCTCTCTTTCAGAGAAATAGCTTTTCATAAGCTAATTTGTAAATTACTTAGAGCTGGTATTTCTCCCACAGTTTCCCTGGTTGAGTCCTGTACAACACCTCTTGCTCAAACCCATGTATTTTAGGACATGAATCTCCACTGGTCTCCACTGTTGCCTCCATCACTTTATGGTACTTCCCATGTTTCCACACTACAAATTCTTGCTCTTTGCCAGCTGCTGTCTTTGTATCATATTCTGCCTTTGTGTTCTTCTTCCAGTTTGTTTATCCTTCAAGTACCCCTAAATGGTCCCACTTTTCTGCTATCACAAATTCATTTATTCTGCATTTAAAGCTATACGGCACCACAGAACATCTACCACCTACTCATTTGGCAATGAATAGCCATTGTTTAAACACACCATTCTTTCAGTGTAATATTTTTTGTTACCATGGCCCAGAGCAAATGATCCAAAATGCTCAGAGTAACCAATTATAAAATTTTCTAGAAATTTTGGGATTTTTCCCCCACGCCACTTGTGAATAATCAGTTACTCTTTTATATCAGTCAGCTGCTCATTTCTCCTCTTACTAACAGTGTTAGGACCATCCCCTCTTTTACCTTCTATTCTGCTAACCTATTACATACTCTGGACAAACAAATATGGCTCAAACTATATCGCAGGAGTTTTTAATCAAAGGAATTAACCTTTTAAAAATTAAACCAATCAATTTTACAACTATACTTCTAAAATGCGTAGTTGTTTTAGCTTACCGACCCATGAGGAAGTGTATTTGCAGTGGTCTGTTTTTTAAATCATCAAAGTAAGAATAAATTCTTACAAATTATTACCAAAATGTTTTGAATTTCTTTCAGATTCTGAGTTATGTCCGTACAGAATGGGATCCACTCGATGCTCGCTTCAGCACTAATCAGCCATACCAGGTTTACACGGTAGAGCACTCCATCTCCGCAGCCAAAGAGCCCATGGCTGACAGCTGCGTCTACAAGTGCATTAGGAACAAAATTCAGTGTGCAGCAGTCACCAGAATACCACTACGATCCAAGGCCATCAGTTGTTGCAGAGACGTTACGGAAGACAAACTGGTCCTGGGTTGTGAAGATTCATCAGTAATTCTGTATGAAGCCTACAACCAAGTGACTCTGTTAGCCCAAGCAGAACTGTTGCCTGCTTTCATAACCTACCACCCTTCCGGAGCCATATTCATAGTTGGCAGCTCTCAAGGGGAGCTGCAACTTTTTGACACAGCACTGTCCCCAATTAAAATTCAGCTCTTAGCACAAGACTATTCACCTGAGGCAACTCTGCAATTCAGTAAACACTTTGACGTGCCTAGCAGCCTCATCCAGATCCAGTGGGCTGCTCCTCAAGTTGCATCTGCCACCGCTGATGGCACAGATATTCATGATCTTCTGTTGGTTAGATTCGACAAAGGACCCTTAGGAGCACTTCAGTTTAAACTTGGTAAGTTGCTGAGCACATCTATTGAACCTTGAGCTTTCAAGAAAATGTAGGTACCTCACAAGTTTTTTGTAGTTTGAAAGCAACACCCTCATTTTAGATATATGGGACCATAGCCTTAAAAGCACGTAGTTCCACTGATGTCTGAAGTTGTGAACCAAGGAGTTCATTATGTTTCACAATTACTTAGTAACTTTTCATGTGGGGTCTGACAGAACAGGACCCCGATCTGTTTGTTGGATCAGGGTCCCATTATGTTACCCGCCACTCTAATAAAGCTTAACCATTTCTCATCTAAAATTCTTTTATTCTGTAGGATATAATTTTAGGAATGGTATTCATTCTGTAGTAATACCTCTAACAAGCTAAAATAAGCTATTTTTAATAATAGGATAGTAATGCTATTTTCTGTCCTGAATTATTTTTTTGTGTGCATGATGCAACTGTCCTTTCCATTGTAATGTATATTTGTCCCACTACCCTGTTCTTCACGACTTCCGTACAAGAAGATACACCGTTTCTTTCCTTGAAGACTTTTCACACAAGAAGGAAGGTTTTCATAACCTTCAGAGTAGTTTGGTCTCTCAATTAATTTGCCAGGAGTTGTGAATAAAAGAAGAAGTAATAATACTAACTTTAGAATTTATACAGCACTTCTCATTTTAGGTGTAAGGAGACTTCAAGACAGTAAAACCATTACTATCTTAATTTTACAAAAAGAATAACAAGAAGCAGTAAAGGAAAGCTAAAAGGCTTTCCAAGAGTTACATGAGTCAGTGGCTGAACTAAGAATAAAACCCCTGCAGTTGCTCATCAGTGAGAACTTCATTGGTTCTGTTCACGTCAGGCAAGTTACAGTGGTGCAAACCCACCCTGAGAGCTAAAAAAACAATCATGCTTAAATCTTCTGATTACCGAGCCAGTGTTTCAGCAGGGCAGACAGCCATGTCAAATATACTCATCCTGGAAAATTTCAGCATTTTGCCCGTTGTCTGTCCAAGGAAACAGGATTGCCTTTGTAGATCTTTACAGGAGCGTTTTTATGATTCTTTTGTGTAAAGCTATTGAGATTACAAAGAAGCCTTTTTTTAAAAAAAAAGGTGACAGTAAGGTTTGAAAATCTACTTTATTTCTTTACTGATTGAAACATGCATGTGCTTTTGTGGGGAAAAATCCTGTCTAAAAGTACTGCAGACCTAAATATTTGAAAGACTGAATTTAAAAAACTTAACCAAGTGTGCCCCTGCAAAAGGGTAAATTAATATAGTAGGATGTTAGCAACAAAAATGTTGGATTGGCTTATAGTTGTATAGTTTTAAAAGAGCTGATCCAGATTATTAGTTATCCAAAAATACTGTTAAAAAACTGTTTACAAGTAATCATTTATTTTGAGATAATTCAGCTGCACTATGTTCAATGACAGGTTTAATAGTTGCAGAGTACCCCATAACACTAATTATAACAGCTATTTGATGGTTTTGTGCATGTTGGCCATTAAAAAAACCCTCTAAATTACCTCTTACCTGTCAAGCAGAAGGCACTCTACCCACATCTACCTTGCTTTTCTTCAGTCCTCCCTTGTGGGGTTTTCTCACAGCAGCTTTCCAGAAAGCACAGCTTTCCCCTTGCTATCTTTAGCACATTTATGTTCTTACGAAGGCAAGCAGGCTCTCAGTGCAGGGATTTAGAGGCCTTTCCTGCTAATTGCGAGCTTGTAAATTTAATTGGACTGTCTCCCTGGGCACCGTTCCTAAATCAATTAGGCAGTGAGTTGGCTGTCACCTCTTTTTCCCAAGCAGGTTGCCTGGAAGCGCACCACCCAGGAGAAGTCAAGCATCCAAATGGGAAGATGTTGACCTCTACAGCTGAAAGTTATCACATTTTAAAATTCATTCTGTATAATTACTGCAAAATCTCTTCTAGAAAGGAGGCAAAGCTCTCTCCCTCCCTCCCTCCCTCCCTCCCTCCCTCTCTCTCTCTTTGTAGTCCACTGTGCAAAAATGTGCTGTTCTCTATTGCATCCCAGTTTTCAGCTTTACCCCTCCTCAGTTTGCCACACTACCAAGGCAATGTAGTGTTGATTAGTCAGCCCCTCTTCCTAACCTAGCAGGTTTTAGGTCTCTGCTATTTAAGAAATAATGCAAATATAAATTATACAGAAAATTTAGGGGTTCATGACAGGAAAACCCAGACAGACATTCAGGGCTGGAATAAAATCCATAATAAAATCATGGCTTGGAATTGTTTCCCGTAAAAGTCTGTTAAGAAACGATGTCAATGAGAATAGGCAAATATGTTTTTAACTTCCAGCTGACATATTATGATTTTGGACAAGTTCTGTGAATTCTCCATTATGCTGTCTAGCCAGATTTATTTCAGGAAAAGATTGATATTAAATTTACCCTCAAACATTAATGGCAAATATTTTTGGTGTCTAATGCCAAATTCATTTTCAAAAGAATTGCGGCTTCTTGTCGTTGATGTCAACCCAGATCTTGGATAATGCCAAACTTGGTATTGGTGCCAGTGGTTCAGCATTGCTGGCCTCAAAAGGCATTTTAAATACAGTATTATATTTAATTAGCATGCAAATAAGTATTTTCATCTTCACTGAGTCATTAATGTGAAGAGTGCCTAAGTTGTGTAATACTTTAAAAACACTAAACATTTAGGAAGAATAAAGTCTACTGTAACAATTAGATATTATCACACATACACAGGTTAAACATGGCTATTATGCAGGATAATGTCCATAGGCTTTAATACATGCAAATGTAAAGTGAAGTACAATAGACAACCACGTCTTTTCTTTAATGACACTAAAAAACTGAAGTATTTCTCTGTTACAAAAAATAAATATGTAAGCTTTTTTTCCTCAAAGCATCAGATCTGTATATGCAAGTTCTCAGCAGGTTGCTTGTCCTCGAGCTCTAGTCAGATGTTTTCCTCTACTTTTTTTTTTCTCAGTTCTTATTTTACATCACAAACAATATTCACAACTACATTTATGAAAATTTTGTGAGGTATGTTTTATATATATTAGGACTGCTTTTCCCTGTAATTAAACTTTTTTTTTTCCCCAGCAACCATATGGCTTTAATATCAGTATTGAAATTCAGCTTGTTCCCTTTCCCATCAGAATTTTTCCCTTAAAATTAGTTTTGACATTCAAGATCAGAATATCAATTGAGTAAAAAAAAATAACATCATGTTTTTATTTAAAGAGAGGGGAACAGTAAATTTATTCTGGTCTCTTTCTAATATCTGGCACAGTAGTGATGAAGAATACTCTAGCACAGTGACCCAAAGCAAGCAGGAATTGCTAAAATGCCATGTGTGGCCTATGTCACACGATCATATGGGTAGTCAGAAACCGTAAGTAACATTACTCTCTGCAGTTTTCAGTCACCTTTTCTGTTCAGAAGCTGAGTCCTACAAGTCAAGAAAATTTTAGAGTCTTTTAATTTCTACTTTTCAGAGATAGAGTGCTGTAGGTAAATAATTTTCTCATGGGGTGAGCAATGTGTTGCTCGTTTTTTTTCCCCTATGGCAAGCAAGTTCTTGGTTTCATGTGTAACTGTAATTCAAAGGTCCCTAAATGTTGATATCTTTCATGATAACCCTTCACAGAAGAAATGCTTCACTTTGAGAATTTTGTCAAGCTAGAAGTAAGTTCTAGACCAGTTGCAATGTAGAGAGTAATGGAGGAACTGCTGCTTTGACATTTGAGCTGCTGTAAACATGTATACATAGGTACGTTTCTGTGAGACAAATGTTTAGTGTTTTCCAGCAATACAATAATGATAAACTGGGAATAAGCCTTTTCTACCATGTTTAAAACAAACTTCATTACATGATGTTGTTGTCACTAATAAATATTGGCCACATTCGCTCAACCTCTGTATGTGAAGTTCACTGATGGTTTTTCTCTGCTGTCCAAAGCACCCTCAGTCTAAATATACCAAGATAATAAGGAGCTATCTCACATAAAAATTTAACAGTGAAACCTATGAACTTAAACTTCCTCATTTTAACCAACAACAATTATTTCTAACTGTGCTGAAAAGTAGTGAGCTGCTGGTTTACAAACTCATAACACTGTCTTTCATTTTAATACCTCCTGTGAAAGGTGTGATCACCAGAGGACAGCTGGGTCTTGTGGAAATCATCCACCAGTATATTCGTTACGATGAGATACACGAGGCAATTAATGTCCTGAATACCATGAACTGGAACACGATGGGTCGCCAGTGTTACATATGCTTGAGTGCCATTGTCAATCACCTTCTTAAACAAAAGCTTACACCAGACAGAGAAGGTAAGGGATTGATTGTATTTTTAATGTATTTTTGTGGTGTCTTTGTAATTCATATGTGGATTATGACAATATATTTATTGACTTTATAAAGAAGACAATAGTGAGAATCCAGACAGTCAGCCAGATTATGGTACTCCATAATCAAATGTCATATGTAGACAAGTAATTTCAATAAAATCTGCATCAACGTGTTGATTGCATTTTAGTTCATTTGTAACAATAGTGATACTAAAGTAATGCATATTTTAATATATATGTAGTATAGGCATGACTTAATATATATAGCAGTGTCTTCTATGTGCTGTAACTTTATTACATTACATAAATTTAGCTTATGTTACAGACTAATGTTAGTTGATATAGGATTCAAATATTTGTTATATATTCATACTGAGACAGCACCAGCTTAAGGAGGGACGTTTTCCTTGCAACGGGGACAAGAAATTTTAGTATGGTTTTAAGGTGCTTTTGAAGGGTCATTCTTTCATTACAAGATCCAAGGGCTTTGAATACACTATCCTCTGCTGCCTCCTTTAGGATTATAGCATTTGTCCTCACTGTAATCATCTGGCCCCCTGCAGTAGTAGCTGGGTTCCCTCACAAGAAATGATGAATTTTAGGTTCAGCCTCGTCTCTGCTGAAGCCTGGTGTGATGCCTTCGTCATGATTTGCTGTCTATCTTGAAACTCAGTAGACTTCAGGATTTGAAGTGCCTTGATTTAGTGAAGGTGTTATCCTCCAGTCTAACAGGCAGACAGCTGGGGACCAGGCATCTTTTGTGGCAAGAAAGAATACTTAGGATTCTGGTGTGTTTGATGATAGAAAAACGCCAAGGTGTCCTACATTGCTGCCAAGCCATCAGCTATCCCATTTTGGGGGATCTGATTAAAAAAAGTCTCTTCATTGCAAACATAGCGCATCAATTCTAAATAAAGCATGCTTTTAAAAGGACCCATGAACAGGGCTGGTTTTCAAACTCTTGTAAAAATATGCACATTATAAATAGATGTCTGTGTGTTTCCCCCATGCAGCTGCCTAACACTGTTTACAGCAGATAGATTTTCATTCTGTCCAGGAGTTATTCTATTTGAATCTTAACAAATTTGACATGGTAATTTGTTTGCTTTTTTATTAGCAAAACCCAGTGGGGCCTTTTATTTATAGCGATGGGGCAGTTATCTCTGAGATCTTTATTCTGCCTTCAAGATCAAGCTGGGCTATCTAATGAATCTATAACTGTGCTAGTAGTTACTTGTATTCCACGTACGTTGAAATATTTTAGAAGTACAAAACATGCTGTCAAGAAAACAGCAAGAGAGTATGGCTTGTTTTTGCAAAGGTACTGCTGTATTCAATTTTAATCTAAATTGACTGCTGCTTTGAAAGAAAATACCTTTAAAGTTCAACTTATCTCACTGTCTAGATTTAAGATAACACAAAACCTAATTTACTAATAGTTTGCCTGTGTTCCTAACACAGTACTATTAGCACATTTAGTGCTATCAAGCCTAATAAAATAAAATGTAACTATGTTTGGAAATTATCACTAAATACAGAAATAGCTAGTTCAAACAAGCATTAATAACAGAAAATCAATGAGATTTTATCTGCCTAATGAGACAATAGGTTATATTTTGCTTTTAAAGCCCACACAAATTCTGATTAGCAGTGGCAGTTTGCACATTCGCTCTGAAAGGAGAACCTATATAGCAAATATATAGCAAATTCTCCCTGTTCTGCCTATAAGGACTTGTACTACATATTAACTCTCAAGTAGAAGTCACATAACATAAATATTATTGATCATTAAGTTTCCTTTCAGCTAAGCATGTGAGACACAAACGTATACTGTGTATTTTCTTGTATTATTTATAATTTTGTATTAAAAACATGTAGAAAAATGCCTAAGAGCTCCCACTGTGGAGTGTAGCAGTCAGAAGGTATTTAAAGCAGAAAGAACTTCTGTAACAAAAAGGGGGGTTTTTTATTGGTTACGAGGGAGGTTATCCTGTTTCCCACCACTACATGCTATAGGAGAGCCAAACCCTCAGGGTTTCTAGACCCTTTTATTTGAAGTTTTTATAGAACTGTGGGCTGAAGGAGGTTCCTTAGACCTCAGGACCATCACAAGAAGGGTTCTGTCACCCACTGACCTAACACAATAATCCTTGCAAAACTGAACTTTCTTGGGTTTTGCCTAGGAGGACAAAGACAATTTGAGCTAATGGAGAGCTGATCTCTACTGGACAAACTTGTTCAAACTGTATTACTCTTATGAGTCACTTTTAATTGTACTCTGCTGGTGAGAACTTGATGTGTTATAGACTTCTTTTGACAGCTTTTGTTGCTCAAAGTCATTGTCAACTCTGCCTCAGAGTGAAAGTTGATATGCACATTTGTGTTTGTACAATCTGTCATATTTTAATTTCACCTCTCCTACAACAACATCGCATTTCATCAGTGTTTGAGGAATTTGACTGCAAACATGAGCAACCAGTTGTAATTGAAACAGTTTCACTTGTTTCATTGCTGCTGTGTTTGAACTCCACAGCACAGCTTGAGGCAAGCCTTGGAACCTTTTATGCTCCAACAAGACCCCTCTTGGATACAACCGTGCGGGAGTACAGGGACCCAATCAGCAGATATGCAAGAAGGTTCTTCCACCACCTGCTCAGGTGAATGACAGTTTCAACTTATATCAACTTAAAATTAATTGCATATTTCAATAACTACCTACTTTAATGTGGTTAACATTTTCCAAGAGGACCACCCCTGAAAAAAATGCATTCATTGTTACTGTTTGTTTAACTTGCACTTCATTCCTTTCAAGTACAGTATTGCAGATAAAATGTTATTCAGAGCCCTTCTATCATCAATACACTTAAAATGAATCACCCTTTCCCTTTTAGCTTGATAGAAAAAAGATAGCATGGTTCTGAGAGATTTATATTCACCAACTGCTTGCAGATTAACTACTGAAGCAGCTTACAAACTTGGAGAAAACACCAACTTTAAACAGATGCTAAAACGCAAATGAACAGTGCATGGTCCAAGACATTTTTTTGTCTTTGCAACACTGAAATCTGAGCATTTTGTTGTTCTCATCCTCAGAGTTATCATATGAAAACTCATATAACAGTAATTTTCGGTGAATTTTCAGTGCCATTAAAATAAGAGGAGAAAATGAAGTGTTGCATTTGTCTGTAAATTATATGACATTAGAATAGCCATAATACCAAATTCAGCTAGAATTTATAGTGCATTGGTTTATTGCTATATTTTTGCTTCATAATAAATTAGTAGCCTAAATTTCAGGCAGTTATAAATAGCAATATTAGGCAGTTTAACCTGTTCATCTGTTCAACCACAAATACAGCTGAAACATTCCCTCTGAGAATTATCCAGTGGGTGAAAATAAGGCAAAATTACCTTCTGAACGATGCAATGTTTGTAACATATTGTTGAGGAGTGTAGATGGACATAGTGAGAAGATTTGCAATGCACCCTTTTTTGGTGATTCATCCAAACGATATACATTGTCTGCATATGCAAAGCTAGGAACTGCAAGTTACTTCGATAGTACAGTTTGTGCTTGTTTCAAATCTTAAAGAGAAATACTTCATACTGTCTTCTCTGTTTTGAATCTGAATAGGATCATCTTTCTGCTAAACAGGTCCATTCCAATGGGGAAATTATTCTAAGTAGAAGAATGCTCCAAATATCTGCATAATATGCACGAGCCTTTCACTGGAGTTTTCTTAATAGATGTGGCCACAATAGTGGGTACAAACTCTGCTTTTGCCTTTCTCCTAGAAACCAGCAGGGAAGATCTGTTGCTGCAGTGGCTGTGGGCCAGTTGCCTGCAGAGGACAGATGCAGAAAGAATGCCTCAGAGATTGCTGAGAGGTGTAACTATAGTGCTCTTACATCTGCAAGAGAAAGGTGTATTCCCTCTGACTCAGGATTTGCTTCCAAATCCTAGCAGGCATGCAGAGGCATGGGGCCCTGGCTAAGCTTTCAGCCCTTGGGGCTGCTGAACACAGCTGAAACACTGACTCAATCCCCCAGCAAACAAGAAGCTTCGGTGTCAGAAAGCTGCCCGGACAGTGTGGGGCACAGACAGGAGGTGGGTAGGAGAGTTTCCCCATGTCTTACCTGCCCTATAAAGCAGCCCTTGAACAATCTACTGTTGTGGCAGTATTTGGAACAAATGTGTGTTATTTTGCTATTTCCCTATTGTCAAAGGGATTTGTATTCAACTGAATCAAAGTGATAGGATCATGTGATTGCTGCAGAACAGATGGTAATGCTTAAAGCTTATCTGAGAAGACATAATCTAAGTACAAAATGAAATGTTCAAAAATGGGAGATTTATCTGATAGAAAGCAAGGAAATTATGTCCAGAGCTGATCTTTATTGTATTAAAGTGGCTGTGCCTTAATTGGTGTTTATTTCCTTTTAGATGTTTTCTTAAGTGACTAGAATGATTTGAATGTAGGCCAAGCAGAGAGTACTACAGATGTGTTGGAGGAATGGTAAACCATGGTTCTGGGTGAGAGAATGCCATCTAGGCATGATGCAATGTGTAGGAGAATCATAGGGAGGCACAATGCTCACTAATTCTTTCAGGGAAGTGAAAGTTGCAGCTGCTGCTATTACACCCATCTGAGAGGAGCCAGCAAGGCAAGCCACTTCAGCCAGCCTGCATTTACAACTGTAGGTTCAGAACAGGAAGAAAAGTGAGGAGAGTATTCATCACATCTTGAATACTGTGTTCAGTTTTGGGCCCCTCACTGCAAGAAGGACATTGAGGGGCTGGAGCGTGTCCAGAGAAGGGGAAGGAAGCTGGTGAGGGGTCTGGAGCACCAGTCTGATGAGGAGTGGTTGAGGGACCCGGAGTTGTTCAGCCTGGAGAAGAGGAGGCTGAGGGGAGACCTTATTGCCCCCTACAACTGCCTGAGAGGAGGCTGTAGCCAGGTGTGTGTTGGTCTCTTCTCCCAGGTAACGGGTGACAGGATGAGAGGAAATGGCCTCAAGTTGTATCAGGGGAGGTTTGGATTGGATATCAGGAAAAATTTCTTTCCTGAAAGAGTGGTCAAGCATTGGAACAGGCTGCCCAGACAGGTGGTGGAGTCACCATCCCTGGAGGTGTTCAAAAAATGTGCAGACGTGGCACTTTGGGACATGGTTGATGGTTGGACTTGATGATCTTGGAGGTCTTTTCCAATCTGTACGATTCTGTGAGAGAATTATGCTCTTGCCTTTTCAGGTCACCATATTATGCCCATGAGGACACTGAAATTGGAGTAGTCTTCCCACTATGTCTTTGTCAGAGACAGCAACTGTATCTGGGCGTCAGGAAGGCTACATTTTAAGTCAATTATATGCTCCCTATCTCAATCTTTGTTATTTGATTTATTCAATTTTTTTTACCCTTATTCATTTAGCATTAAATACTTGCAGGCTAGTTAACAAATCTCTTTGGAGTAAGTTTGTGTTACTGGAGATGTGTCTGCATGACCAAACAAGAAGACTTGAATGCAGATGCACTGTAAACTGTCAATGCCAACTTGATGCAACACTGGGGAACATTTGCTACTCTCTTGTTAGCATGAAGAGACAAAAGCAAAGTGATCACTTTGTACCCTGTTGCAGCAAGAAGTGGAGCTAAAGCACACAGGGAGAAACTCAGAAGTGGGGTCGGAAGAGTGAGGAGAGTGGAGTCCAGGAGCATTAGTAGAAAACAAAGAATTGGGGTCAGAGGACTAAAGGCAATGATGGGGACATACAGAGTCCTGCAAAAGGGCAGAGTGGGAGTAGAGAGTGAAATGGGGGAAGAAAGCTTAGGATATGTGTGGTGGGCTACAGAGGAGACCAGACACATAAGGGATGGACAGGGAAGGGCGGAGCCTTTCATACAAGATTAAAATACTAAAACACTTAAATATGTCTAGATCTAAATCTGAAAAATGTTCATGTAAACAAAAGTTTTCACCCCCCCTCTCCAGCTTTCCTTTGAATGCCCCACCAATCTGCCTTAAGCCTTTTCTAGAAGGACCCGCTCTTGGGAGAGAAATATTAATTCATTCTACATGCTGAGACAATCTTTGACCTGCCTGCTGAGTCTGCCAAAAAGGTGCCAGTTATTGTTGTACTTTTTAAGATGTGAGTGTCTGCATTTACTAGAATTGAGAAATACAGTTACCTTTTCAGAAAGGCTATCCTCACCTAGTAATAATCATGTGCCAGTGATTTTAATCTTTACTGTAGGCTGAAAGGTTGTATATCCAGTTGCAAATAACTGGAGACATCCATTTTCACATTATCAGTGAGATTATAGGCTAACTGTTTTTCTACCATCTAAGAGATCAGTTTCCAGAAAACACTGAACGCTGTGATGGTAGGTTCCCTCTTTTAGGTATCAGGCTCTTTAGAAAGAAGATGCTCCATCATTACTGGCTGTATGGCAAATATGGGTTAGAAAATGGTACTGCAACCTGAGATGGGCCAAAGAACACTGACAGCGTGATTGAAACGGATCACAATTAGAAGAAAGGAAAATGCCTTGCAACATATTTGATGGAGCCCTGTTATTTGTATCTGTTGTTATAAAAGCTAAGTTCTTAAATTTGCAAACCATGCAGCATCTTCAGCTTCCACGAAAATAGAAGCTTAGAGCTTTGCAGGTATAGGCCCTGAATAGAGAATATGGAATACCTCCAAAACCAGGCGTTCAGTATACAAAATTAAAATTAAAGGCCTCTTAATTATATGCCAGGGATCCATTACAACAGGATTTATGGAATGAATAATTATTTTCACTTTAAATTCTTATCTATAATTAAAAAATACAGGAACTGAATTACAAGTATAGAAATGTATCTTAGGTGTTCCTTGCCACTTGAGTAGCACTCTGGTATTTTATTATGATGTCACTGCTTATAATAATATAATGCATTATATCATTATGTAAAATGTTGAGCAGAGGTGGATTTATTAGGAAGCCTTGGGGAGCTGTAACCTTCTTGCCCCCACCCTTTTGTTGAGCGCTGCCTACTAAGTGTATTTGTGTAATGGGGGAGTGGCTGGACAAGCTCCTGCCTCTGTATAACAGCCTCATGTAGCCGTGTACAGAACATGGAATGGGATGGAATAGTTTTTCACTCGTTAACTATGGCATCGCTGACTCATGGCTTTGCTTCTCTCTGATCAAGCATTTGTAAATTGTACTTGTCATATTTTCTAATGCATGAAATTATCTTGTTTGTTTGACACACATGCAGAGGCACAAACACACGCCTGCTCTGTTTTGTTCAAATTTTTCTGTCTCTCTCAGAGAGACAGTGAGAAAGTAACGTAGCGTGAGCCAGAGGTAAAGGCTGGACTGGAAAGTAAATTCTGAAATGCAGCTCAGGAGTTGTGGAATTAGAATGCAGCCACAGCTCTGTGTTTGTGCTGTGCTCTGTCCTCCTTTGTACTTCTGTTCTTGTGTTTGTGAATACACAGTTTAAGGATCTTTTTGCTTTTTTTTTTTACATGTAAAAATACTAAGATTCAAAACCATTTGGACCTTTCCATCTGATAATTCCATTAAGAGAATGTAATTGGGTTTTTTCCCATAGTA